>NC_077234.1:70635612-70935612 GCF_027887165.1 Monodelphis domestica
GGTTGGGGAGAGTCTTTTCAAAGAAGGCAAGAGTGGCTGGGGGCCACTGAGCCCCGCAGTGCAGAAAGGTGAGTGTGGTAGACTGAGGGTCAGCAAATTGGAAGTAGTAGGCCAGGGATGCTGGGAGGGCCGAATCTGCCAGAGGGGTAAGGGCAAGCTGGAGAGCTAGCACTGAATAGGAAGCACACAGGAACTGGGGGTGGAGAAGATGTGGGGCAAAATTTAGACAGAGAAGGGCAGGGCCTTGGTGTCTAACAGATGCTCAGACCTAAGCATGATCAGATAGATACAAGGACATTGATAGATGCACAAAGAGACAGGAACAATGGGGGCTGGCTGGAGAAACAGACAGAAACAGAAGTCTAATGGCCACTTTACCTTTGGGGCCTTCTCTGTCTTGGTTCACAACAATCCCATCATGTTTGCCTGGTTCCTCACTCTCAGAGTCCGACAGGGCAGGCATTATTGCCTCCGTTGTCCAAATGAGAAAATTGGAGCTCAGAAGCTGAAGTGTCTTTGACCTAGCTAGTAAATACCAGAGACAGAATTCTCCTGATTTCCAGTATCACAACAAGGTACCTCATTGCTTCTAGGGAGGCAACTGAGAACCTCTGGAGAGCTTCCTCCTGGGGAGGAAGGGGGAAGGGCAAAAGTGGATGTATCTTTTTCAACTTTGCTCCTGGCAATGCAAACTTGAAACCTCCATTGGTAAAAGTTTGGTCAGAGAGGAAGGCTGAAGAGCCAACTTTTCTCTGCATCTGGAGGGAATGATGAAAGGAAGGTCCAGTAGATGTGAGAAGGGAACAGGACAAACTGTTTACCAGGTTGGACAAATTCTACTACAAGTGATGTCACTGATGTTGAAGCCCCCTACCCCGGTACTGTTGTGAAAGCTGGAAAGGCCAGAAATCAGGGATTAGATTAGCCTACTGAGGTTTATGTGAAGGAAGCCTGGGCAGAAATCTCTGGGGAAATATGAGGACAAACCAATGATGATGGGGTTATCATACCTGTCTTTGGCCTGATTGTTTCTAATAGCAGCAGTAGCCATTAATTGACTTTCTCCTATTCTATGGGGAATTCATTGGGGAGGCAGGCAGGATCTGGGCATTTTAACTTGGCCTCCTCATGATAACAGAATCTGGGGTCTCAGATCCCAATACCAGGTCCCATTGCCAGGTCCATGCCAATTGCTTACTGTCACTGCCCCTCTCCAATCCTTGAAAACGATCTGAGTGACCAGCATTGAGCCTGTTAGGAAAGAAGTAAAGGGTCCCGGGCACTTTCTGCAGTCTGGGTTGTTCCAACACCTTATTCCTGGTCTCTTCGAGCTTTGTATTGGAATGTAGACCAAGGTAGGGAGGAGGACTTCGAGGTCATTTTGAGAAATTTTCTTCAGATTAGAAGTGAGAGAAAAATTTTAATAGGACAAGAAAAAATCGTTTGCTTCCTTCTCATTTACTAAGGGAGGCTTGAAAGATGTTGGATCTTTCCTGGTGCCAGGACAGAGCAGCAGAGAAGCTGCTCAGAATATCTTTCAGAGCAGATAGAGGGGTCAGAAGAGGGGAGGACCACAAGGGGAAGGACAACTGGGGCTGTAAAGGGCTTGGGACTTGATTCAGGATTACAAGGGTTCTGAGAAGATGTGAGAGCACCGGGGATGTGGGGAAGAAACCAAGAACCCAGCACAAGGAAAAAAAAAAGTTTTGTTTTGTTTTTTGAAGAGATTTATGGGAGAAAGGAATTTGGATCTATGATATCATTTGTATAAGAAATCCCCTCCCCCAAGAAAGCTCCATCTCCAAATGCTTAGAAAGCTGTCTAGTGCATGGAGAGGTTAAATGATTTGCCCAAGATCACACAGCTGGGATATATCACAAGCTGTATTTGAATTTATCTTCCTGATTCTCTAGAGATTTATTTTTAATGGTTTGGAGTCCCAGAGTAGAGACTGTAGTTTTAGCACCAGGAAGAGTATCCAGTTTTTGAAAACTTCTTCAAAATATCCCTATAGGTAGCACAAAATTATCATTCCCGTTTTATTCATGAGGAAACCAAAACCCAGAAGGTAAATTGTCACTGAGCCAGGACTGAAGCTGGTTAAGGAACTCAGCTATAGGCCCTCATCAGGATGTCAACTCTTCATGAGGGGACCCCAGGACTCTTTTCAGTAGCCTGTCTTTTCTATCCCACCGGGAGTTTACCATCCTTCCCAAGCTGACCTCCATTCTCCACATCCGCTCTCTGAATATGAAAGGCATATGAAAGGCTCTCAAAGGAATTTACTAAGCCTTAAGGAACCATTAAAGAAAAAAAAAAAGCAGGCATACAAGGGCAGCAAGGTAGCACAGTGGATAGAGCATCAGGCCAGGAGTCAGGAGGATCTGGATTCAAATCTAACCTCAGATATTTCCTAGTTGTGTGATCCTGGGGCAAATAACTTAACCCCAATTGTCTAACTCTTGTCACTCCTGTGTTAGAATTGATATTAAGACAGAAAGGGAATATTTTAAGGGGGGGGACAAAAAATGAACATGCAGTAGAAGATGAGAGGAGGGAGGATTTTCAGGAGAGGGAGAGAGAGAGAGAGAGTCTTCACCAGTTGAACCCAAATAGTAGATAGAAGCAGATTGTGGGACATTGAGCGCCCATATTGATGCCCTCCAACCTATATTGATGACCCTCCAACCTAGCTCAACTCAGGAAAAGCTTAGAGCGTCCTACTGGGTCTCCCCCTCCCACCCCGGGCCCCTGGGGGAGAGGGAGCCCCTGCTTTGGTCCTCAAAGCCCCATCTTCGAGTCCGTCGTCACTGAACCAGCCCAACTTGTGTCCCGCGTGCAGGCAGCGGCCAGATCCAGCTGTGGCAGTTCCTACTAGAGCTGCTGGCGGACCGGGCGAATGCAGGCTGTATCGCATGGGAGGGCGGCCATGGCGAGTTCAAGCTGACTGATCCCGACGAGGTAGCAAGGCGCTGGGGCGAGCGCAAGAGCAAGCCCAATATGAATTACGACAAGCTGAGCCGGGCGCTGCGCTACTACTATGACAAGAACATCATGAGCAAAGTTCACGGAAAGCGCTATGCTTACCGCTTCGACTTCCAGGGCCTGGCCCAAGCCTGTCAGCCCCCGCCCGCCCACGCCCACGCCCACGCCGCCGCAGCAGCAGCAGCCGCCGCCGCCGCGGCCCACGACGGCGCTCTCTACAAGCTGCCCGCAGCCCTGGCCCCTCTGCCTTTCCCTGGCCTCTCTAAACTCAATCTCGTGGCGGCCTCCGCCGGGGTGGCCCCTGCCAGCTTCTCCTATTGGCCCGGCCCGGCTCCTGCCGCCGCGGCCACGGCCGCAGCGGCTGCCGCCGCTCTCTATCCAAACCCAGGTCTGCAGCCTCCCCCTGGGCCCTTCGGGGCTGTGGCCACCACCTCGCACCTCGGAGGGGTGGGGGGACACTATCACTGAGCAGGCCCTCTGACCGCCTCTAGCCTTGGCTAGCGACCCCTCAGCCCTCCGAGGTTAGAGTCTTCTCAATGGGTCTCCAGTTCCGGCTCTTTCTCCTGACCATTCTGAGGACTTCCAGGAGCCACCCCTGATCCTCCCCTTTCTCTTTCCATTCCTGAAGCTCTGGGGAGCCAGCTCCTTTCCACCTTTTCTCATCACCACCTGACTTAAACCGCCTAACCAGTGCGTTCCCTAACCCTCTAGTGGTCTCGTCTCCCGTTGGGGATGGCAGCCCCGACTCACTTGGAGGGATCCCAATACCGCCTTGTCTCCTGGTCCGCTCCCCACTGAAAGTAGTCAGGGGAAGTGGAAGGGAGGGGAGCTGCGGCTCAGAGCCGGGCTTCCTTGGCCGCTCAGTTCCTCTTGTAAGTAGTAGTTCCACCCTTTCCACTTTCCCTTCTGGTCCTGGTCTGCACACGTGTTTCTATTTTCCTTCAAGCCTCTATTAAAATGTCTAATCTGTCTTCCAGGCTACCGGCTTTCTCTTTTTAAATTGTTCTCCTGAGCTAAGGGGTGGGGACAACAAACGCATTCAAACTCGAGTTTAACAAAGCACTTTCCTCCAACTACCTTGTGAGGTAAGCAGTGCAAGTGTTATTACTCCGTTTTACAGAAGCTGAAACTATGACTTAGAGAGGGCAACATATTTACCAACGGCTGTACACAAAGTTACTAACGAAAACGGGACTTCGAAGTGCAAGACCAGGTTTCTTTGCCCTACACTATTCTAAAAGCCGCTTGTAGCAGAAAGGAGGCCCCGCAGTTAGGGTAGCACAATGGATAGAGCTCGGAAGACCTGGGTTCACAATTTGACTTCAGACACTTCCTAGCTGTGTAACCCTGGGCAAGTCACTTAATCCCGATTGCCTAGCCCTTGCCATTTTTCTGCCTTAGAATTGATACTAAGGCAGAAAGTAAGGGCTTGAGAAAAAGGAAAGAAGAAAGGAAAGAGGAAAGGAAAGGAAAGGAAAGGAAAGGAAAGGGAAGGGAAGGAAAGGAAAGGAAAGGAAAGGAAAGGAAAGGAAAGGAAAGGAAAGGAAAGGAAAGGAAAGGAAAGGAAAGGAAAGGAAAGGAAAGGAAAGGAAAGGAAAGGAAAGGAAAGGAAAGGAAAGGAAAGGAAAGGAAAGGAAAGGAAAGGAAAGGAAAGGAAAGGAAAGGAAAGGAAAGGAAAGGAAAGGAAAGGAAAGGAAAGGAAAGGAAAGGAAAGGAAAGGAAAGGAAAGGAAAGGAAAGGAAAGGAAAGGAAAGGAAAGGAAAGGAAAGGAAAGGAAAGGAAAGGAAAGGAAAGGAAAGGAAAGGAAAGGAAAGGAAAGGAAAGGAAAGGAAAGGAAAGGAAAGGAAAGGAAAGGAAAGGAAAGGAAGAAAAAGGCCTTTTTATCCTCTAGTATATATCCTCTAGTATAGAGGATATTCTGCATTGGGTTAAATTAAGGACAGACAGACAGACACCTTTCCCTAGGAACCTTGTCCTACCTGTCATTTCACCGTCTTTGTTCTGACTGACTGACTGACTGCCCGGCTATCTCTTAGATTTTTTCTGCCTAGTCTGTTCCAGGTGGCTTGGGAAAGTGTCGTGGATCTCTGGTGCCCCCTCCTGGCTAGATAACGAATAACTAAAGATGATTTTCCCTAAGCTTATCATTTCTTCCTTCAGGTGCCTCCGCATTTGCCCACAATTCTCTTGCCTATTGTTGCCTCCCAAAGGCAGGAAACCTCTTACTTTACTTTCCAGGCAGAGTGGGAAGCTCCCTGCACAGAACTCACCATTGCCAATATTATAGAGCTTGAAATTTCAGTCAATCCACAAATTATTGAATACCTACTCATTTGTGGCAGGGCCTTAGCGGCATCCTGGTACAGAGGGGACAATCCAGGATCTAGAGTCAGAAGACTATATTAGCACTGCTACTTACCATGTGTGTGTCTTTGGGGGAGTCACTTCAACTATCTGGGTCTCAGTTTCCTTATTTGTAAAAAGGCAAGGTTTCACTAGAGGAGCAGAGTGATCCCTTCTAATACAAAATCCTATAAACTTAGCCCTTGGGCCCATATTGTTCACCCTGCTTCACCCCCTTGTGCTTCTTCCCCCACAATGCCCTTCTCACTCCATTTTTCAAGTCTGCTCACAGGAAAATGTTTGTCTATGCATTTATTTGTAGGTGTAATGTACTTCAAAGGCTTTTGTAAAGTGTTTTATTGGAGAAGGATAGTTGCATTTTAAGGAGTGATCAAGGTGTGAAACCTTCATTATTAAATTTCAGGACCAACTGAGTCATGAAGTGGGTGTGGTGAGGGAGGAGAAAAAAAGAATCTACTTGGCTCTGAAAACACATTGTTGCTTGTTCTCTTGTTGCTTGACACTCTTTTCTTCCTTCTATTTGATTCTGACATATTTTCTGCCAATCACCAAGCTTTATTATGTGCTAAATGTTGGGGATTAAAGAAAAACAAAGAATCTCACATTCTAACGTGGGGAAGCACTATACAATAACTGTGCATCCATGATAAAAAGGTCTGGCCCTGCTGTAAGCAGCTAGTTTGACATCATCTTGGAAAGAGGGCCCTGCTGGAGAGCCTCCTGGGAAAGATGCTTTCCCAGTGCTATTGCCCCATGCTAACATTTTTCTTATCAGTGACTTGGATAAAAGAACAGAGAGCATACCCCTCAGACTGGCAGGAGATACAATGCTGGAAGGGAAAGTTGTCTCTTTGTGATAGAATGAACACTGGAAGAGATACTGACAGGCTGGGGCCCTGATCTAACTAGATAAAATTTTATAGGGAAAAATAAAAATTCTTACACTTGGGTTTTAAAAAGTCTACTTTTCATGTTCAAGCTAAATAAAGGAAGCATGGTTAATAGTTTATCTACAAGAGATCGGTGGCATTTAGTGGACTATGAGATCAGTATGAGTCAATAGTGTGATTCAGTGGCCAGAAAAGCTCATGGGACCTTGGTCTACTTCAAAATAGAAAGCAACATGATCAGAACTAAAGAGATGATGATGCAGAGTCTGGTTGGTCTAGTCAGACCATGTCTAGCATATAACATTTCTTCAGTTCTGCATTGTCACATTTTAGGAAGGACACTAAGAGACTGAAGAGTATCCTGAGGAGGTTAGCCAGGATGGTCAAGTCAATACAAGTCATTAGCACGTATAAAGCACCTGTTGAGTGCTGGGCACAGTAGTAATTGCTGAGGATACAAAGGAAGGCTCAGTTTCTCTCTCTCTCTCTCTTTTTCTTCTCTCTCTCTCTCTCTCTCTCTCTCTCTCTCTCTCTCTCTCTCTCTCTCTCTCTCTCTCGCTTTCTCGCTTTCTCTCTCTCTCACAATCTCTGCCCTAAAGGCACTCACAGTTTAAAAGGAAAGACAACATGCAAACTATGTACAAACAACATCTATACAGTATTAGTTGTAAGCTCAAAGGGAAGCCATTCTGGAATTAAAGAGAACTGAGAATAGCTTTGTACAGCAGGTAAGACTTTAGCTGAGGCTTGAAGAAAACCAGGGAAGCTAGGAGGTGGAGATGAAAAGAAGAAAGAGAGTATGAGGCATGGGAGATAGCCAGGGAAAACAATCAGTCTAAAGATAGAGCATTGTGTTTAAGAAACAGCAAAGAGAGGGGCAACTAGGTAGCACAGTGGATAAAGTGTCAGGCCTGGAGTCAGAAGGACTTGAATTCAAATTTGGCTTCAGACATTACCTAGCTGTGTAATGCCAGACACTGGCCTAGCCCTTGCCACTCTTAAGTCTTAAAATTCATACTAAGAGGGAAGGGAAGGAAAAGGAGGGAAGGAAGAGCAAGGAGGTCAGTGTCACTGGATCACAGAGTAAGGTATAAAAAGACTGGAAAGGTAAGAAGACACCAGGTTATGAAAGGCTTTAAAAGTCAGGATTTTATATTTAATTGATCCTGAAAGCAATAGGGAATCAATGGAGTTTCCTGGATGAGAGATTGCTATGGTCAAATCTGTGCTTCTTGACAATTGAAAGGAGAATGGATTGAGATGGGGAGATCAACCAACAGGCTCTTGCAGTAGTCCGGCTCTACAGTGGTCAAGGCTTGTGCCAGGGTAGTGGCAATATCAGAGGAGAGAAGAGGGTACACACAAGAGATGTTATAAAAGTAGAAATGAAACTGATTTGATATGAGAGGGGGGAATAAGAGACAATAAAGAGTTGAGGAGGACACAGAGGTTGGGAATTTGTAATAATGGTGCCCTTGATGATAAAAGAGAAGCTACAAAGAGAAGAGGTTTAGGATGGGAATAATCAGTTCAATTTTAGATATCTACAGAACATCTAGTTTGAGACATCTAATGGACAGTTGAAGATGTGAGACTAGAGGTTGGAAGAGAGCTTAGGGATGAGCTAGTAGATCTGAGAGTCTTTTGAAGGTGATCATTGAAACCATGGGTGCTGATGAGATCACTAAAAGACATAATCTAGAAGGAGAAAAGAATAGGGCCCAGGATAGAATTTTGGAGGACATTCATATAGTGGGCAAGATCTGGAAGAAGATCCAGCAAAGGAGCCAGAGATAAAGCAGCAAGTAGGTAGGATTGTAAAGGGCCTCCAGATTATAAGATATAAGGATCCCTTTAAGGATCTGACCAGTGTTTAGTCTAAAAAAGACATGGGGGGAAAATGCATGCGATCTGGAAGTATTTGAAGGGCTGTCACACAGAAAAGAGTTTGGCTTCAAAGGGGGGAAATCCAGAGAGGTTGCAAAGGAGCAAAAATTAGCTTGGTGTAAAGAAAAACTTCCTAATGATCCCAAAATAGAATAGATTGCCTTGGGAGTTTGTGGATATGCCCTCAGTGGAGGGCTTCAAAAACATATTGACTGATCACTTTTCAGGTATGTTGTAAGATGAACTTTTGTTCAGAGAAGCATTAGACCAGATGGCCTATGAAAGTCTCTTTTAAATCTGAGATCCTGTAACAGGATGATGAATATTATTATGGCCTGGGCCAAGTGATTTAATTTCTTTAGGCTTCAGTTTTCTCATTTTCAAAGCAAGGATATTGGACTAGTTCGGGGGTCCAGGCCCTATCCTGTTTTTGAAGGGCTGGTGTGCTAAGAATGAATTTTACATCTTTAAATAAAATTGTCTGTTGACTCCTCAATCAGATGATCTCTAAGTCTTCCAGTTCCAGAAATTATTTTATTCTATTTTGTTTTCCTCATTCCTCAGTATCACTATCTTACTACTATTTTCACTTCAAAGTCCATATTTTCCTTCCATAGAGCTTTATGGCTATTTCTCCATATTCCACCTCCCAGACTTTTGTTTCTATTTAGTTTGCTGATCTGCTCTCACCCATTTTGCTATTGTCTACTGCTCTCACTTACCATGGCCTCATAATTGGATTCTGACCCAGTTGATGTTGGTCAATCAGTCCATCAACAAATATTATCTGGTGTTCAGGGAGGACCAGAACCTCCAGTGTGGGGGTTTGCCAAACCCTTTACAAGGTTGCTTATCTACCTTTGGTACCCACCTCTCATTCAACTCTCACCTGTGGCTCCAAGGAATTATAGCATTTGAATCCATCATGCCCTTTAAAACTATCTCAGCAGATGAGCTAAACCAGGTAGAGGGTAACTAGCAGTAACTTATAGTTACTTAGGGAGATGTCTACCCCAAGCATGTGAAGACTTTCTCTGGCAAAATGGGTCTATGAGAACAATTTGGTCCAACAGCCACGAAGGCAGTTCAAGTAGGCACTGTGGAGCACTTTGAGCTTGGTCAGACATCCAAAGCACCAAGGTCATCCACTGCATCCTGGGCCATCACTAGTTGACCTGACTTTTGTCCTGCCACTGGACTTTGATGACTCTGGAAGAGAGAGTGAGGCTGAGGACTTTGTACAACTGCCTCACTGAAATCCAATTCACATGAAAGTCAAAACACCATTCATTCTGTGATGTCACTGGTCAGGGGCCAGCTGGGTGGCTCAGTGGTTGGAGAGACAGGCCTAGAGACAGGAGATCATAGGTTCAAATCTAGCCTTGGACACTTCCTAGCTGGGTGACCCTGGGTAAGTCACTTAAACCTCCATTGCTTAGCCCTTAGCCCTCTTCTGCCTTGGAACCAATACACAGTATTGATCCTAAGACAGGAGGTAAGGATTATTTTTATTTTTAAAAATGAATGGAGAATAGTTTTGTTTTCTTTGCTCAATAATTCTTTATTTAGAAATCCCTTGCCTCTGCCCAGGCTGGTGTCCTTCACCAATGAACTGATCCTGAAGGTGCTCTTGCTTCAGGTAGTGGTCTAAACTAGGTGATTCTTGTCTCTGAGATCCTACAATTCTGTGGATTCATCCAGGTTATTGGTGAAAGTGCTATAACAATTGCTACTGAGAATCCCTTTTACTGGGTCACAAAGCACCTTTATATCTCATTTAATTCTTACAACAGGTTTGTAAATGCCAAAGAGCTGGTAATGACCTCATTTTACAGAAGAAGACACTGAGTCTCAGAGTGGCTGTGTGATGTTCTCCAAGATTAAGAAGCTAGCCAATAGCAAAAATAGGACTTATTTTAGAAATCTTCTAACTCCCAGGCCAAAACTCTTTCCTTATTTGCCTCCCCTTAATCCTGGGCTCCTTCTAGGTCTTACTTTTTTAAGGCTCTCTCCTTCTACCTCTCCTACCACGTCGATGATTAACTAAGGAATATAGAAATCCATAAAACAAGTGTCCTCCAACCTAATGTTATATTCTTCATGTAAAATGGAATTAAAAACTATTTCTATATTCAGTGCAATTATCTCTAATTTCTTCTCCTTGCTTCCTATTTCCATTGGTCTAGAAGAGAAATCAAATTTATCTTACATGATCTACCCTTCATTTTTTAATTGAAAATTTTTATTTAATTAGTCCATTTAGAATATTCTTCCATGGTTATATGAATCGTTCTTTTCCTCCCCTCTTCCCACCCCCTCCTCCCATAGCCAATGAACAATTTCTTTGGGTTTTACATGTGTCATTGATCAAGACCTATTTCCATATTATTAGTATTTGCAATAGGGTATGATTTACCCTTCAAAAGCTCACTGCTCTTTTCCTAGACTTCCCTCTTCTTTCCTCCAAGGTTTCATAAAATCATTAATTTCAGTCTGTTTTTCAAGTATTTTACAATGTACGTATGAGGAAATGGGCTTTCCTACAGAAAAGGAATCAGAGATTCTCATTTGCAGTTGTCTTCTTATTCTCTTTATGGCAGCCTCAAAATTTGGAAGACCTGGATTCAAGACCCACTTTCACCATTTAACTGACTCTGTGGCCTTGGACAAGCCACCTAATCACTCAGTGCCTCAGGAAGTGCCCTAAGATTCTAAATTTCCAAACAGGTGCCAATCTACTGTGGTAGAGAGAATTCTCACACTGAGGAAATCACAAGTCCAGGCAAAAATGAAAAGTGTGAGGAAATGGGATCTCCAAAAGGAAAAGAACCAGAAAGCTAGAGTCTCACCTGGCAGGTATCTCCATGGAGAAAACTCCATTATGACTCCTGGCTAGCATCCCTGAGCACCTTGTACGGAGTCCCTTCAGTATCAAATTAAGCTACCATTTTGTGCTTGACCTCAGCATGAATGGACTCATGATTACCTTTAGTAATCTCAAGACAGAAGCTCAATTTCCCAAGCCAGCATTTAGAGGAAATTATGTAAAGCAAAAGAAATTCACAGAGCACAGAACTGTCTAGTCACAGAGCACTGGAATTTTCTCCTAAGCTAGCCCCTTTATGGTCAAGATCTCCAGCTTGACCTAACTAGCCCCTTGGCCCTCTTATTAGTATACTAGACTTCCCTTCCAACACGGCCAGCTGTTGCTTGTAGAGAAGACTGTGGGTTCTCTTCGCAGGATTCTAGGTCATCCAACTGCTTCTCCTTATCCATTTCAAAGCTGAGCCCTTCTGCTCAATCCCAGCTCCAATGAAGTCAATTAGTCAACCAAGAAACATTTATAAATGCCAGACATTATGCCAAATACCAGAGGAAAAGGTACCACCAGTCTTTCACATTAGCAAAGCTTCTCCTACCAAAAGGAAGGAAAGCATTATTTCCATCCAGTATATCATCTAACAATGCTGTTCTAGACATGTTCAATTTGGCTGAGGAATCTTTAATGAGCTCCTTTATAACACTAGTATGACTTTCTATCACAAGGTGCATACTCAAGATATCTAATCAAATGTACTTTTGGGGGTGATGTCAGGATCGAATATAATAATAACTGACAATATGGTGCTTTAAGATTTGCAAAGTGCTTTACTTTTATTCTTTCATTTGATCCCCATAATTCTGTGAAGAAAGTACAATATTATCCCCATTTTACAGGGGGAGAAAACTGAGACTAAGAAAGGATAAGTAACTTTAAAAAAAGTAACTTAAAAAACTTTTTAAAAACCTTATTTTCTGTCTTTGTAATAACTCTAAGAAAGAAGGGTAAGTGCTAGGCAAAAGGGCTTAAGTAATTTTCCCAGAGTCACACAGTTAGGAAAAGTCTGAGGCCAAATTTGAACCCAGAACCTCCCTTCTTAAGGCTTGGCATGCTCTTCCCTGTGCCTCAGAGGCATAAGTGACATTATCAAGGGCTCACAACTAGTAAGTGTCTGAAGCAGGATTCAAATGCTATTCCTGACTCCAAGTCCTTAAGAATGTTATGTTATTCCATCTTCTTTCTTCTGTGAAAAAGAAATACTTTCTATGACCTTGACATTTCTCATAACTGAAAGACAATGTTTCCATTCATATTCTGCATATTTTCCATTTCGGTACCTACAAGCTCTTGCCATCTTACTGATGAAGAAACTGAAGCTCAGGGAGAGTGGACTCAGAAAGACTCCTACTTAAGCCTGCAGCACATGGGGTAATGCACTTAGGATGCTAATGAGATTATCTCAACCCAGGGACAGTTTAGCCATCCAAGAGTACTTCTGAGCCATCTCCCTCTGGAATTTCCAGGTCTTATCTTTTTTTCCAGGGTCAACACCACTTCCTCCCATCTACCACATACCTGCTCCATGACATGACTTTGCTACTGCAGCAAAAGCAAAACCAAACCAAAAAACCCACTGGGTTTGGTACCAGAGGTTATGCCTTTAAATTCCAATTCAGCTCCATGCTCCCTATGTGATCCAGAGAATCAGTTTCCTCCATTGTAGAATGAGGAGGTTAAATGAGAATTGTAGATATAGAGTTAGAAAGGGATCTTAGAGGGGCAGGAAAGTAACACCATGGACAGAGGACAAGACCTGGAGCTGAGAGGTCTTTGGCTTTAATCTGGTCTCAGTTACTTCCTAGCTTTGTGTCCCTGGGCAACTCACTTAATGCCAATTTCCTAGCCACTTTTCTGCTTTAGAACTGATATTTAGAGGGCAGCTAGGTGGCTCAGTGAATTGAGAGCCAGGCCCAGAGCCAGGAGGTCCTGGGTTCAAATTTGGTCTCAGATTCTTCCGAGCTGTGTGACCCTGGGCAAGTCACTTAACCCCCATTTCCTAGACCTTACTTCTCTTCTGCCTGGGAACCAATACACGGTATTGACTCCAAGACAGAAGGTAAGGATTTTTTAAAAAAAAGAATATTTTCCCCTGGTTACATGACTCATGATTTTTTCCACTCCTCTTCTTCCCCCTCCCAGAGCTGACAAGCGATTCTTCTGGGTTATACATGTATTATTGTTCAAAATTTATCTCCATGTTATTCATTTTTGCAATAGAGTGATCTTTTAATGCCTAAACCCCAATCATATCTCCACTGAAACATGTGATTAATCATATGGTTGTTTTTTTCTGTGTTTCTGCTCCCACAGTTCTTTCTCTGAATGCGTATAGCATGCTTTTTCACAAGTTCCTCTGAATTGTCCTGGGACACTGTATTGCTGCTAGTGGAAAAGTCCATTACATTCGATTGTGCAATAATGTATCTGTCTCTGTGTATAATGTTCTCCTGGTTCTGATCCTTTTGCTCTGCATTAATTCCTGGAGGTCTTTCCAGTTCACATGGAATTCTTCCAGTTCATTATTCCTTTGATTACAATAGTATTCCATCACCAACAGATACCACAATTTGTTCAGCCACTCCCCAATCAATGGACAGCCCCTCATTTTCCATTTTTTTTTTTGCCACCACAAAAAGTTAGGCTCCAAATATTTTTTACAAGTCTTTTCCCTTATTATCTCTTTGGGGTACAAACCCAGCAGTAGTATGTCTGGATCAAAGGGCAAGTATTCTTTTAAAGCCCTTTGGGCATAACTCCAAATTGCACTCCAGAATGATTAGATTAATTCACAACTCCACCAGCAGTGTTTTTGTGTCCCAATTTTGCCACATCCCCTCCAACCTTTGTCATTTTCCTTCGATGCTATATTGGCCAATCTGCTAAGTATGTGGTGGCATCTCAGCATTGTTTTGATTTGTATTTCTCTAATCAGGATGGATTTAGAACACTTTTTCATATGATTATTGATAATTGTGATTTCTTCATCTGAAATCTGCCTATTAATATCCCTTGATCATTTGTCAATTGAGGAATGGCTTGATTTTTTTGTAAATTTGACTTAGTTCCTTATATGCTTGGAAATTAAACTTTTGTCAGAGTTTTGTTATAAAAAAATTTCCCCAGTTTGTTGCTTTCCTTCTAATTATGGATGCATTGGTTTTGTTTGTACAAAACCTTTTTGATTTGATATAATCAGAATCATTCATTTTATATTTTGTAATGTTCTCTATCTCTTTCTTGGTCTTAAATTCATTCCTTTCCCACAGATCTGACAGTTTCTTAGTATCAATTCTAAAGCAGAAGTAAAGGTTTGTTTGTTTGTTTAAAGAAAGTGACCTTACAAGTCAATTAGACCAAACTCCTACATTTTATAAAGGAGGAAACAGAGGCATGCAGAGTTTAAATTACTTTCTCAAGGTCAGGGTCATACAGGTAATAAGTGACAGCTATGATTTCAACCTGGATCTTATCTTACCAAATCCAGTGTTCTTTACTCTGCTTCACAATGGGGGGGGGGGGTTTAGATTAGTTCAGCCTTCTAGCTCTAAATCCTATAATGACAGTCACAGAGAAACTCTCATACACACATATGGTAAAAGATTTGCCCACTGTTAGATAGCTAGAAAATGGTAAAGCAGGAATTAAGATTCAGGTCAGTATCACATATATATTTTTTTTCAGCAAGAAGAGATGACAGAGCCATAAGTCATTGAGTTAAGAATAAAGTAGCTATCCTTATCACTAGTCTCCTGTCTACATTTCAACTTATCCATGTGTGTACATTGGGGTCCCATAATAAATCAAGCTGGGCAACCTCAATAGATTTCTTCCCATAGTTATTCCCTATCCCAGTATAGCCCTCTTATATTGCCCATTACCTATTAGATGACAGGGAATGGACATTGTAGAATATGGGAGGAGAACAATACTTGTAAATAATTGTAAAATTAAATTATAAATAATTATAAAATCTTGGGGCATCTGGGTGGCTCAGTGGATTGAGAGCCAGGCATAGAGATGGGAGGTCCTGGGTTCAAATCTTTTCTCAGATATTTCCTAGCTGTGTGACCCTGAGCAAGTCACTTAACCCCCATTGCCTAGCACTTACCACTCTTCTGTTTTGGAACTGATACATAGCATTGGTTCTAAGATGGAAGGCAAGGGTTTAAAAATTGTAAAGTCCATCCATCAAAAAATGTCAATATTTGCAAAATGATAGCAATTTAAATATAGAATCCCCAAATTGGATAGATATGGAAGCCTCAAACCAATATGGGCTGGCTCATTTGAAATTGGTAAGTTTGTGCCTGGGCCATAACAACAGGGTCATTAAATTCCCTACTTCTTGATTGACTGCTGTCTCCTTTAGGATGAACTATGGGAGAGCTGTTGGAGGGATAAAACTGGGAGAGACTTCACTGGCCAATTGGTCCAAACCATACCTGAAATAATCTCCACTGTAATACACCTGACAAATGGTCATCCAGATAATGAGGGGAAACCCACTACCTCTTTGGGGTCAAGTTGTCTTGCTACCATCACTCAACCTCTTTATCCAGTCCTCCCCTTGCCCTAATTCTTACAGTATAGACAACAAAGTATTTTGGACACTCTGGGACACCCAGGCCTAGGAATAGAGTTATTCTTTGCAAACCACTTGTAGAGCTATATCCTGACCCCAATCCCCAAGAGAGGATTGACTCAACTTCTAGAGGAAATAAAGCATTTTAAAATGTTTTATAGGACATTCAGAATAAACTTTTTACCCCATTTTAAAAGGCTTGTGGCCAAGTTGTCTACACCTCAAGCATAATCTTGTCCAAGAGAAGATATGAGATGTCTATGCTGATAGTCCCTTTCTCATTGTGATTCATCTCTTGAGCTATCAATGCCTCCTCCATCTTTTGCCTCACTGCTATCTCTTTCTGAATCATATATACTAATGAAAAACTCACTGGTGTGAGTCTCCCAGGAAAAGGAATAGGGTGACCAGGGCCCCAAGCATCTGGCTCCTTTTTCTGGGAAGTGAGAGGAGACCAAGTCGCTTAGCAACATAACAGGAGGTTGTCAGGGAAGCTGTGAGCAGCTTTGTACTTCTCAATACTGAAATGTGGAGAGAGCTGGGGGAGGGGGTTATACAGGAAAGGCAATGGGAGAGTGGGGGAAGGGGAGATCAGAAAGCTTGGGGATTCACAGAGTTCCAGACCTGGAAAAGACCTTCAAGGTCATCCAGTCTAACTCATACTTGAGCAATAATCTCCTTCGTTACACCTCCTTCAAATTTAGAGGAATCTGACCTTCCTTCAGAGGAGGGGAAAGAGGAACAGATTGAAATGAGCACCTAGCCCAGAGAAATGTGGAGCTTGTAGAGTCTGGACTTGGCATTATGCATTAAGTAGATATAGACAGAGAATATGAATCTATATAGAAAGAGAAATGGTGGTGGAAGCAGCAACACCCTAGAAAAGGCAATGGCAAGGTATTCCCAGACACCAGGAGGAAGAATATCCCTTCTAGGTACGCATACACAGAGCCCATATATGGCAGGATATATCTGAAGAGCATTAAAGTTATCTAGAATCCAGGAGCTACAAAATGAAAAGGACTATAGATTTCAAGCCAGACGGGGCCTCATCCAACACCCTCATTTTACAGATGAGGGACGTGAGATCTAGAGAACCAAAATGCCCTGCCCAAGGTGGCAGAGTCAGTATTTGAACTCAGATTTCTTACTCAAATCAGTGCTCTTTCCACTATATTTAGCTATTTCTGTTAGAAATAGTCATGTTTCATATTTTTTTCCCTCAGTTACATCCTTCCCAATGTCTCCAGGCCTTTTCCCCTAGAAAATATTTTCTCTCTCTCTCTCTCTCTCTCTCTCTCTCTCTCTCTCTCTCTCTCTCTGTCTCTGTCTCTGTCTCTCTCTCTCTCTCTCTGTCTCTCTCTCTCTGTCTCTCTCTTTCTCCCTCCCTCCCTCCCTCCCATCTCTCTGTCCCTCTCTCTATTTGTCTCTTTCTCCTCTTTCTCTGTCTCTGCCTCTCTGTCTCTCTCTGTTTCCCACCCCCATCCCACTCCACCCCTCTCTCTCTCTCCATCTCTGTCCCTCTCTTTCTCTCTGTCTGTCTCTTTCTGTCTCTCTATGTCTCTGCCTCTGTCTCTTTCTGTCTCTGTCTCTCTCCCCCACCTCCATCTCTTTCTGTTTCTCTCTCTATCTGTTTTTCTGTTTCATCTGTCTCTGTCTCTGTCTCTCTCTCTCTCTCTCTCTCTCTCTCTCACACACACACACACACACACAACACAAACACACACACACACACACTCTCAGGCAGGGTCATATGGAAGCACACTAAATTAACCACACCTAGGAAGGAGACAGCTAGTTGATGTGACGTAGTGGATAGAGCCCTGGACTTGGAGTCGGGAAGATCTGAGTTACTTAGTATCAACAGAAGGTAAGGGTTTTTAAGAGTGTTATCTTGAGGCATCTCTGTGTAGCTAGTTACAAGGCACTTTAAAAAACCCTTACCTTTTGCCTTAGAATCATCACTAAGTAGTGGTTCCAATGCCAAAGAGTAGTAAGGGCTAGGCAACTGAGGTCAAGTGACTTGCTCAGGATCACACAGCTAGGAAGTGTCTGAGGTCAAATCTGATCCCAGGTCCAAGATAAGTTTTCAGGCATAGTACATTTTTCTCCCCATAACAATCCTGTGAAGTAGGTGATACTTCAGTTTTACAGATGAGGAAATAAGAGTTAGGAACACAGAGCTGCTTATGTTAAACGAAGCTAGTAAGACTAGATTTAAGTATTTTAACTCCAAGTTGGTGTCTCATTCCATGGTTGTGCCCACATCTCCAAGGACAGATATGCTTAGATAGATACATACATACGCTTACATAGGCATGCATAGGCACATAGGTACATGCATGCATACAGACACAGGTACAGATTCCATTTCCTACCCTTGCAAGCCTGAGTTGGAGGTTCTCAGGAACCAGGGGTGTGACCCCTACTGCTTCTGAATTCTACCAGAGGAAATCCGCCATCTTACTAGCTCTGGATCATTTGGGAACTAGGGATTACACTCTGTCCTTCCCAGGGTAGAAGACTGAGCAGGAAAAGGACACAGGATCCCCTTTCAGTTGGGCAGAGCCAGAATCAAAATCTGTACCTGGCAGCTGAAGTAGATTTCATGTCTAGTCTGCCAGTGAGAGATTCCTGGGCTCTGCTGGGACCGAAGGCCTGAACAGAGAAATGTCCCGGTAGCCAAAGAGTAAACAAACATCACCCAGGATACTGGATGGCTCAGGGGAGGTCTGAGTCCCCAGGAACCTTTGGCGTGTCAAAGGCAAGCACAGATAGGCAGAGAAGCCTTCTCTCTCATTTTAGGTTCTGCTCCTAAACCCCTGAGGGTTTAGGGCCATCTAGCATAGAGTTGATCTGTCCCTTTCCTAGCTGGCATTCAGGCCCTTGGTTCTCTAGAGACCCTCCTTGGAGACAGAAAGACCTGAGAAGCCTCCTGTAATCTGAGAGCTCAGGAAGAGAAGCTGCCCCTGTTTTACCTGTTAGCTTCTGTTTTGGTGACAGAAAATCTCACGTACCCTTCCAGGGCAAGCCCAAAGCAACTGATCAGAGAAAGCATGGGGAAGGGATGGTATTAAGGCTTCAGATTCAGTCTTCTCTTCCTTCCTTCCTTTGCCAAAGATTCTGAGGCTACTGTGCCTGCCCTAGCTAAGGTGGTGATCCCCCAAAGGAGGGAAACAAATGGAGGATCATAGGATGATCCATTTAAAGCTGGAAGAAACTTCAGAGGACACTGTAGCCCCACAACTGTCCAGTATGGTGTGGTCAGGACTCAGTGGGTCTACAGGAAGGCGTGCTCCTATACAGACTGGTCTCCACTCCTTTATTCAGAAAGAGTCGGTGTACAGACCTGGGAGGTACAGCACAGAGGTGGAGTGTGGATGGCCCCTGGGGATAGGGATGAGGGTTAACGTGTGCTCTTTCTTCATAATTCACATTTCTGTAACTCTGTAAAATTTACAAAGCACTTCTCTCCCAACAACCCTGTGATGTAGATAATGGCAATAAGCTATCATTCCTATTTTAGAAATCAGGAAACAGACCCAGAGAGGTTTAATGACTTACCCACAGCTACTCAGCTACAGAGTACGGACACTAGGGCAGGAACCCAGATCTACTGATTTTCTTGCAACTATACACATGATGCCTTTCTTCAAGGACATCTTCAGCCATAAACTAGCAAAAGCTAAAGAGTCCCTTCTACTGTTGTATCAGTGGTCCAACTTGTTTTGTCATTTTTTAAAAACCCTCATCTTCCGTCTTAGAATCAATACAGTGTATTGGTGCTAAAGCAGAAGATTGTAAGAGCTAGACAATAGGGGTTAAGTGACTAGCCCAGGGTCCCACAGCTAGGAAGTATCTGAGGCCAGATTTGAACCCAGGACTTCCCATCTCTAGGCCTGGCTCTCAATCACCTGAGCCACCTAACTGCTTCCTTGATCTGTCATTTTGGAAAGTCAGTGTTTAAATGAAACATACAGTACATGGGAATATGAAATGTAATGTGATATACAGAAGTCATGAACAAAATCTACTTCCCACATTTTTAGCAATCCAGGGGAAGATGGAACTTCCAGACTGATCTTTCAAATGAGAGGTCATTCCTGGAGTCTAAGAGAAGACAGAGGTAAAGAGTGAGACCCCTAGGGACAGCTAAGTGGCTCAGTAGATAGCCAGGCTGACCTTGGGCACTGCCTAACTATTTGACCCTGGGCAAGTCACTTAACACCTATTGCCTAGCCCTTTTTACTCTTCTGGTTTAGAACTAATACACTGTATTGATACTAAGATGGAGCATAAAGGTTTAAAAAAAAAAGAGTGGGCCAGCTTCAGAGTGGGAGAAATACAAAAGCAACTATAAGATCCTGGTCATTGAGTTAAGCTAGAGCATTATTTTAGAAATCAGATTGTGTACCTGTAATGAACACATAATTTGTACTTCAAGATTTCTTCACTTTGGAGTAAAATAATTTTTCCTATTGCAGTCTATTGACTAGGCATATTATGTGGCCATGGATTTAAAGCATAGAAAAAGAATAAAGAGCTTCCAGGTCAAGATGGTTCCAGAGTAGAAGCAGAGCTCTTCTTCTCCTCTCCACCAATCAATCAAGACAGAGTGACTCAAAATGACAAAACCAAAGTCAAATGAGTGAAGGAGTTCCACAGTAGGGCACAGCATGGAAGGTAGGCAAAATTAGGGCATTTCCATGCTAAAAGGGAGTGAAATTTCCCCCACCAAGGCATGAGCTCATCACCTCTCCTCCACTTCAGCTACCTTTCCAGAGTCTGAGCAAGCAAGGGACAAACTTCTAAATTCTAGGAGGGAGGCTGGCTGAGGTCAACACAGATTTACCGCTAAGAGAAACTAGACTTGGAACACTGGGAGGCTGAGGAAATGTGGTGATATGGTGCAGAGCTTGTGCAGAGGAGGTGGCTCACAGCAAAAGGCCACACAGAACCCCAAAAGCCCTCCGGCAAAAACCTATCCAGTGTTCAATACAGAATCTTGCCTACACTCCACACCCAGACCTCTTCCAGGCAATCTTTAAGTTCTCAGGGGCTGGACCTGCCCATAAGTGCAACAAGACCAGGGACCCCAGGAGGCTGGGGAAATGTGGAGATAGGGCACAGAGCTTGGGCAGAGAGAAGTGGCTCAAAGCAAAACACCATAAAGATGCGAAAAATAGCCTGTGGGCAAAAACTTATCCAGAGTTCAACTCAGAGACTTGCCTACACTCTACACACAGCCCTCTGCAAGGCAATCTGGACACTGCTGAGAACTGGGGGAAATATCCTCAGGGCAAAAACCTCTCCAGAGCCCAATACAAAGATTACCCACATTCCTCACTTAGACATCTGACCAGGAAGGAACAAGGCAACAGCCACCAAGTCGCAGGAACTAAAATCCACAAACACCAAAAAAAATCAAGAAGAAAACCTTAACCCTTGATAATTTTTATGAAGAAAAAACCAGACCATAGAAAAGACAGCAGAAGATGACAACAGTTAAATGCACCCAAACCTTCGGGAAAAAAATGGAAATTGATCACAAGTTCTTGAAGACTTTAAATCTGAGATTGTGAGAAAAATGGAAGAAAAGTCAGAAAGAGACAATTTAGATATCAAGGAGCACCAATCAGGATTACACAGAATCTGGCTGCCTCCACACTAAAAGACCACAAGGCTTGGAATATAATATTCAGAAAGGCAAGAGAATTGGGTCTACAACCAAGGGTCACCTACACATCAAAACTGACTATATACTTCCAGGGGAAAGTATGGGCATTCAACAAAATAGAAGACTACCAAATATTTGTAAAGAAAAGACCAGAACTAAACAGAAAATTTGATATCAAAATACAAAAACCAAAAGAAACATGAAAAGGTAAATAAGAAGAGAGGGGTCTTGTTGTTTTTTTCTTTAAGTGCCTCAATAAGGCCAAATTGTTTATATCCTATATAGAAAAATGTTATTTGTAATTCTCAAAAATTGTATTCACTATTATTGTAGTTAGAAGAATTATCCATAGGTAGAGATTGGGGTACTAAGTGGTTTAAAATCATATATTAAAAAAAGAAGAAAGAAAGAAAGAAGGGGGGGAGAAAATGGCATCAAGAGAAACTTGAAAGAATAAGAAAATTAGGTTAATCTATACTACAGGAGTGTGAGAGGAAGAATACAACAATAAGAAGGAGAGGAAGAGAGTGCTAAAAGGTAATTCTCAAACCTTACTCTTAGTGGAATCAATTCTGAGAGGGAAGAGCATCTAGATCCATTGGGGTATTGAATTCTGTCTTACCCTACAGGGAAAATGAGAAGGGAAAACCAAGGTGGGGAGTGGTGCAGGAAGTACAAAAAGGGAGGGAAAAAGAGAGGGGAGGGAACTTAAGAGGCCCTAAAAAAATAAAAGGGGAATAAAAAGGGAGGGGGTGGAAAGGGAGGGAAGCAATACTATGGAGAGAGAGTGTGTGGGGGGTAGCTTTAAAAGACACCAAAAGAAAAATGAGAGAGGAATAAGAAGGGAGGGGGGGAGAAAGGAGAGTAAAATAAGGATTGGGAATAGGGAAACTGATTAAAAACAGAAAACTGGTGTAGAAAGAAATAGTAAAAGAGGAAAGGACAGGACAAGGAGAGAAAATCAAAATGTTGGGGAATACACAGGTAGTAATCATAACTTTGAATGTGAATGGGATGAATTCACCTGTAAAATGGAAGCAAATAGCAAAGTGGGTTAGAAACCAAAATCCTACCAAATGTTGTTCACAAGAAACATACATGAGGCAGGTAGACACACATTGATAAAGGGTCAAAGGATGGAGCAAAATCTATTGGGCCTCAACTGAGAAAAAGAAGGCAGGAGTTGCAATCATGATATCTGACAAAGCCAAAGTTAAAATAGATCTGATTAAAAGAGATAGGGAAGGTAATTACATCCTGATAAAAGGCAGTATAGACAATGAGGAAATATAAGTACTAAACATGTATGCACCCAATGGTATAGCACTGAAATTTCTAAAGGAGAAATTAGTGGAGTTGGAGGAGGAAAGAGATAGTACAACTATACTATTGGGAGACCTGAACCTTTCTCTATCAAATCTAGATAAATCAAACCAAAAAAATAAATAAGAAAGAGGTAAGAGATGTGAATGAAATCTTACAAAAACTAGAGTTAGGAGGCGGAGTCAAGATGGTGGCCTAGAAGGAGCAGAAGTTCAGATCTCTGAATACCCTTCCTAACTGATCACAAACTGAATGCCCCCAGGGGACTAAAAATCAAACTTAATAACAAGACAGAGCCAAGGAACCCTCCTGCTGAACTTAATTCAAATGGTACACCACCTGAAAAGCCAGAATCCGAGAACACTCAGGTTTAAGGGGAAGACAGAAGGAAGGTCCCAGGACCCATCCCCCCTCCAACTCAGAGCACTGAGATACCAGCAGCAGTGGAAACTTCTGGGCAGGCAAAGATTCTGATCTGAAGGCATACCTTAAGAGCAGAGTTGGCCAAGTTCAGAGCATCCAACACAGATGGCAGGGAAGGAGCTAGAGAGGGAGCATAGACCTGGCAGCCTGGCCAGAGCTGTGGAGATCCTCCATATTTGCTCCAGCCTTCCAGGAAGTTTTGGACTCAGAGCACACCCAGCCCAACCAAGCTGAACTTAATCCCATAAAAAGTCTCCAGAACTCAGGGAAGCCCAGGCTCCACACCCATCCTCATTGACTGCTGGACTTTAATCCAATCAAAAGCCTCCAGAGGACAGGGAACCTCAAACCCCAACAACCCCCCACCAGAGACTACACCAAGAGATCTCCTGTTAAAGCTCCAAGAGGGGTGGCTGACAGAAGCCCCCAAAACCAAAAAAATGAGAGGAGCAAGAACACAAACAAATACAGGGAGTAAAGAAGGGGTGAATTTGAGCAAACAACAGAAAAAGAAGAAAGAAACTACAATAGACAGCTTCTACTCAGCAAATGGAACAGAGGGGGAGAGATCAGCAAACGATAAATCAGAAATCCCAGCAAATTGGATTAAGGCTGTGGAAGAACTCAAAACACAGTTAAGAGAGGATGAAGACAATTGGGAGAACTTAAAAATTAAGATAAGTCATCTGGAAACAGAGGCATTTGAACTAAAATGAGAAAATAGTGTCTTGAAAGCCAAAATCAACCAGCTGGAAAATGAGGCAAAGGAGATGAAAGATGAGGTAAAAGAGGATGAAAGACAAACTTCAAAGAAAAATCAGACCAAAAGTAAAAGGATGACCAAAAAGCCAGGGATGAAATCCAGTCTTTAAGAACCAGAATACAACAATTGGAATTAAGTGACCTCATAAGGCAGCAGGACATTATAAAACAAAACAAAAAGAATGAAAAAATTGAGGAAAATATGAAGCATCTCATTCACAAAACAGACGATTTAGAAAATCGTTCAAGAAGAGGCAATTTAAGAATCATAGGTCTCCTAGAAGACCATGACAAAAGAAAAAGCCTGGACATAATACTACAGGAAATTATTCAGGAAAACTGTCCCGATATCCTCAAACAAGAGGGGAAAGTGGAGATTGAAAGAATCCACAGATAACCCTGTATTTAATCCCCAACTGACAACATCCAGGAATGTTATAGCCAAATTCAAAAACTATCAGAACAAAGAAAAGATATTACAAGCTGCCAAGAAGAAGCCATTCAGATATCATGGAAACACAGTGAGGATAACTCAGGATCTGTGGCTCATCTACACTGAAGGAACAAAAGGCATGGAATATGATATTCTGGAAAGCAAGGGAAGTAGGTCTACAACCAAGAATCAAATACCCATCAAAACTGACTATATTCTTACAGGGGAAAGTATGGTCATTCAACACAGTAGAAGAATTCCAAGTATTCATAAATAAAAGACCAGACCTGAACAGAAAATTTGATGTCCAAGCACAGAACTCAAGAGAATCATCAAAAGGTAATTAAAAAAGAGGGGGGAAAGAAAAACAACAACAACAACAAAAATTTTAAGAGACTCAATAAGTTAAAATATGTATCCCTATAAGAAAAGAGGTCATTGGTAACTCTTAAAAACTGTTGCTATCACCTGGACAGCTAGAAGAATTACACTTATAGGGAACAGTGACAAACTGTATAGGATGAAAGGACAAGACATAAATAGGTACATAGATATATGCATGCATAAATATATACACATGTATATATACACACATATATATAACTAGAGCTAAAAAATGAGGTTAATACTAAAAGAAATGGGAAAAGAAACAAAAGGGGGTAAATTTATATGTCACAAAGAAGCTTATGGAGGGAGGGGGGAGAACATCAATACAGTGGAAGGGTAAAGAGGTTGGAGACAGGAAATACTCAACTCTTACGTGTATTGAAATTGATCCAAAGAGGGAAGAACAATCCAATCCATTAGGGCAGAGAATAGATTTGTGCCCTATAGGGGTGTAGAAGGGTAAAAAATGGACTGGTGGGGAGGGAAGCAGTACAAGGGAGGGAGAGAGTGGGGGGGAATTTTAAAAAGACTACAGGGGAAAATAAGGGGGGGATAAGAAAGGAGGGGATAGAAAGGGAAGTAAAATAAGGGTGGGAACTAAGGGGACTGATTATAAACAAACATTGGTATAGAAGGAAATAGTGAAAGAAGAAAAGACAGGACCAGGAGTAGAAATCAAAATGCTGGGAAATACACAGCTAGTAATCATAACTCTGAATGTGAATGGAATGAACTCACCCATATATGCAAGCGAATAGCAGAGGGGATTAGAATCCAAAACCCTATCATATGCTGTCTGCAAGAAACACACATGAGGAAGGTAGATACGTATAGGATGAAAGTAAGAGGATGGAGCCAAATCTATTGGGCATCAACTGATAAAAAGAAGGCAAGAGTTGCAATCATGATATCTGACAAAGCCAAAGTAAAAATAAATCTAGTTAAAAGAGATAGGGAAGGTAATTACATCCTGATAAAAGGCAGCAGAGACAACGAGGAAATATCTGTTCTCAATATGTATGCACCAAATGGCAGAGCATCCAAATTTCTAAAGGAGACACTAGAGGAGCTCAAGGATGAAATAGATAGAAAAACTATACTAGTGGCAGATCTGAACCTTCCTCTATCCAAACTAGAGAAATCAAACCAAAAAATAAATTAGAAAGAAGTAAGAGAAGTGAATGAAATCTTAGAAAAATTAGAGTTAGTAGACATGTGGAGAAAAATAAATAGGGACAAAAAGGAATACACCTTCTTTTCAGCAGCCCATGGTACATTCACAAAAATTGACCATGTATTAGGGCACAAAAACATTGCAAACAAGTGCAAAAGGGCAGAAATAATAAATGCAACCTTCTCAGACCACAATGCAATGAAAATAATAATTAGTAAGGGTACATGGAGAGGCAAATGAAAAATTAATTGGGAATTAAATAATACGATTCTCCAAAATCGGCTAGTTAAAGAACAAATCATAGAAACAATTAATAATTTCATTGAAGAAAATGACAATGATGAGACATCCTCTAAAAATCTATGGGATGCAGCCAAAGCAGTTCTCAGGGGGAAATTTATATCCTTGAGTTCATATATAAACAAATTAAGAAGGGCAGAGGTCAATGAATTGGGCATGCAAATTAAAAAACTAGAAAGTGAACAAATTAACAATCCTCAGATGAATACTAAATTAGAGATCCTAAAAAGCAAAGGAGAAATCAATAAAATTGAAAGTCAAAGAACTATTGAGTTAATAAATAAGACTAAAAGCTGGTACTTTGAAAAAAAAACAAATGAAATAGACAAAGTACTGGTCAGTTTAACTAAAAAAAGGAAAGAAAAAAAACAAATTGACAGTATCCAAGATGAAAAGGGAGACCTCACCGCTAATGAAGAGGAAATTAAGGCAATCAGTAAAAACTACTATGCCCAATTATATGGCAACAAATATGGCAATCTAGGTGATATGGATGAATACTGACAAAAATATAAATTGCCTAATCTAAAAGAAGAAGAAATAAATTACCTAAACAATCCCATTTCAGAAAAAGAAATTGAATAAGCCATCAAAGAATTCCCTAAGAAAAAATCCCCAAGTCCAGATTGATTCACAAATGAATTCTATCAAACATTCAAAGAACAACTAATCCCAATATTATACAAACTATTTGACAGAATAAGCCAAGAAGGGGTTCTACCAAATTCTTTTTATGACACAAACATGGTACTGATCCCAAAGCCAGGCAGTTTAAAAACAGAGAATTAAAACTATAGGCCAATCTCCCTAATGAATACAGATACAAAAATCTTGAATAAGATACTAGCAAAAAGACTTCAGCAAGTCATTACAAGGGTTATCCACTATGATCAAGTAGGATTCATACCAGAATGCCAGGATGGCTCAATATTAGGAAAACCATTCACATAATTGACCATATTAACAAGCAAACCAACAAAAATCACATGATTATCTGAATAGATGCAGAAAAAGCCTTTGATAAAATACAACACTCATTCCTATTGAAAACACTAGAAAGTATAGGAATAGAAGGGTCTTTTCTAAAAAATAATAAACAGTATATATCTAAAACCATCAGCAAACATCATCTGCAATGGGGATAAATTAGAAGCCTTCCCAATAAGATCAGGAGTGAAACAAGGATGCCCATTATCATCTCTATTATTTAACATTGTACTAGAAACACTAGCAGAAGCATTTAGAGAAGAAAAAGAAGTTGAAAGTGTTCAAATAGGCAATGAGGAGACCAAGCTATCACTCTTTGCAGATGATATGATAGTCTACTTAAAGAATTCTAGAGTATCAACCAAAAAGCTAATTGATATAATCAACAACTTTAGCAAAGTTGCAGGATAAAAAATAAACACGCATAAGTCATCAGCATTTCTATATATCTCCAACTCAGTTCAGCAGCAAGAATTACAAAGAGAAATTCCATTTAAAGTCACGCAAGACAATATAAAATACTTAGGAATCTATCTGCTGAGACAAACATAGGAACTATATGAACACAACTACAAAACACTCTCCACACAATTAAAGCTATATCTAAACAATTGGAAAAACATTGATTGCTCATGGGTGGGACAAACTAACATAATAAAAAATGACCATCCTACCCAAACTTATCTATCTATTTAGTGCCATACCCACTGAACTTCCAAAAAACTTTTTTTACTGAATTAGAGAAAACCATAACAAAGTTCATTTGGAAGAACAAAGGATCAAGGATATCCAGGGAAATAATGAAAAAAAATACAAAGGAAGGTGGCCTTGCAGTCCCAGATCTCAAACTACATTACAAAGCAGTGGTCATCAAAACAACTTGGTACTGGCTAAGAGACAGAAAGGAGGATCAGTGAAATAGACTTGGGGTAAATGACCTCAGAAAGACAGTCTATGACAAACCCAAAGACCCCAGCTTTTGGGACAAAAATCCACTATTTGATAAAAACTGCTGGGAAAATTGGAAGACAGTGTGGGAGAGATTAGGTTTAGATCAACACTTCACACCCTACACCAAGGTAAACTCAGAATGGGTGAATGACTTGAATATAAAGAAGGAAACTATAAGTAAATTAGGTGAACACAGAATAGTATACATGTCAGACCTTTGGGAAGGGAAAGATTTTAAAACCAAGCAAGACTTAGAAAGAGTCACAAAATGTAAAATAAATAATTTTCACTACATCAAATTAAAAAGGTTTTGTACAAACAAAACCATTGTAACTAAAATTAGAAGGAAGCAACAAATTGGGAAACAATCTTCATAACAAAAACCTCTGACAAATGTCTAATTACTCAAATTTATAAAGAGCTAAACCAGTTGTACAAAAAATGAAGCCATTCACCAATTGAAAAATGGACAAGGGACATGAATAGGCAGTTTTCAGATAAAGAAATCAAAACAATTAATAAGCACATGAAAAAGTGTTCTAAATCTCTTATAATCAGAGAGATGCAAATCAAAACAACTCTGAGGTATCACCTCACACCTAGCAGATTGGCCAACATGACAGCAAAGGAAAGTAATGAATGCTGGAGGGGATGTGGCAAAGTGGGGACACTAATTCATTGCTGGTGGAGTTGTGAATTGATCCAACCATTCTGGAGGACAATTTGGAACTATGCCCAAAGGGCAATAAAGGACTTCCTGCCCTTTGATCCAGCCATAGCTCTGCTGGGTTTGTACCCCAAAGAGATAATAAGGAAAAAGACTTGTACAAGAATATTCATAGCTGTGCTGTTTGTGGTGACAAAAATTTGGAAAACGAGGGGATGCCCATCAATTGGGGAATGGCTGAACAAATTGTGGTATATGTTGGTGATGGAATACTATTGTGCTAAAAGGAATAATAAAGTGGAGGAATTCCTTGTGAACTGGAAGGACCTCCAGGAATTGATGCAGAGTGAGAGGAGCAGAACCAGGAGAACATTGTACACAGAGTCGGAGACACTGTGATCAAACATAGTGGACTTCTCCATTAGTGGCAGTGTAATGTCCCTAAACAATCTGCAGGGATCTAGGAGAAAAAACACTATCCACAAGCAGAGGACAAACTGTGGGAGTAAAAACACTGAGGAAATGCAACTGCTTGACTACAGAGGTTGAGGGGATATGATTGAGGAAAGACACTAAATGAGCACCCTAATGCAAATACCAACAACAAGGAAATGGGTTCGGAACAAGGGCACATGTGATACCCAGTGGAATCTCACTAGGGGAGGGGTAGTGGGGGGGGGAGGAAAAGAAAATGATCTCTGTTTCCAAAGAATAATGTATGAAAATGACCAAATAAAGTAATGTTTCAAAACTAAAAAAAAAAAGAAAATAAAAACTAGAATTAATAGATATATGGAGAAAAATAAAAGGGGACAAAAAGGAATACAACTTCTTTTCAGCAGCACATGGTACATTCACAAAGATTGACCATGTACTAGGGCATAAAAACATGGCAAACAAGTGCAAAAACCAGAAATGATAAATGCAACATTTTCAGATCATAATGCAATAAAAATTATAATTAGTAAGGGTACATGGAGAGGCAAATGAAAAATTAATTGGAAATTAAATAATATAATTCTCAAAAATTGCTTAAAGAACAAATCATAGAAACAATGATTTCACTGAAGAAAATGACAATGATGATACATCCTTTCAATATCTATGGGATGCAGGCAAAGCAGTACTAAGGGGGAAATTCATATCCTTGAGTTCATATATCAACAAACTATGGAGGGCAGAAGTCAAAGAATTGGGCATGCAAATTAGAAAACTAGAAAGTGAACAAATTAAAAATCCCCAAATGAAAACTAAATTAGAAATACTAAAAATTAAAGGATAAATTAATAAAATTGAAAGTAAAAGAACTACTGAATTCATAAATAAGACTGGTACTTTCAAAGAAGCTTGTACTTTCAAAAAACAAATAAAATAGACAAAGTACTGGTCAATCTAATAAAAAAAGGAAAGAAGAAAACCAAATTAATAGTATCAAAGATGAAAAGATAGACCTCATCTCTAATGAAGAGGAAATTAAGGCAATCATTAAAAACTGTTTTGCCCAATTATATGGTAATAAATATGTCAATCTAGATGATATGGACGAATATGTACAAAAATATAAATTGCCTAGATGAACAGAAGAAGAAATAGAATACTTAAAATACTCCATATCAGAAAAAGAAATTGAACAAGCCAACAAAGATCACCCTAAGAAAAAATCCCAGGACCTGATGGATTCACAATTCTATCAAACATTCAAAGAACAACTAATCCTAATACTATACAAACCATTTGACATAATAAGCAAAGAAGGAATTCTACCAAATTCCTTTTATGACGCAAATATGGTACTGATTCCAAAGCCAGGTAGATCAAAAACAGATAAAGAAAACTATAGGCCAATCTCTTTAATGAACATAGATGCAAAAATCTTAAATAGAATACTAATAAAAAGACAAGTGATCACGAGGGTTATTCATTATGATCAAATAATATTTATACCAGGAATGCAAGGATGATACAATATTAGGAAAACCACTCACATAATTGACTATATCAACAAGCAAACCAACAAAAATCACATTATTATCTCAATAGATGCAGAAAAAGCCTGCAACAAAATACAACACTCATTCTTATTGAAAACACTAGAAAGTATAGGAATAGATGGACCTTTTCTAAAAATAATAAACAGTATATATCTAAAGCCATCAGCAAGCATCATCTGCAATAGGGATAAACTAGAAGCCTTCCCAATAAGATCAGGAGTGAAACAAGGACACCCATTATCACCTTTATTATTTAACATTGTACTAGAAACACTAGCAGTAGCAATTAAAGAAGAAAAAGAAATTGAAGGTATTAAAATAGGTAATGAGTAGACCAAGCTATCACTCTTTGCAGATGATATGATGGTATACTTAAAGAATCCTAAAGAATCAACTAAAAATCTAGTGAAAATGATCAACAACTTTAGCAAAGTTGTAGGATACAAAGTCAACCTACATAAGTCATCATCATTTCTATATACTTCCAAATCATCCCAGAAGAAAGAGTTAGAAAGAGAAATCCCTTTAAAATCACCCTAGATAAAATATAAAATACTTAGGAATCTATCTGCCAAAACAAACACAGGAACTATATGAACACAACTACAAAACACTCTTCACAAAATTAAAACTAGATCTAAATAATTGGAAAAACATTAACTTCTCATGGGTAGGATGATCTAGCATAGTAAATGCTACCCAAACTAATTTACTTATTTGTTGCCATACCCATCAAACTACCAAAAAACTTTTTTACAGAATTATAAAAAAACATAACAAATTTTATTTGGAAGAACAAAAGATCAAGAATATCAAGGGAAATAATTTTTTTAAATGCAAAGGAAGGTGACCTAGCAGTACCAGATCATCAAAACAATATGATACTGGCTAAGAGAAAGAAGGGAGGATCAGTGGAATAGGCTTGGGGTAAGTGACCTCAGCAAGACAGTCTATGATAAACCCAAAGGTATCAGCTTTTGGGACCAGAATACACTATTTGACAAAAACTGCTCAGAAAATTGGAAAACAGTATGGGAGAGATCAGTTTTAGATCAATATCTCACATCCTACACCAAGATAAAATAAGAATGAGTGAAAGACTTGAACACAAAGAAGGAAACTGTAAGTAAATTAGGTGAACACAGAATAGTATACCTGTCAGATCTTTGGTAAAGGAAAGATTTTAAAGACCAAGCAAGAGTTAGAAAAAATTACAAAATGTAAAATAAATAATTTTGATTACATTAAATTAAAAAGGTTTTGTACAAACAAAACCAATGTAACTAAAATCAGAAGGGAAACAACAAATTGGGAAACAATCCTCATAATAAAAATCTCTGACAAAGGTCTAATCACTCAAAATTTATAAGGAGGTAAATCGATTATACAAAAAAATCAAGCTATTCCCCAATTGATAAATGGGCAAGGGACATGAATAGGCAGTTTTCAGATAAAGAAATCAAAACAATTAATAAGCACATGAAAAAGTGTTCTAAATCTCTTATAATCAGAGAGATGCAAATCAAAACAACTTTGAGGTATCATCTCACATTTAGCAGATTGGCTAACATGACAGCAAAGGAAAGTAATGAATGTTGGAGGGGATGTGGTAAAATTGGTACATTAATGCATTGCTGGTGGAGTTGTGAATTGATCCAGCCGTTCTGGAAGGCAATTTGGAACTATGCCCAAAGGGCCCTAAAAGACTGTCTGCTCTTTGATCCAGCCATAGCACTGCTGGGTTTGCACCAAAAAAAAAAGATAATTAGGAGAAAGACTTGTACAAGAATATTCATAGCTGTGCTGTTTGTGGTGACAAAAAAAATTGGAAAACGAGGGGATGCCCATCAACTGGGGAATGGCTGAACAAATTGTGGTATCTGTTGGTGATGGAATACTATTGTGCTCAAAGGAATAATAAAGTGAAAGAATTCCATATGAACTGGATGGACCTCCAGAAATTGATGCAGAGTGAAAGTAGCAGAACCAAGAGAACATTGTACACAGAGACTGATACATTGTGGTAAAATCAAATGTAACAGACTTCTCTAGTAGTAGCATTGCAATGATCCAGAACAATTCAGAGGGACTTATGAGAAAGAATGCTATCCACATCCAGAGGAAGAACAGTGAGAGTAGAAACACAGAAGAAAAACAACTGCTTGATCACATGGGTTAATGGAGATATGACTGGGGATGTAGACTGGGGATGTAGACTAAATGATCACCCTAGTGCAAATATTAATTATATGGAAATAGGTCTTGATCAATGACACATATTAAACCCAGTGGAATTGTGTGTCAGATGTCGGAGGGGTTGGGGAAGGGGAGGGAAAGAACATGAGTCTTGTAACCATGGAAAAATATTCTAAATCACCTAATTAAAATAAAAAAAAAAGAATGAAGAGCAATGGCTATCTAGTCCCTGCATGTCAGTCTTTGGAGGAGAAACCAAAATAGAACAGTGTGTGTGTGTGTGTGTGTGTGTGTGTGTGTGTGTGTGTGTGTGTGTAGGAGGTGTCTGACCCATTTTTATAGGTAATTCACACTCAAGTATTGAGTTTTGAGATAGGCAGGGAAACATAGTACTTTTGCTGTAGAGTTGGGTATGAAAGGCTTTAGGGGAGTTTAAGCCTATTTCACTTGTTGTCCCTGATGATATGGGAGTTGGTAGAAGGGGCTTTTTGCATGGTCTTTATTATGTAAATCTTCTTGAATTGTCCATATGGATGGCTTACAGCAGGTGCCCAAAGGGTAAGAGCTCATAAGACAAGACAACTTCATGGATGCTGCCAGATGCTCTGGTTGCCAGGCACCTTGGCCAAATGGTCACCATAGCAACTTCTGGGACACTTGTGCAGCTTTTTGCATCCTTCCCGCTCCCTGACACTCCCAGTAGATCATTCCTAGTATTAGAATGCCTTTCTGCAACACCTGTTCCAGGTGGGTGGTGAGGATATTAAAACAGAACCTCTAGGGCAGGACATCCTCTACCCCAGGGAGGCCTGCATTTTTTCCATGTATTGAAATAACATGTTTCCATGTAAATTGTTAGTAATATATAGTATGTGTTAGTTGTATGCATTTCTATATATAGTCACATCTATTCATTAATTTACATGAACTTTATCTCTCTGTCTCCCTCTCTCCTTTGTGTGTTTCTCTCTCTTTCTTGATAAGAGGAAGAGGAGCTGTATATCTTTATTTTAAGGAATGCTGAATCATGGGCTCAGGAAGGGTGTCTGACACAGATTTCAACGCCATCTTATACACTCTCTGTGTTTCTATTAACCTTCTTCTGCCTCCTCTCCAAACTCCATCATTGTTCCCCCTTCCTCACCCCATCTCTGAGTTAAAGCATTGAGAAGGAGTCTATCTCCATTATTACTCAGTCCAGGGTCCCAGTCATCAATTTGGGCTTCTTTGCCTTGCCTCTGTACAGAATCACCAACCTTTCCCCTCTCTATGTTACTCTCAGTTCTGCTCCAGGAATCCAAGAATCTAGATTTGTCCTGTTCAGGGGCCCCTGGAAGACTAACTAGCTTTCAGGATACCTTCTCTATCCTCATGCTGATCCCTAGCATCTGCCTCCCCTTTGCTAATCTGATTAGGAAGGGCACAGGGGACAGCTGCTTCTCTCCCAGACAGCTTTTGTAAGGTGGTGAGGAAAAAAAGATTTGATCTTACACTTATGCCCCTCGAGCATCCTAAGCACCTGGTGTCATTGAAAGGTCACACAGACAGTTGAAGGGGATTGGGTGTGAAGCACGGAAATCTAGGTGGTTTCGCTGGGGTCTTTCATTGACTTTAGCCCGTCAGGGATGTTGTAAGGATTATAACTGTTCTTTGCTGTGTGCTGGAAATGGGAGGTCTGAGGACAGACAGGTGCTGTTATTCTTCCTCAACATTGAGGTTCCTTCTGCTCCGGTACTCTTCTCTTCAGTCAGACACTTGGCTTTCTTCCTGGCGAACTGGACTGAGGTCCTCCCCCAAAACTCCTCCCCACCCCCATTCCCCCACTCTAGCCCTTACTATGGCAACCCGGGACATGGCTTCAGCAGCCTAGCCACCTAGCGGGAAGGGAGAGAGTAAGCCACGCCCAGCTCTGTCTGGTTACCATGGTGACAGCCGCAGAGTGACCCGAGTGTTCCTCTCCTCCTCCCAACAGTCCCCTGCTCCACCCCCCCCCCCCCAACTCCAGCCTGGTAAAGATGACGGCGCGCTGCTGACTGCGCCAAAATCCAACCAATAGGCGGTTGTTCCCAGTCTCTCCTCCCTCTCTCTTCCTCCCCCAAGATAACTCCCCTAGGAACTTGATTCACAAATCTGTGCTAGGGATTTCCGGCTCCGGAGAGGTGGTGCTGTGGGGAGTTGGGGGTGATTGGTGTAGATGGGGAGAGCTTGCTGGTCGGGGAGGGGAAGATCTTTTTCTCCGGGGATGGAGAGGTGAGAGAAGGGGAGATTCCCAGGGTTCTCTTCTTTGGCCTTGTTTCTACCTCGGTACCCAACTTCACAGGAACACCAAAGTTAGATTGCTACAGTCACTAGCATAACGCGCGACCGCGCGCACCCATCCACCCACCCACACATATACACAGGCACCCTTTGCTCTCAAGGCCACGCCTGGCTTTGGTACCATGGACAGCGGTGCCAGCAGCTCAGGCTCCAGTACTTTGGAGACCCCCACCATCTCCCAGAGAAGGCAGAAGACCCGCCTTGGTCGTGAAAGGGTGGGGCTCGGGAGGGTTGTTAGACAAAGAGATTGGCACAGCGTTGGCTGAGATCAGAGATGATACGGATATTTTCCCTAACCAGTTTTCCAAGGTCAATGGAAACAGATAATAGAAGCACGATTAGGGGTAAATGAATACGTAAAGGGACAACTGAATTATTCTCTCCGACTAAAAATCCGCCTATGGAGAATCGGCTTCTTTCTCCAAATGTGTCACTCCTCTCTAAAGCTGATGAGAGAAGAGCTATATGTTTCAGTCTCTGGGGCTAGTCTGAGCCAGACTGGGAGAAAACAAAATAGTTTGAAGGGGATTGGTGACCCTCGAAGCTGGCTGGGTCTTGGTAAAAGAATGCTTGTCTTGAGCTAGAGCAGGCCCCCAAATGATGGTGGTCAGATAATTCTACTTTTCTAGCCAGGTGTAAACGCCAATGAAGATTGGGGGAGGGAGAAATGGAGGCAGAGACTGATCAATATAAGCCTCATTTTTCCAAGTCAAAAAATGATAATGGTCAGCTTTCTAACCTCCCTTACCAGAAGGTCTGGAGCTAAGTGTGCCAGAAGGGATCTTTTCAGGACCATTTGAGAAGGCTGTCTTTTCCTTTCTCCACCCCACCCCCACCCCAATGTGCCACTGTTTCCTCATCTGACCTCTTCTGTGAAAGAAGGGGGGAAATGGGGGAGTAAAATGGAGAAATTAAATGGGGATTAATTTGTGGATTTCTTTCCCATCCCAGGTTTCACCTCATTCTCTTCTCCCTCCCACCCAGTCCCCAAAGAAAAGCAGTCTCAGAGCCTTCTGCAGGCGCTTCCAGCGCTTTATAGCTTCCTCAGGGACAGACAGATAGTTCAGCCCGCGCCTTCGGTCCGCAACATTGGCACGTTGTACACGGCCCCCAGGCCCAATCCGGCCTTAGGCCCCCTCCCCCCAGGGAACTAGGCCCCGGCTCAGCACCTCGGACAGCTCCCGGCCCGCCAGCCCTCTCCCTCCCCTTCCCTCCCCCAGGGATCACTTCCTGAAATCATCCAAATAAATAACAAGAAAAAAAATAGTGGGAAGGGGAGCTGAAGTGGGGGGGAAGACCTCTTCTAAAGTGAGAAGAGTTTTCTTTCTTCTCCCCACCCCCTCTTCTGCTGAGCTGCCGCCAGGGCCTCTCCCAATCCACCCCTACCCTAGGACTCAGGGTGGAATCTCTCCCCCACCCCAACTCCCTCAGCCTGCATCACCTCCCCCTCTCCCGGCATGCACCACGTCAGAAAAGGTGGGGAGAGAACAAGAGACATCCTGGTGGTTGAGCTCCCAAGGCCGCAACTTTCTGCTGCAGGAAAGACAGCCCCCAACCACAGTCAATCCAATCTTTCAGAGGGAAAGGGGAGGAAGAGGGGGGATGGAGAATCAGAGACTCACATAGACACTAGAAAAGGTGGACAGAGAAAAACACATGGAGAAAAGGGGAAGAGATAATCAGAGAATAGGACAGTCATAGATCCAGAAGAGAGGAGATGGACTGAAGGGTACACAGGCTCACACATACATGCACACACACAATGAAGAAACATACAAAAGTTGGGCAGACATACATCCAGAAAGGAGGAGAAATGGACAAAAAGAAAAATGGGCATAGGTTAGGAGACATGAGTGCACATACTTTCAGAGAGATGGACAGAGACATACTTCCAAAGAAGAGGAGAGATGGGAAGACACAAGTCAATATCTGGACAAGAGAGATGACGAGAAAGAGGCAGGAGTTTCAATGAACAGAGACACACATGCCAAGATAGGAGGAGAGATAGAGACACACAGACAGGAGAAAAGGACAGATATATAAAAACAGAAGGAGAGATAGACAGACATATGTACAGACAGGAGGAGAGAAAAGAGACACAGAAGAGGTAGACAGATACTCATACAAACAGAAGAAATGGACAGAGACATCTTCAGAAAGACAGGAGAGAAGGACAGATACTAAAGCATAGAGATAGGAGAAGAAAAGAGGAGACATAAGAGACACATATATAGACAGTAGGAGAGCTGGGCAGAGAAAGCAATAAAGGGATCCACCCGCAGAAGAGGAGAGAATTCATTCCCCTCTCCCATTTCCTCTTCCCCACTCTTCCTCTCCCTCTCCCACTGTTCAGATCCCCCCCTCCCCGAAAATCCAAGACCAGCAAGACCCAGGTGTCCCATTCGCCATACTCCAATGGGTGGTGGCATCTCCTCAGTTGTAGGGGGGCAGCTGGGTGGAGAAGCAGCAACAGCAGCAACAGTGGTGGTGGCGGCGGCGTCCCAGGGGCTCCTTGTATGTGTCCAGGGGGAGAGGAGGGGGAGAGGACTCAGTCATCCCCAGTCTCCGGCCCAGGTGCCCCTTGGCGGTGGCGGCAGCAGCATCGCCTCCTAGCGGTCCAGATTCATAGTCCAGTGCTTGGCTCCAGCGTTGCTGTCCCTGGCGTTCGTGGCGGCACCGCCCGTGGGACCCCCAGCCCCCATACCGACCTCGCCCTCGTTCTTGAGGTCCTGAAAGACCTGGGTGAAGAAGTGGGGGTCGGCGTTGAGTCGCAGCATCTGTGCGCTGAGCCTCTGGATCAGCCGCAGGCAACGCTGCCAGAAGCGCTCCTTGTCGGGCTCGACTAGGAAAGGTTTGAGCGGGTAGGAGATCTCGTTCCCCATGTATGAATAGGCGAGGTAGAGGCAGGTGAGGAAGGCAGCCTGCAACTCGGCGGCCGAGCCCAGCTCGTCCCCGCGCAGCGCCTCCCGGCACAGCAGATACACGAACACCAGGTTGGCCGGGGTAATAAATGCCTGGTCTTGCCACCCCTGCAGTAGAAGGGACCGGTCCACCCCTCGAAACCAGCCCACCAGCTCCCCAGGGCTCAGCTCCTTTAGTCGGTAGCAGCGCCGGCATACAAAGTCGCCCAGGCAGCGTAGTAGCTCGCCGGTGGAGGCCTGTACAATGACCCGTCGCGGGGAACCTCCAGGGACTGAAGGAGCCTGGGGGGCCGCAGGCGGCGGCGGCGGAGGCGGCTTCCCTCCTCCCCCTCCCGAGCCCGGCGGGGCCGAGACACTGACTCCGGAGGTCGGCTCGGCGGTAGTGGGCACGGTGGGCACAGGGACCGGCAGGGGCTTGGAGGCGCCTCCACCATCTGGGGGCTCCCGGCCCTTGCGAAGAAGGTTCTCACGGTTGCGCTGCTGGACCAGTAAGTCAGAGCCAGCCTGAGCGGGCTTGGGCGTCACCTTCTTGCTGCCCTTCTTCTTCTTGGCGGACGCGGCCACCAGGCGCTTCCAGGTGAGCGCTGAGATGAGAACCGACGGTCGCTTCAGCCGGCTCTCGCCCTTGCTTCCTTTGCCCGACGGCAGCTGCCCGTAGCCTCCCAGTGACTCCTCCCCAGCCGAGGGCTGCGGCTTCTTCTTTTCGTCCGGCAGCCCGCCTGGCCGACGGCCCTTGGCCGAGGAGGCAGGCGACAGAGACAGCACCGTGCCCATCCTGGGGGGCGGAAAAAGCTCACGGGGCCCCGGGCGACGCTCCCCGTGAGGAAGCCACGAAAGACACCGCCGCTGTTGCAGCACCCGGGGACCGGGGCCTGATGAAGGGAGGAGACCCCGGGCTCGGGGCGGGAGGGGAGGGATAGGAGGGGGAAATGTGGCGGCACCGCGGCGGCGGTGGCGGCTGCTCTCCGGGTCTGAGCTGCGCCAGCTGCTGCGCCAGCCCCACCCCTCGGGCCCCCTCCCACCGGGCGCCGCGCCCCGCCCCCCACAGCCAATCCGCGCCTGAGCTGCCCCCACGACTGGCAGCCCTTCGAACCAATAAGGGCTCGCCTCGGGATTCCAAGTCCCGCCCTTTCTCCCCCACCTCCTATCCTTCCCCCCACCACCTTGTTCCCTTCGCTCCGTGGGGGGGCGGTCGGGAACCTGGGGGTTTAGAGATGCTATTTGTAGGTAGCCGAGGCAGGGCCGGGGGGTTGGAGCTGGCCGTAGTGGTGGGTGGGGGAACGATTCTCCAAGCACCCGGCGGCTGTCTCCCTCTTCCCATTCCTCTGCTGTCCGTCTCCGGCCTGGATTATTTTGGTGCAGTGGGGCCGAGTTTGCGATGAGGCTGAGGGGAAGTCCGCACTGGGGGCCCCAGGGCGTGGGGTAGGGGAGAAGAGTGAAGGGCTGGCGCTCCTTGCCCAATAATGTCCTGCCCCCCCAGGTTGCGGAGAGGCAGGTCTCTGAGGACCATCCCTCTCCCTTACCTCCTGCAACCTTCCCTCTCTTCCTCTTCCCTCCCGCCATGAGAGCTGCTGCAGAGGTTGGGAGGGATACGAATTGTGAGACTGTGTGTGTGTGTGTGTGTGTGTGTGTGTGTGTGTGTGAGTGTGCGTGTGTGTATCCGCGCGTGTATTGTGCAAAGATATGTGTATGTGTGTGCATAGATGTGCATTATAACCACGAATGCAGATATATGGATTCTCGCATGGGTGTTTGTGCCCCCTCTTTCCTTCCCCATATCAAAGGATTGTACTTTGAGGATGGTCTAACTCTTTATCTAGGTACTTCCTTCAGGACTAGCTGAAGGATGACCCAGCAGCCTAGTGAGACTGTGGATCTCTGCAAGGGGTGAAGATAAAGCCTCTGATTGCAGTGCGTTGTGGTCCCAATTTGCTGACCCCTGAGGCTATTGCGTTGGGTCTAAGACTCCATATCTCTAAGCATGATCACTACGCCAGTCTAATCAGCTCTCATCTGACAACCAAGAAACTGTGAATTTGTAGTACAAAAGAGACAATCCTCCCTCCCAAATATGTTTCCACACGCACATAAAGTAAACCACTTGGGAATGAGTTCAATGACCACTTTCCCTCTATTCCCTGCCCACACTCTCCAGCACCCTAGGTTGGGATATACCTTAATGGTAGTTTTAGTTATGTGTCTCTGACCAATGCTACCAATTTCACTGTATCATTTCTGATCATGCCCCTTCTGTCATTAGGGTCCCATCATGCACCTGGTGACGGCCAAGGACTCCATCTTTGTACAAGGCTCCTCAATTCACTTCCTCCTATCCCCTTCCCACAAACACACTTCACTCAACCTCCTCTGTTCCCTCTCATCTTAGAACTTTCTCCCTTTTCCCAAATAGCTCCCTTCCAGCTGGGAATATTCCCCCACATTGAATGATCTAGGTGGAATGCCTTACCTCCCATGATTGTCCCAACAATTCCTGAAATCTCACATCCTCCAAGTAGCCTTTGGAAAATGTTTATAGAGAAGAGGGTAATTTTTTTCCAACCCTTACTGTCTTAGTAACAATTCTAAGACAGAATGGTAAAGGCTATGCAATTGAGGCTAAGTGACTTGCCCAGGTTCACCCAGGTAAGAAGTATCCAAGGCCAGATTTTAACCCAAGTTCTCCCAACTCCAGGCCTGATACTCTATCCATCATGCCACCTAGATGCCCTCAAAATGGAGTAATTTCAATAGCTTCCCCCTGACTTTGCCATCACTATCACTAAAAGGATGCCTGTGTTTATGTGCATATCTATTCCTGGTACTGAACAAAGAGTATATAAGTATATATCTAGGATCACAGGATTTAGAGTGAGAAGCAACCTCAGAGATCATCTAATCCAACTCCACAATTTTACAGATATTGAAACTGAGGTCTGGATAATTTAAATGTCTTGCTCAAGGACTTGCAGCTAGCAAGTAGCAGAGACAAAAGCTGAACCCGATTTCTCTGACTCTAATCCCGTGTTCTTTCCATGAGAGTACATTAACTAATATCTTAAGAAAGGTGGGATTGGGGGGCAGCTGGGTAGCTCAGTGGATTGAGAGCCAGGCCTAGAGATGGGAGGTCCTAGATTCAAATCTGACCTCAGACACTTCTCAGCTGTGTGACCCTGGGCAAGTCACTTAACCCCCGTTGCCTAGCCCATACCACTCTTCTGCCTTGGAACCAATACACAGTATTGATTCCAAGATGAAAGGTAAGGGTTCCAAAGAACAAACAAACAACAAAAAAAAGGTAGGATTGGTAGGAATAAACTTATAATAGACACAGAATTCTTTGTTTTTAAGAAAATCAATTAAACACATAAAGAAAAAGTGAATTTCCATTATATGTGTGACAAAATGGAAGGTTTGGGGGAGATAGAGGCTATGAGTATTCCATGCTTCATCAGAGTAAAGAGCTAGGGGAGTTATTACTTTTAAACAGGTTGGGAAGGGTTTCTGGAGGATGCAGGATTTCATGGAATAGCTGAGAAACTTCTATTACTCACTGTTCCATTAACTCAGTTTGTATGCAATGTCAATATCTGTTATTTATATATTCAATCAATCAATCAACAAATATTTATTTTGCTTGCATGAGAAGTTATTTTAGACTCTGGAGATATAAATACATCAAACAAACAGTCCCTGCCCTCAAGGAGCTTACACTCTATCTGAAGAAACATGTATTTTCTTAAGTATATATGAAATCTATGCAAAGTAAATACAAGATAACTTTGGAAGAGAAAGTACTTGCAGCTGGGAGGATCTAGAAAGGCCTCAAGAATGAGCTGGTGCTAGAACTGAGTTCTAAAGGAAGCTAGTTTCAAAAAGTTGGAGGGGAGAAGATACTATATTTCAGGCATAGAGACTATAGAAAGGCACAGAATCAGGATATAAAATGTTGTGTGTGAGAGAGCATATAGATGAGTTATGTGAAAGAGAGTGATATGTAATAACTCCAGACTGTCTTTAAAAGCCAAACAGAAGAGTTTGTATGTATGATCCTAGAGGTGATAGAAAGGTGATATGGTCATCTCTATGCTATAAGAATAGTACTTCACATCAGTTAGAAAGTGATCGTAATAGTCTAGGAGAGAGGTGATAAGAATTTGAATTAGGGTGGCTATGGTGTGAGTAGAGAGGTGTTGAGTACACACATTCTAGAGATGTCATGTAGGTAATAAAGACTTGGCCAACAAGACTTGGCCAAAGGGATGTGTTTGTGAGAGAGAGAGAGAGAGAGAGAGAGAGAGAGAGAGAGAGAGAGAGAGAGAGGAGAGAGAGAGAGAGAGAGAGTAAAGAGTTGAGCATGTGCAAGTGGTATGAAATAAGATTTGTGGTTTCATGTAGAATCTGTTTTTCATGTTCTGGATATACAGAAATGCTTTTTAATATCTAAATTCAGAATAATTTATTTTAGTTGAGGCTTTATAACTGGGTGAACTGAAGAATGATGATAGCCTGGACAAAAATAAGGATGTTAGGAAGAGGGGTTCATTTAGAAGAAAGTAAGGAAAACGAGTTCTACATGTTTGAGATGATAATGGAACATCTAGTTTGAAATGTTCAATAGGCAGTTGTTGACATAGGACCACAGACAAAGAGATAGAAAGATGATGATGGTGGTGATGATGAAAATTAAGATGAAAGTACATTGATGAATAGATATAGAAATTTCTGAGAGTCATCTTCATAGAAATTATAAATGAGCTAATGGGAATTGATGAGATAACAGAGAAAATGTAGAGAACCAAGGCAAAAAGGATCAGGATAGAACTTTGGAATGTATTCATAATGGGAAGGACATGGTCAAAGATCCATTCAATAAAAGAAACTGAGAAGAAAGGACAAAGAAGAAGAGAATCAAAGACAAAATAATTGCCATGAAACCCAGGGAAGCAAGAGTAAATGGGGGTGCTCAAGCTCAGCAATTTCAAATACTACAGAGAATTCAAGGTGACTGAGAAAAAGACTGAGAAAAGACCTTTGGATTGGGCAATTAGAAGGTTATTGGTAGCTTTAGAGAGAACAATTTCTGTGGGATAATTACGCTGGAAACCAAAATTCAAGGGTTGAAATGACTGGAATGAGAGAAAGGGGAGATGAAACAATAAGTGTAGGCAGAATTTTTAGAAGCATCACCATGGATTTAAAAAAGAGCTAGAAAGACCTACATGAACTGATGCAGAGTAAAATAAGCAGAACCAGGAAAACATTGTCACAGTGAATAGTAATTTTATAGAATGATCAACTGTGAAAGACTTAGCTATTCTTAGCAATACAATGATCCAGGACAATTCTGAGGTACCTATGACAAAGAATGCTACCACCCCCAGAGGAAGCAGTGTGAGAGTCAGAATGTGGATGAAAACATACAATTTTTCACTTGTTTATTTGGGTTTATGTTTGGGGGTTTTGGTTTTATAAGGTTATTCACTTACAAAAATAAGCAATATGGAAATGTATTTTACATGATAATACATGTATAACCCAGAAAAAATTTTAATTAAAATTAAAAAAGAAATCATGAAAGGGGAGAGATATTTAGAAGAATGATTCAAATGGGTGACATAGTCAAATTAAAGAATTTTTTTCTCTTCATGGTGGTGAGAGGAGGCAGAGATACTTTGGTATGTGTTTGAATGCAACTTGAAAGCTGCCAGTAAATCCAGAGAGACTGAAGATCAAAGAAAGAAAAAGATGATTATGGAGGCAATCTGCTAGAGAAGATGAGAAGGAATGGTACCAATGGTAAAAGCAGAGAAGCTGGCCTTGGTGGGAAGAGCCACCTCTTTCTCAGAGATTGGAGTGAAAGAAGAATAAGGGATGAGGGCAAGGAATTTTGAGATATATCATAGGGGAGAAGAGAAAGTGTATTATGAATGAACTCTTTTTTCCATTAAAATGAGTTAAGTTCATCTACAGAGAGGTTGGGAGTCCTAAGAGAGAAGAGACTTTGCTGAATTCAATTAAAAATCAATGGGGGGAGGGCAGGGAAGAAGAAAAAAAAAGTCAATTAGGATTCCCTTGCAGCAGTGAGAACCCAGTTCAGATTACATGACAAAAATGTATAGTGTACCTAGCTAGCATAGTTGTTTGACTTTCTTTAGTTCCCTTCACCTACAGGTAAGAGTATAGCTGATTGATGGCAGGGGTGGGAGAGTCTAGCATTAGGATTTAGCAAGGTGTAAGTGTCAAAGGACAATGGGGTGGAGGATTCAAGAGAAGAGAACAGTGTAAAGTTAAATTGGTTAATTAAAGTATCAAAATTAGAAAGGGAGGGAAGAAAAGCCAGAATTGGGATAGTGGTGGGGATGGGGGTAGGGGATGAATTAAAGGGGTTTAAAGATTGGAAGTTGTAGTGAGAATGAAGAAAAGGTGTGTTTCTACTGCCTGAAACCCAATAAGCTAAAATCACAGAGATTCAGCACCAGGTTATCCAAAAGGTGTATAAAGATTAAAGTTTAGGAGAGACTGAGGCAGGTAGAAATTAGTTTCTCTCTGCAAGGAGTATTATATTTTTAGAGGTTTATTAAGGATTAAGGATTAAAGAAAATACAGGATAAGGAAAACATGGTGCCTAGGCCACAGGGGCCTAGACAAGACTTCACCTACATAATGGAAAGAGCCAAGTCTGCTCCAAAACGGAAGTCCAAAAAAAGAGCCAAAAACCTTTGCTACCAGCTTAAATCCTTCCTCGATCTAGGCCCACCTCAGAATTCCGTGAGATTACAAAGCATCTTGGGGAAGTGGAGCAAGGGCTTGTGGGGATTGAAGTCCAGAGTTCAAATCTCAATTTTACAGGTGATGAATTTTTTTCAGTCAAAGAAACTCCTGAAGAACTATTTAATTATTAAGGCCTCATGGCCTTTGTGGAGGGAATACCCACTACTGATGAAATATGAAAGCGACCCAGTGGTCCCTTCCCCTAACTCTGAGCATTCCCTTAAGGAGAAGGAATACTTTACCTACCCATATAGTCTTGGCTGCAACTCAACTGAACTCACTCCTTCAAGTCCTGAAAGCTCTTGTTGCTGGTTTTCAGTCATGTCCAACTCTTGGTGACCCCATTTGGGATTTTCTTGGCAGAGATACTGGAGTGATTTGCCATTTCCTTCTGCAGCTCATGCTATACATGAGGAAACAGAGGCAAACAGGGTAAAGTGACTTGCCAAGGGTCACACAACTAGATTTGAACTCAGGAAGATGAGTCTTCCTGACTCCAGATTGGACACTCTATCCACTTTGCTACCTAGGTGCCCCCAAAAGTTCTCCCCTTTATTTTCTTCCACTAAACTATAAGTTATTGATGCCCCATCATGGCATAGACATGATCTTGAGTGTGGAACTTCAGCTCTGATGGGTTTTTATCAGGTCTGGAAGGCTTCAAGTAAACATAAATAAACATTCTTATAATGCTTTAAAATGTGCTAAATACTTTCCATCATCTTATCTGACCCTCACAACAGCCTGTGGTGTAAGAGTTACAGGAATTATTATCCTGATGTTACAGATGAGCAAACTGAGATTCTAAGAATTAAAGAAAATTGTTCAAAATTGCAAGGCTAATTAGCATCAAAGACTGGATTTTAAAAAGTAGATCTTATACATTTCCAAGTCTAGAACTCTCTCCACTTGTATCAGTGATACTCAATGTGACTTTTATCCAAGAACTAATATAGCTAGATACAAAGCCTCCTCACCAAAGAGTGGACTACATACACAGTGATGAATTCTTCCAGCCCCAGCAACTCTCAATTAAAATCTACTAAGATATGGTAGGGTTCTTTAATCTCCAGATTACAAATACTTGAATAATAATTATTATACCTTAAGCCATACTTCCATACTGTTGGAAATTCTATGTATGAGAGGAAATCATTGCTCACTTAAAAAACAAAAATCCTTAACTTCTGACTTAGTATCAATTCTAAGACAGAAGATTGGCAAGGGCTAGGCAATTGGGGTTAAGTGATTTGTCTAGGGTGATATAGTAGGAAGTGTCTGAGGCCAGATTTGAACCCAGGGCCTTCCAACTGCAGGTCTAAGGTCTATCCGAGGTGCTACATAGCTGTCCCTGTACACTTTTTTTGTGTGCTTCTCTATCTGTCTTTCTTCTGTCTCTATATTCCTCTCTTTAAAGTATTGTGATATAGTGGGAAAAGAATAAGACTAAAAATCAGGAGGTCTGGATTCTAGTCCTGATACTACTTACCTTTGTGACCTGGGAGACATTATTATATTTCTCTGGATCTCAATTTCTCATATGCAAAATGAGGGAGGTAGACTAGTTGATACAAATCTGCTTCAGCTCTAATATTCTGATTCTATGATTAGGGTTAAGGTTAAGGGTCTCACTATGTTTCTATCTTTATTAGATTATAAATATCATAAGTAGGGAGGAAGAGGGAATTGCTTTAAATTTTGGCATCTTCAGTACTTCAAACAATACCATGCACATAGTAGGTGCTTCATAAATATTTGTCGAATAACTATCCATCTGTTTTTGATGGGTTTCTGGATCACTATCACAGTCTCATTCCCAGTGTGAAAAAAATCAGTCCAGTTGCTATAATTAATTATACAGTGATTCCATCTCCCCCCTCCCCCATTTCCACCACCAAAAGATACCCATTTTGGAGACAGGCATAGGAAAATGAGTAAATCCTCACCACCCACAAGGAGAGAGTCCCCCTTTGACTGACCTTTGAACTAAAGACTATATAGAAATCTCTTCAAATAGAACCATTTCTATAACTGTGTCCCTGTCACCCATTTCCTCTCCTAGATGGCAGAGTGACAGCCTCAAAGAGAGATGAAGTCATAATAATAATTAGCATAGATGAAAGCAGCACAGGGGGCTGGAAGATTTGGGATAAGCACCCTCCTTCCAAAACTGAACACCCCAGAACTCAAAAGAAACCCCATTAAAACTGAGATTAGCCACAGGAACTTACAGAAGCATCCTAGATAGACAGGTTACATTTTTAAAAAAACTTTACCTTCTGTCTTGGGCTCTCTACTAAGTATGGTTCCAAGACAGAAGAGTGTTAAGGGCTAGGCCAGTCATGGTGAACCTTTTAGAGATTGAGTGCCCAAACTGCATTCTTCACATGGCTTATGAGCCCCCACCTTAACCCAGACAGGGGAGGGAGGAAGTGTGCCCATTGGGCTGCTGAGCAAAGGGGCAAGTGATGTGAAAAAATGTCCTCGGGGTGGTGGAGAGGGAGAAGGGAGCAGCCCCCTCCAGCACAAGTGCCATAGGTTCAACATAGGCTATTGGGGTTAAGTGACCTGCCCAGGGTCACAAAGCTAGGAAGTATCTGAGGTCATATTTGAACTCAGATCCTCTGGCTCTCTATCCACTGAGCCACCTGGAGCTGCCTCAAGATTATTTTTTTAATCTTTTTTAATTTAAGATGCATTCCCATTTTTCCATCAAAATGGTCCTTTCCCAACTTCTTTACTTCCCCTGCTAATGTCCCAATTTTTCTTATCCAATCAATGGAACATATTCCCACCTGGTCCCATTCTTGCTTTTCAGATTCAAACATTCTTCCAGTCCCAGAGACAAGAAAGCTAGGGCAACAGTGAAATCATAGGAATAGGGATGGGGAGTAAAGTGGGAAAACCTGAAGAGCATAAAGCTTGAGGGTTGGGAGAAACACAATTGATTAAGAGGGCACGATGGATAGAAAGCTGGAAGATCTGAGTTCAAATCCAATCTCAGTCACAATCTCAGTCACACATGTATGACCCTGGGCAAGTCACCTAACAAGTTTCCTCAATTATAAGGGGATAATGATAGCATCTACCTTCTAAGATTATGAAATAATATTTGTAAATAGTTTAATACAGTGCCTAGAACATAGTAATTGCTTAATAAGTGTTTGCTCCCTTCCCCCTCCTTCAAAATTCTCACGTCCTCTCACTCCCCCTACCAGCAAGCTGGCATAGTTAAGGAGCTTAAAAATAGGTTTTTTGAGAAAAGAGAATGGGTTGAGGGCACATTTGAGGAACAGCAAACCATCTAGGAGCAGGGGAACAGAGCCTGCTGAGTACTAAGTTGTCCAAGGTGACAAAAAGGGGCAAAATTCAGAGATCTTTGAGTAGGGTTAAAGCAATGTACCACCATTCCATATACCCCTTCCCATGTATCAGTCTATCTCTGTATCAAAATCCAGGGCCATCACCTGAGATCTTGGAGGAGGTTCCTACTCCTCTGGGGCTTCTTGTGCATGAAGAATTATCCAGTATGAGGGTCTCTGGAGCTCAGAGAATGTCTGGTATCATTTCCAAGACAGATCCTAACTCAAATTCTGCCTGATGCTCTTTCTACTGTCTCTTTCCTCACCTGACTCCCCCAGACTTTCTTATCCCTATGTCATAATTGATGTTTCCCTATTACTGCTGGTGGGTGCAATGGCTAGAGCGTTGGGCCAAGATTCAAGAAGACCTGAGTTCAAATACTGCCTCAAGCAGTTATTATGTGACTTTAATTAGACACTTTCTCAGTCCCAATTTCCTCATCTTTAAAATGAGGATAATATCATCCACTTCTTAGGGTTGTTGGGAGAGGTAATGACCTTAGAGTGCCATATAAATGTCGACTCTTGTAAAATCATCCTTGCCTTTTCTAGTTCTGTTCTCAAAGCTCTGCTGCTCAGGACCAGGGCTCTCCCTCTCTCTCACTTCCTTTCTTTTTCCCTTTGCAGTTCCCTATTTTGACACTGGTTTTCTTGGCTTTATGCTCCTTTTTTCTTTCCCCCATTCCCTCCTTCCCCTCCACCCTCCCCATCCCTTACCCCACTGCTCTCTTCCTGAACCCCTGATGGCTACAGCCCTCAAGATGTAGAAGCATATCAAAAAGGGAGGGGGTGGTGACTGTTGCTTCCCTGGGATATTCTTAGCCTTGTCTGGGGGATGGAGCCAGAATCAGCGTTTCCATCTCAACCAGGCAGGTGGCTCTGGAAAAGCAATCTCCATACCTAGCTAGCGATGTGTCTCACTCTCTGCCTCCTCTTCTCTCTCTGTCATTGTCTCAGTTACTCAGTACGCAGATTCAGGGTGGTACCTTTCCCCCATATTCCTCCTCAGCTCCGATGTTCCAGCCCAGTTCTATTCTCCACAGCCTGGCCATGTTGTGAAAGAGAGACTTGGGGGGCTCCATATTTCTCTGATCCAGGGATTGCCTCATATGAGGAGCTGAGGAATTGGTGAGCCAAGAAGTAAACGCCTAGAGACTGGGCAGCAGGGGTTTTAGGGCCCCTAAGCAGTCCTTGAAGATTGGGAGGGATGGGAGGAAAGCACCTTGACCTAGGCATCCTTGAAACAGAGGGTCTATAAGTACCTCCAACCCTCTTTTACTTCCCAGTCCTTTGACCTGCTTTACCTTTTCCTTATCCAGTTCTCCTGGAGTCCAGATTCTTCTGCCTCCACCAAGGGCTGCTTCATAGAATGTCCACATCCACCTCCAGAGGTTGCTTGGTTTCCTTGATCACACCATGATCCTGTTACTATATTAGAACTTTCAGGTTCCTCCCCACTCCCAACCCTTCCCTCCTGTGAAAAATCTCCCTCCTAGCACCCTCAGTGGATAGCTTCTACTGGGGCTGAGGCTGAGGGCCAGGACTGGGTTCTAATCATGGCTATATGTCTTGGTTTCCCCTGTATTGTGGTGAGAGGAGTCAAATAAAGGAATTTAAGATTCATTAGGAACAAAGAAAAGGTTTTATACCCAGAGAGCAAAGGAGAGAAAGCTCCCTCAGCCCATGCCTCATTAGCATGGTTTCTCTCATTAAGGCCCTCATCCTCATGACTTCTGTGGCAGTTGCTGCTCCTGGGCCCAGAATTTCCATAGGGATGTTATTTAATTTGGTCCCCGATGTGACTTTATCATAAAGGTAATAGAACACCAGTAAGCTAGGCACTAATTCTTTTTTTTTAATCCCTACCTTCTGTCTTAGAATCAATACTGTGTATTAGTTCCAAGGCAGAAGAGTGGTAAGGGCTAGGCAATGGGGATGAAGTGACTTGCCCAGGGTCACACAGCTAGGAAGTGTCTAAGGCCAGATTTGAACCTAGGACTGATTTTTCTCTAGGTCTGATTCTCAATCCATTGAACCACCCAGCTGCCCCCTAGGCACTAATTCTTAAGTCCCAGGAAATCTATTTATTCATTCCACAGAAATTTATTGCATCCTTGCCCAGTACAAGACAATGTGATTTGGTGGGCTTCCATCCTCTGTGGACCCTGACCCCTTTACTACTTCCAAAATGTTTGTGCACTCTGGTCATTCTTCCTCAATAGCTCAAGCTTTATCTAAATCACAATCAGTCTTCAAATCTAAGAAAAGCTATAAGAAGAAACTATTTATAGGAGAATAAGTAAGTAGAGTCAATCTCAGAGCCCCCTCAGTTGATACAACCACAAAAGGAGACAGATTACAAAGGGATCAGCAAGTGCAAAGACAAGTCTAACTTTGTTATCCTCTTAAAAACTGAAGAAAAATTCTAAATCAAATTAGAAAGGCATTTTGTCATTGGATGAATGAACATTGACCATGCCCCAAATAGCTATTAAAGAGCAATTAGCTTCATAGGCCTGGAATCTGGCTGAATTGACATTGTGGTTTGTGTCCTCGTGCCTCTATCAGAGCTACATGGGCAAAGGAAAGTACTTCTTTCTCTCCTCAACTTTCTCCCCATTGACTCTCATAGCCCTTACTTTCTCCATTTATTGCAGGCTACACTAGAACTGTCAGGAGAGAACGGTCAGTAGAGATTCTTCAAGGAGTATGACCCTTAGCAACAGAAAGAGAACCAAATAGGAACTCAAGAAAGAATTAGTCCTGGTAGTAGGGAGCTGAGCTGCAAAGAGCAGTCCATCCAGGGAGCCCAGTAGAGATGCTGCATCCAGTGGGTAGCAATGAGAAAGGCCACTGAGGTCCAGCAATACCAGAGACAGGTCGTATTGGCCACCTACACTCTCTATGCATATGCCCCACTACAAGTATGTTCCAAGGTGGTGATGGCGAACCTTTTAGAGACAGAGTGCCCAAACTGTACCCTCTGGCCACCTGTGAGTCATTGCTTTACCCCAGACAGGGGAAGGAGGACACACTCCCATTGGGCTGCTGAGCAAAGGGATGGGTGAAGTGAGAAATGTCCTCAGGGGTGGTGAAGAGGGGGAAGGAAGCATCTGGCTCTGGTTCTGGCATACCATAGGTTTATCAACACAGCTCTGTCATCTCCCACTTAGGCTGTATATATGGGTAGGAGAGTGAACCTCAGGTCTATAGGCAAGGGAAGGAGGTTATCTTCTCACTGTTGAGTTTGCCATGGCGTGTTAGTAAATGCCTTTTTCTTGAGCTAACTGGGTCTCCTGACCAAACTACTGAGGTTCAGTACTCTGAGCACCAACCCATGAATCTAAAGTAATAGTTGCTCAATGAGGACCCCAGGGTGTGAGGTGGGGAGGGGGCGGGTACAACATCACCCCAGAGTTGAGAATATGCTACAAATTTAGAAAATCAGCAGCAGCACTAAATTTTAGGTTCTAGAGAACAAAGACAAGACATAGTCCCTATCCTCAAGGATATCTATCATATCTATTGCTCTAATTAGGAATATTGGACCTAACTTTCAAAAGGTAAATGTTGGGGCAGCTAGGTGGCTCAGTGGAACGAGAGCCAGGACTGGAGTTGGAAGAACTTGGGTTGAAATCTAGCCTTAGACACTTTCTAGTTGGGTGACCCTGGACAAGCCACTTAACTCCCATTGCCTTGCCTTTATCACTCTTCTGCCTTGGATCCAATACACCATATTGATTTTAAGATATGAGGTAAAGGTTATTTTTTAAAAAGGTAAATATCAATACAAGGTGGCATATAAATTTGCAAAGAAGATACGTATTAAGTTCAATAGATATTTATTAAGCACTATGTCTAAGACAGTGTGCTGAGCCCTGGAGATACAAAGATCATTTAAAAATAATACTAGATTGAGATCCAGGCCTAGAGATGGGAGGTTCTGGGTTCAAATCTAGATTCAAACACTGCCAAGCTGTGTGACCCTGGGCAAGTCATTCACCCCCATTATCTAGTCCTTACTGATCTTCTGCCTTGGAACCAATACATAGTGTTGATTCTAAGATGGAAGGTAAGGAGTTTTTTTTAATAATAATAATAATAAGTAGCAATCAACTAATTCTTTAAGATTTACAAATCACTGTACAAACATCATCCCACATCCCATTCACAAGGACTCTGTGAGGTAGGCATGGTGGGTATTATTTTTACAAATTTTGTATTTTATAGATGAGGCAACTGAGACTCCCATGGGTTAGATGACTAACCCAGGATCACATAGCCATTAAATATTAGAGGTGGGATGAAAAACGGCATAATACCTGTCCTCAAGGAAGGGACTATAATAAACACACCTGTAGAAAGTCAAAGCAATGTTCAAGAACTGCTTAGTGAGGCCCTCCTGAAACCTTCCTTAACCCCTTTTCCCCCCCTCTCTAAGGAGGAGACAGGAGGCAGCAGTGCCAGGCAAGTCAAACCGTCAACACTGATAAGTAGTTGTCCAATACTTGCATTCTAGGACCTCTTTAAAAATGGAGCAGTTCTTTGAATCATAAAGGAAGTAACTAACAACATGCCTATCCCTTTATTAGTTGATAAGGTGAGAGTATATCTGTGAACCAATCAATGAGAAGTGGAAACTAGGTGTTAATGAAGTTTAGGCATCTTAATCAATCCATCAAAGACATTAAAGTCATTGATATTCTGTCACACCATAAGGTCTTGTCCTGTCCCACCATGGAGTCTTCTGCAAAGCAGCAAGATAGTTTGGAACCCAATTTGAGTGTCTGGAAGCTTAGCGAAGGGCAAACTTTAGAGAGGAAATTTCTGGATGGGGGGGGCAGAAATGAAAGAAGTAGTGCCTCTGTCTTCTTCCACTATCTTGACCAGAGAACAGTCTTATTAATGTCAGGGTTGATAAACTTCAGGTTTCTTACTAGAGTCCTAGCAGCATCCCAGGAACAAGAATGATTAGCACCAGTATCTACATTGGAAACCAAAGAAAAAACTAGACCCACTGAGGAAAAGTACCTTCAGGACTCTTCAGGGAACCCAGCAGAATACTCTACCAGGTTTAAGGATAACTTCATGAGTATCCTCATCAAGAGAAGAAAAGGTCCTCCAGCATCCAGGATCTGTGAGTTATCCCTTTGTCATGTGTTCTCTAAGCCTGAGTCCACTTTGCCATGTGCGTTGATGGGAGAACCTAACCCAACTTTAGTGGGGTGGGGAGTCATAATGCAGATAGATAGTTGACCAACTGTTTCTTACTTTACTTTGTAAACACCTCTAACTAAAGACTACTTACATCTGACCAGCTAATTAATGGCAATAGATAATCAGTTGAGAAGCACAATGATGGGGACTCATAGCAGTAGATAACCACCTCCTATTCCCATAGGCTCTCTGGAACCCTGAAGGGAGAGTTAACAACCACTCTTTGCAAACCCAACCTGATGATCTGAGTGAGGGGTAGGAGAATATCTCCAGAGCATGCACTATATTCTCTCAAAAGGGCACAGTAAATTACTTTGGGGGGGAGGCTCTAAACATAAGCCAAACCTAAACTTTGAGCAGGATTTCCCCTAGGTTCTAAGGAAAGGGTATGGTAAGCTGTAGAGTTGGAGGAGAACCTGACTCTCTTCTTTGGGACATGGTTGTCCAGGATCAAGCTTGGTCTATGTGAGAGCAGAGTTGGACTCTCTTAGTGGGAAAGGCTGGGCCTGGGGTCTTTACGCTTTTTTTTATCCCTTACCTTCCATCTTAAAATCAATACTCTGTTGGAAGAGTGGTAAGGGCTAGGCAATGGGGGTTAAGTGACTTGCCCAGGGTCACACAGCTAGAAAATGCCTGATACCAGATTTGAACCCAGGACCTCCTGCCTCTAGATCTGGCTCTCAATCTACTGAGCCACCCAGCTGCCCCTCTTTATCCTTTCTTTTAGTGTTTGTCACAAGGTGTGGCTCACTGGGTGAGGAAGGAATCTACTTGAAAATCAATTTAGTAATGTTAAAAACAAATAATCTCAGCACAAATGTCTAATGAAACAGCATTGAGGATAAAGGAAATAAAGCAATGAAGAACAATGGCTATGAAGATCAGTCCTAACAAGGACAAGAAGCCCCCAAATGTGGCTGAGGTATATGTGTGGAGGAGCAGACTTTCCCTTTGCCTCAGTAACAGGGTACACATGGTATGGACTAATTCTATATATACAAGCCTCAAATCATTTTTAGCATCAGATGGCAGAGGCACCTCCTACCCACCAGCTGCCTCTCAGAATCTTTGCCCATCCAAAAGCATCATAGTCCAGTCCAAATTTGGGTTGGCCCAATTCACCATGCTTTAGGGGCAGTTCTGATGTTTTCATTCACTCCCCACCCCCCTTCCTCTTGACTTTTCACTCCTGGGAATATTTAAGAGTAATTAAGTATTTATTGCACATTTCCTTCTTTTTAATTTATAGACTAAGCTGTCTCCAGACAACCATGCAAATCTGGATCATGATGACATTCTAACCGTCTTTTCTACATACCTGCCTGAGATTACATAGTGAAGAAATAAACCAAAGAAACTTAAATCTAATGTTAAAAACATGCACTGTAGGCATTTCGAGCAACATTGAAAACCGGACCCTCACAGAAGACATAAGTGATATCAACCCAGAAAAAACATTATATGGATGTGTATTTATGTGTTTATACATTTATATGTGTGTATACAAACTCACAGGCAGCTCTTATAACTTAATTTTGAATAAATAAGTTGGATCATTTTGTTAATTCTACTTCTTACATATCAAATATTTGAATGAATTATTGAATTGAATTGAATTGAAATATTGAAATAAATGAATGAATTGAATTAATGAAAAATGAATTAAACAAAAACTAGCCTGTTATTCCAGCGTGCCATTTGTGTTTGGCTACCATTTTCTTCCGTAGCTGATATTTGCTGAAAATTACATAGGATCCACTTAGAATAATGGGCTGTATTGGATTGTAGACAAAGTTGATAAAAGAGAATATTATTACTGTAGTGCCTAAGAATACTGCGTGCTTTGAAAAGAACACCATAAGCAGCAATGATTAAAAATGCTTGTAAAATTACAGTACAAACCAAAGAATCTTTCTCACAGGTTGGATAGATAAAAGGATCTGACATTCGCCAATGTGTAGATACTGTCTGACTACGTGATGAGTTCAACTGAGCAAATATAAAGCCCATACTATGTGCAAGATACTGAGGATACAAAGATGAAAAATGACAGTCTTTGCCCTCAAAGGGATTACATTTTACTGTCAATTCAATGTCAACCCGATGAATTTTGCTAAGCGTTCAAGGCACAGAGCTAGAGTATTGGGGGCTGGGGACAAAAGATAGTTCCTAAGCTAACACAATTTACATTTGGGTCAATTAGTGGCTTAGTGAATAGAGAGCAAGACCTGGAGAAAGGAGAAAGAACCTGGGTTCAAATTTGACCTCAGATACTTCCTGGGCAAGTCACTTAACCTTCATTGCCTAGCTCATCCGCCTCTTCTGCCTTGGAGAAGGTAAGAGTTTAAAAAATAAATAAAAGGAAAGGGTAGCAGCCAGGGCTGATACAGGGATTATTTGACCCCTGCCTATCAGCATAAGCTAAGGAATAATAAGGAAGCATCCCATGGCCTTTAACTTCTTTAATTTTTTCATTTACTAAATACGCTTTTGTCTTTGCAGCTTAATCATTTCAACTGTGAGATTTAAAATGGTTGAGGTCTTAAACTGTAGTGATTAAAATAGTGGAAGATATAAATTGTGATCGATATAAGAGAGGGTGAGTAAATTTGACCGCAGAAATATGTTTCACTACAGTGTCTTGGGTTTTAAAATCAAATATAAGGTGGTCGCCAGGGAAATATTCCCAATTATTCAAATACCCAAGTCAATTGGGTTTTATAGAGATTTTAATTAACAATATAATGAGTAATCAAAGAAAGAGAGAGAAAGAAAGGAAAAAGTATGAAGGGCCTCAAGCCAATATGGCCTAGACCTGAGTCTTAAAAGAGAAATCAGTCAGTTTTTTATAACTCACCATAAGATCTCTCTAAGTAAGGATTTCTAATGACACCAGGCCAGCAGCATCTCAGCTGCTTTCACCAGCTCCCTCCTCCATATGAATGTTTCAGAATCAGTCTCCTCAGAATGAGTCTCTCCAATCTGAATGTTTCAGAATGACTTCCCAGCTCTTCCCTGAGCTCTTATTTTTAAGGGCAAAATCTTCTCTGTCACCTTCCCTAAGTCCTTACATCTACCAATCACTATAGATGTTTCTAAAGGACCGCCCATTTTGAATTCACAGCTGAGTAGTTTTAATCTCTTTAGTAAGTCAGGAAAAAAATGCTGCTGTGTCAACAAATTTCATTAGAAAAAACCTCTGAATAAATTATCACCCTTTTAGGTTTAAGTAGTTTACAAGTTGCCCCACCTTTATAGGTACTTATTATCCCATTGTATCAATTCTAAAACAGTCATGACTCAAAGAACTTCCTGTCCTTTCCATAAGCATGGGTCAAAGCACTTTTCATTGTTCTCAAGGAGCTATCTGTCCTAAAGCAGTCCTAAGTAGGGTGGAGTAGGGATATTCCCAAGGCAAGGAGCCCCCACACTCAAGTAGAGTTCTCACCATCTGCTAGGGAATTTTTTTAAGTAGAAGATTCCCCAATGGGGGAAACCCCTAACATTCATAAGTCTGAGAAATTTTAAGGTTTACACAACCAATCCCCTCTAGAATGGATCATTCCTTATGACAAAGAAGAAGAATTTTAAAATATCTTGAAGAGTAACCTTATCTGACATTTTATTATTCCATCTTAGTAGTCCCTCATGTCTTTGCCATTAAGGAGGAGAAATGTTTCATTATCTCTTGCCCGGTGCCTTTCCTGGCTTTTCCATTGCCCAGCTTCCCTTTAGGGATCTTCTTGTTTACATGTCTAGAAAATTATTTTCTTGGTTCTACTTCTTTTGTTTTTTAGACTCACACATATCTTCCCATATTTCTCCAAAGACCGAATATTTATCTTTTCTTACTGCCAGTTAGATCCACTGTCAGAAAGGCTCACACAGGTCTCTCCTCAAGTCTGATGCCTTCCCAGCTCAGATTGGATCTCTTTCAATTTGGGGGGATTTCACAAAGTCCCATATTGAGAAAAAGCAGGGGGGAAAAAACAGGAGAAATCTCCACCCTGGACACATGTTTGGCTACAAGATCATCCACTTGCCCACCAGGCCAGTCTGGAAAAGGTCACTGGTCCTTCATAGCTCAAAGATTTTCCCTTATACCTTCACAGCTAACAGGAAAGAGACAATTTTCTCTCTAAGAGGTTTCTGAATCCTCACCTAATTAAAATATTTTCCATCAGGGGCCTCAAGGTAGTTCAGAGGTTCAGTGGATAGAGAGCTGATCCTGAAGTCGGGAGAACCTGAGTTCAAATTTGACCTCCTAGCAATGTGTCCCTGGACAAGTCATTTAACCTTAATTGCCTAGCCCTTTTGACTTAGAACCAAAGAGTTTTTTTTAAGTCTTTCCATCACCACAAAATAAACAGACAGGATATAATCATGGGATACCTGGTGTGCTCTAAAGAGGTGGCTGGGTATATCCAGAAGTAGGCTCTTCCTGCATCCCCATGGGTTGGCACCAAGCAGAGCAGATTACACATGCTTGAAGGACTGGGCCCCTAATGGCCAGTCCCTCATAACATATGCACATTCAATAGTTTCTATTGACATTGCCAAATCAGTGGAGTCCCCGCTTTTTTTCCATTCTAACACAAAAAGTGATTCTATGAATATTTTAGTATATATTGAACCTTTGTTTCTAGCTCTGATTTCTTTAGGTGGATGCCCAGTAGAAGGACCACTGTGTCAGAGAGTTTGGTCCATTGTCTGTTTTTTCCCCATTTTGCAAATTTCCAAATTCTGTTTCAGAAGAGATGTATAATTTCTCAGTGTCTCAGTATGCCTGTCTTCCCACAGCCCTTCCAACACTGACTATATTTAATTTTTGTCATCTTTGCCAACTTAAGTGGTTTGAAGCAAAACCTTAGTTATTCTTGTTTATCTTTTTTAAACCCCTACCTTCTATCTTAGAATCCTACTGTGTGTTGGTTCCAAGACAGAAGAGCAGTAAGGGCTAGGAAATGGTACTTAAATTATTTGCCCAGGGTCACACAGCTAGAAAGTTATTCTTATTTAAGGATATTTATGGAACATTTACATGTGGTCACAGAGATCATATTTCTTTTGAAATATATACTAAATGATTCCTTAGCGATTAGGGAAACAGTTTCTGATGTTGTATACTTGTGTCAATTCCAGATGTAAACCAGGCCCACCAAAACTCTGGGTTTATCCATATTCTGTTTGATCCTTGGTGCGGACCCCAACAAAATAATTTTGGTCCATTGTCTTAAACTAACATTCTTCCAGGAAAAATCTCCCAATTTCTAACTTTTCCAGAATGTAACAGGATTCCCTGATCTTCTACAGGTACTTAAAGATTTGACTTTGTGCCAAGAAGGCACTATGCTAAAGTGCTGGATCTACAAAGAAAAGCAAAAGTGCATCGTAATGAGAGAGGCAAAGTGTAAACAACTTAGTCTATACATAACATTTATCTATGGGGAGAGAGAGTATGAGAGAGGGAGAATGGAAGAGAATGAGAGAGAGGGAGGAGAAGACAGAGACAGAGAGAGATGAGCAGAGCCTTGAAGGAAGACACAGAAATTAAAAGGTGATGGTGAAGGGATAGATCATTCTACACAGAGGAAACTACAAGTAAAAAGGCATTGCATATGGGAAGTGTCTTGTTCAAGATACTGTAAGGAAACCAGGACAGCTGGAGTGTGAGTGAGTGGAAGGTTGTGAGAAGGTAGTGAAAAGTAAAGCATTAAAGAACTTGAAAGGTAGTAAGAGACCAGGTCACGAAGAGTTTTCAATGACAAATAAAGGAGTTTATATTTGATCCTGAAGGCAATAGGGAGATTGGAGCTAACTGGTACTTGAGGAAAGGTGAGGAGGAGGTGTGACAGGTAAAAGGGGGGATTAGATTAGAGATTGAATTAGAGTGGGGAAACACTTAAAGAAGAGAGATGATCCTCTTTTTTTCTCCAAGAAGCATGCTGTATCAGGAAACACTCCTCTCTTAAAAGGTTTGATCCCTAAATCCTTGAACTTGGGAACCCTCATAAGTTAGGTTTCTCACAAGGCAACTCCCAAAACTGAAACTGCACAGGAAATATCCCTTCTCTGACAAAAAAGGCAGATTCTGCTATCATATAACCTAAACAACTCAAAATTCTCCCTCATCTATGTAGGGATTGGAGGTCACAACATTGTCTGTGACCCATCCTTTCAAGCTTTTTGCAAACATATACTTGTCTCTCTGCCCATATGCTTATATTGCAGATTACAACCAACTTGTTGGTAAAGCTAAAACTGCATATAAACATAATTTCTCCTATCCTGCTTTCCTAAAACATAGGTCTACTCTGCTGCATTCTCTCTTGCCTTGGCAAATTCCAAGAGTCCAATGAGTGTGTTAGTTCACTTTTACAAAGCCCCAAATGTATCTTCAACAAGAGTCTTTTATCTTGAGCCCAACTCAACCAATTATCTGGCAAATCCCTGTGTCTTCTCAGCAAGATGTTTCAGATGGCCCCAAATCTTTAATCATCAGGCCAATCAGGTCATCAGATTTGTCTCTGATTAATGCCACTTATGCCTCATACATCTTAGATTTCAAATATTTGGTGTCAAGAGTTTTCCCCCACTTTATTCTAATTGCATTAATTTTGTTCAGATAAACTTTTTTTTGGCAATTTATATGTAATGGTAGAGGACTGATCTGAGAAGCTCCTAATCAATGTGTAGAGTTTACCCATTCAATTTGTTGTGATAATAGTGCATGATCCTTTGTTGAAAAGGGCCATCTGCCATTAAATGAGATACACATCCTAGTCCCTTTCTGAAAAAGACAAAAGGGAAGTCCTCTCTTATTGGTCCCAAGTAAATGGAACCTCCTGCTATTTTTGGTTCACTGAAGATCAAGAGGATGGACATTTATCAAGGAATATCCCCTCTGAGATCTCTTAGCAAACTTCAAAAGGCCCTCTTCTTTTACCCTTTTTCTTTTCCCATGTTTTTTCTCCTTTGTTCTTCCAGAACAGAATTCAAGGAGTGAGATGTGGAGTGGAATGCATTTCTCTTCCCCTAATACGAGCATCAAATGGCTTCTTGCAGAGAAGGTACATGACTAGTAACATGTGTTTACCCAGATAAGATTGATAGGGGAGTTCTAGGACCTCTCCATCCTGACTATTTTCTTCTGCTCTTTCCTTCTTTTTCTTGGCACAGGTCAGATCCATTCTGAGAATGAACATTTTAAGACTTGGGAATAATAATACTAAGTTTGAGTCCCCAAGTTTCAGAACTCCTGACTTTGAGAGTTGGGTGCTTGGTGCTCAGAGGGAGTGTTCTTTTTTTTCTGCTTTCAAGATTTGCCTTTTACTTTTTTTATCTTGAAATTTTTATTTAATTAAATAATTTAGAACATTTTTCCATGGTTACATGATTCATGTTCTTTCACTCCCCTCTGCCCACCCCCACGCCCACCCATAGCTAATGCACAATTCTACTGGGTTTTCCGTCTGTCATTGATCAAGACCTATTTCCATATTATTGATATTTGAATTAGGATGATCGTTTAGAGTCTACAGCCCCAATATTATCCCCATCAACCCATTTGATTAGGCAGTTGTTTTTCTTCTGTGTTTCTACTCCCACAGTTCGTTCTCAGAGGGAATTTTCTTGAACATGGTTTTTGTAGGGGGAAAAAAAAGAAGTACCAATAAGATGTATCTCCATCTGGAGTATGAAAGCTATGCCATGAGGGGTTATGATATTATTGTGAGTTCCTTTGGACAATGCAGGATCACACTAAAAGGAGGATAGTAGTTCAGCAATCTCACATGGTGTCTCTACCATCTCAGAGAATCTAAGAAATATATAGTTTCTTCTGGGGATGTCATTTTCCCCTGTATTTACTCATTCATATGTTATGAATTCTTTGTGGCAAGTGAAATAAATTTTGTCCCATTTTTGATACCTATTATACTGGGAGGACTGGCACTGAGGGTATATGCTCAAGAGACCCCACCTTGTTCCAACCTCATAGAGGCTTGGTGAGCTTTCCTGACATTCATGACTTAATAGCACTTGCAAATATCCTCTGACTGTTCCCTATTGGTTTACTGCATGATGACAAAAATCTTTTTAATTGGCTGTTGAGATTTCAAGAAGTCAAATTCTTGTTCTCTTTCTGGACAGCTAATAAAGTAAAAATTGCTAATCAAAGTTAGTTGGTCAATTAATATTGGCTAATGTTATTTGGTTATATAATACTGTAAGAACGTACCATATGGGGGCTCCCAACCCTGCATGGTTACCTCTTAAGACCTTGAGAGGAGGAGGAATCATCTGGGCAGTCAATGTGCAATGTGAGAAGGGGTTGGAAGAATGAGTCCAAAGTCTATTCCATATTGTACATCTAATAGCTTGTGGAGAGGGGATCCTGTTACCCATATTTAATAAGACTTAGACAAAAGCTGTACCTAATCTTTGTTTTTGATTTTTTTTTTGCAGTTAAATGTAGAAACAATTTTTGAAAATTTCTTTTCACATTTTAGGATTCAGATTTTCCTCTTCCATCACTTCCATTCAGTTTCCTGATAAGGTTATACCAGTATTTTCATGCAATACATATTTCTATATTGTTCATGTCATGATAGAAGACATATCATACATTTAAAAAATCTGATAAAGGAAATGAAGTGGAAGATGGCATGCTTTGATCTTCACTCATACTCCAATAGTTCCTTCTTTGGCTATGGATATACTTTTGTGATTTTCTTAGAGAAATCCAGCCATTGAGAGATCAGAGACCTTGGGTGGGGTGGAGCCTGAATCATAGGATACATATATAACTGTTTATTTTCACCTTCACATAATTCTTAATTCCTAATTCCTTAATTTGTTGTCAGTTTGCCCACCTCACCCCACCTCAAAAACCCCAGTTCTAAAATAACTCCTTCAGTTCTCTACTATTTTTTTTTATAATGCAGCCTTTTATGTTGAAGTCAGATTTGGAGATTGAAGTCTATCTAATCTTGGAGATTATCGAGATGTATGTAAATAGAATATAATCTCACTGAAGACACCATTTGTTTCATTCTTTTCTTTAAATCCTCAGTGCTTAACATAAATATCTAGAATCTCCTGAGTGCTTAATCAATATTTAAATGCTGGAGTGAAGTGATTTGAATTGAATTTGGCATAAGCTATTTCTCTAAATCTACTTGCATCATATTATATTCCAGTTTTCCAGATGGTCTTATCAAAAAAAAAAAGGTGTCCTTTACCTATTAGGTTGTATTTTTAGATTTATGGAACATGTAGCTACCATATTTGTTTACGTCTCTCTATTGCTTACCTACTAGCATACATTTCTAATTTCATAACCAATACCAAAGAGACTCAGTGATTATTGCTTTCTTGTTGATTAGACAAATCATATTATGCTTATAAAGTAAAACTTATTCATTCCTTGTTTCTCTAAGACCTATCAAAGCACCAAGGAAGAGATATGAAAAGACACCTACCCCCACATCTTTGCCAAGATGAGAGGATCATAGATATGAAACATAGGATATATTTGCAGATTTTTCAAGGTATTATTTTTTTATTTTTCCTTCTTATTCACATTCTGGGTTCTCTAGGGAGAAAAAATAGGGGGGAAAGTCAAGCAATATAAAAAATATATAAATTATATTTTTAATGTCTAAAAAAATTCCATTCTTTTTGAGTTCTATCTTCTACACAAAACTGTTCTAATCCCTTGGTTCCCAGTGCCCTCTCTGCATAAATTTACCAGATGCTCATTTTATATATATTTACTTATGTACCCTGTAAACCTTAAAATTTCTTAGATTTATGAATGTTGGAAAAAATTCCCTACTGATAGTAAGAACTCTATTGGAATGTGAAACCCCTTGGCATGGGAGGATCCTTCTCCTCCATACTTAAGACTACTTTAGGACAGAAACCTTTTGCTAAACAATGGGAAGGGTTTTGACTTATGCTTAAGCATAGAACAGGAAGTTCTTTGAGTCATGATTGATTTTAGAATTGATACAATAGAGATACTTGGAATGACAGAACCAGGTCTTGGAAAATACAATCTCCACCCTACGTAGAGTAACAGGATTTAGGAAGGGCTGCAGCAAAGATCAAGATTTAGTTATTTGAGAATATGACCTTCAACAGACATGTGCAAAGCCACAGACCTCTGGGCAGTCCTGGGTTAAACTAGAGCCACCATTGGCACAGGGGAGACATCGACAGTGATTGGTAGATGTGAGAACTGAGGGGAGGGAACTTAGATGGTTTCCTTAAAGATATCAGGGTCTGAGGACAGAGGAAGGAGAGTTTTTTGCTCTGAGGAGGTTTTGCTGGAGGAGGTTTTGGCTCTGAGAGGTTTTGCTCTGAAGGAGTCTGAGAGGAGAGAGGTCCTGGAGGAAGAGCTCCTGGAGAGGTCTTGAAGAAGGCTGTGGAAGGAGAACTCAGGAGGAGTCAGGAGGAGAATTCTCTGGAACATTTCTTGAAAGGAGGCTCTCTTGAAGGTGGAGCCTGAGGTTGGCATGAGAAGCCTTACCTAGAGAGATCTTGGGTAAGTGATAAAACCAACTGACTGATTTATTCATTCTTATTCCTTTCTTACTTTCTCTCTTTTTCTATTGATTAATCAGTATATTATAAATTAAATTTCTCTATAAAACTCAGTTGGCTTGGGCATATTCATAAATTGGGAATTTATGGCAACTATCTTATATTTATATAAAACCAAGACACAGTAGAAAACATATTTCAGTGGTCATAATTGTTATATATTTACCTTGCTCCCAAAACATTTTAATTATCACAACCCTTTGTTTTCCCCAATAAAATGTAAGCACTTTGAGGGCCTGGACTTCTTTGTATTCCAAGTACCTAATGCAGGACCTGGAATAAAGCAACTATTTTTAAATGCTTGTTGATTGATTGATTAAAAAAGAATTGCACAAGAGAAACCAACTATCAAATGCCATCAAGTATTCCTCAATTATAAGGCAATAAATATGGCAATCTAGGTGATATTGATGAATATTTACAAAAATATAAATTGCCTAGATTAACAAAAGAAGAAATAGGATACTTAAATAACCCCATATCAGAAAAAGAAATTGAACAAGCCATCAAAGAAAAAATCTCCCTAAGAAAAAATCCCCAGGGCCTGATGGATTCAAAAGTGAATTCTATCAAACATTCAAAGAACAACTAATCCCAATACTATACAAACCTTTTAACATAAGCAAAGAAGGAGTTCTATCAAATTCCTTCTATGACACAAATATAGTATTGATTCCAAAGCCAGGCAAAGCAAAAACAGAGAAAGAAAACTACAGACCAATCTCCTTAATGAATGTAGATGCAAAAATCTTAAATAGAATACTAGCAAAAAGACTCCAGCAAGTGATCACGAGGATTATTCATTATTATCAAGTAGGATTTATACCAGGAATGCAAGGATGGTTCACTATTAGGGAAACCATTCACATAATTGACCATATCAATAAGCAAACCAACAAAAATCACATGATTATCTCAATAGATGCAGAAAAAGACTTTGACAAAATACAACACTCATTCCTATTGAAAACACTAGAAAGTATAGGAATAGAAGGGCCTTTTCTAAAATAACAAACAGTATATATCTAAAACCATCAGCAAGCATCATCTGCAATGGGGATAAACTAGAAGCCTTCCCAATAAGATCAGGAGTGAAACAAGGACACCCATTATCACCTTTATTATTTAACATTGTACTAGAAACACTAGCAGTAGCAATTAAAGAAGGAAAAGAAATTGAAGGTATTGAAATAGGCAATGAGGAGACCAAGCTATCACTCTCTGCAGATGATATGGTGGTCTACCTAAAGAATCCTAGAGAATTAACTAAAAATCTAGTGAAAATAATCAACAACTTTAGCAAAGTTACAGGATACAAAATAAACCCACATAAGTCAGCATTTCTATATACCTCCAACTCATCCCAGCAGCAAGAATTAGAAAGAAAAATTCCCTTTAAAATCACCATAGACAATATAAAATACATAGGGACAAACACAGAAGCTATATGAACACAACTACAAAACACTCTCTACACAATTAAAACTAAATTTAAATAATTGGAAAAACATAAATCGATCATGGGTAGGATGATCTAACATAATAAAAATGACAATCCTACCCAAACTAATTTACTTATTTGTTGCCATATCCATCAAACTACCAAAAAACTTTTTTACAGAATTAAAAAAAACTTCATTTGGAAGAACAAAAGATCAAGAATATCAAGGTAAATAATGAAAAAAAAATCGAAGGAAGGTGGTCTAGCAGTACCATATCTTAAACTGTACTACAAAACAGTGGTCATCAAAACCATATGGTATTGCCTAAGATACAAAAGGGAGGATCAGTGGAATAGACTTGGGGTAAGTGATCTCAGTAATACAGTCTATGATAAACCCAAAGATCCCAGCTTTTGGGACCAAAATCCATTATTTGATAAAAAACTCCTGGGAAAATTGGAAAACAGTATGGGAGAGATTAGGTTTAGATCAACATCTCACACCCTACACCAAGATAAACTCAGAATGGGTGAATGACTTGAGCATAAAGAAGGAAACAATAAGTAAATTAGGTGAACATAGAATAGTATAGTCATATTGTCAGATCTTTGGGAAAGGAAAGATTTTAAGACCAAACAAGAGTTAGAAAAAAAATCACAAAATGTAAAATAAATAATTTTGATTACATTAAATTAAAAAGTTTTTGTACAGACAAAACCAATGCAACCCAAATTAGAAGGGAAGCAACAAACTGGGAAACAATCTTTATAACAAAAACCTCTGAAAAAGGTCTAATTACTCAAATTTATAAGGAACTAAATCAATTGTACAAAAAATCAAGCCATTCTCCAATTGATAAATGGGCAAGGGACACGAATAGGCAATTTTCAGTTAAAGAAATCAAAACTATTAATATGCACATAAAAATGTTCTAAATCTCTTATGGTCAGAGAGATGCAAATCAAAACAACTTTGAGGTATCACCTCACACCTAGCAGATTGGCTAACATGACAGCAAAGGAAAGTAATGAATGCTGGAGGGGATGTGGCAAAGTAGGGACATTAATTCATTGCTGGTGGAGTTGTGAATTGATCCAACTACTCTGGAGGATAATTTGAAACTATGCCCAAAGGGCACTAAAGGACTTCCTGCCATTTGATCCACTTCTGGGTTTGTACCCCAAAGAGATAATGAGGGGAAAAGCTTGTACAAGAATATTCATAGCCACTCTGTTTGTGGTGGCAAAAAATTGGAAAAGGAGGGGATGCCCTTCAATTGGGGAATGGCTGAGCAAATTGTGGTATATGTTGGTGATGGAATACTATTGTGCTCAAAGGAATAATAAAGTGGAGAAATTCCATGTGAACTGGAATGACCTCCAGGAATTAATGCAGAGTGAAAGGAGCAGAACCAGGAGAACATTGTACACAGAGACTGAAACACTGAAACACTGAAACAAATACAATCGAATGTAATAGACTTCTCCATTAGTGGCAATTCAGTGATCATGAACAACCCAGAGGGATCTATGAGAAGGAACACTACCCACATTCAGAGAAAAAACTGTGGGAAAAGAAACACAGAAGAAAAACAACTGCTTGATTACATAGGTCAAGGGGATATGATTGGGGATATAGACTCTAAATGAACATCCTAGTGCAAACATCAACTGTAACATGGAATTTGGTTCTGAACAAGGACCCATGTAATACCCAGTGGAATTGTACATCAGCTATGGGAAGGGTGGGGGGAGGGAAGGAAGGGAAAGAATATGATTCTTGTAACCAAGGAATAATGTTCTAAATTGACTAAAAAATAAATTATTTAATTAAAATTAAATTTAAAAAAAGAATTCTATGTGTCTTTTCCCATAATGGAATGTAAACAGTTTAACTTTATTGAGTATCTTAAACTCTTTCATGTTTATATGCTTCTATTTAGTCTTTTGTTTGAAAGTCAAATTTTCTATTCAGCTCTGATCCTTTCATCAAAAATACTTTAAAAATTCTCTATTTCATTAAATATCCCTTTTTCCCCCCTGAAGGATTTCACTCAATTTTTGGGGGTTGGTGATTCTCTGTCCCTTGTCTTTTGGACTATCATATTCTAAGCCCTTCACTTCTTTACCATGGAAGCTGCTAGATCTTGAATGATTCTGTGGTATTAAAATTGTTTGGTTTGGGATGCTTTTAATAGTTTCTCTTTGACCTGGGAGGTCTGGAATTTGACTATATTCCTGGGAGCTTTCAACTGGGGCTTTCTTCCTGGAAGTGATCAGTGGATGCTCTTGATTCCTATTTTATCCTCTGGATCTAAGATATTTGGAAAGTTTTCCTTGATAATTTTTTGAAATATGACATCTAGGCTCTTTTTATTATGGATTTCCTATAGTCCAATAATTTCCTCCTTGATATATTTTCTAGATCAGTTATTTTTCTGATGAGATATTTCACATTTTCTTTTTTTCTTCATTCTTTTAACTTTGTTTTGCTGTTTCTTTATGTATAATGGAGTCATTAGCTTCCACTTGTCTGATTTTAATTTTTAAAAAACTATTTTCTTCACTGAGATTTTGTGCCTCTTTTTCCATTTGGTAAATTCTGCTTTTTAAGAAGTTCTTTTCTTCAATGAATTTGACAGCTTCTTATCAATGATAAGACCTCCAGTTTATCAATATCATCTTTATAATGAGGTATCCATGACAGAACATAGCATTTTAGATTGGTTTGATCACGATAAATGATGGCAAAATAACCAGTATGATATAGTGAAAAGAATATTAGACTCTGAACCAAGAAAATTTGATTTCAAATTCCACTGCTGGTGTTTATTAGCTGTATGGTGCTGGGCAAACTATTTAATCTTTCCAAGCTTTAGTTTCTACATCTGTAAAGTGAGAAGTTTAGACTAGAAAATCTCTAAAGACTCTTCCAACTCTAAAGCTATGATTCTATGACCTCCCTAGCCCTGTACAACCAAAGATTTCTTTTGTTTGGGGGGTTTGTTGGCTGCCAAAATGTTAACTCATAAATTGAACCTGCAGTACACTAAAAATACCTGATATTTTTCAGATATGCTGTTGTCTAGACCTCCTCCCCAATTTTGTCCTTATAGAGTTCATTGTTTTAACCCAAGCTTAAGACTTTCTAAGTAAAAGGAAGTCATTGAAGTCTTCTGAGTAGGATAGTAAAATGATTGTGTTGGTACATTAGAAAATTATTTGGGCAGTTTTTAAAGGCTGGATTGTAGGGACAGAATATGAAAAAATTGCCACCAGTTAAAAAGTTATTACAAAATTTCAGTTGTGGACTGAGAAGGGCCTTAACCTAGGTGGTGGCAGTGTAAATAGAAAAGATGAACTCAGTTTACATTCCATCTCTACCATGAATCCTCTTTAGACTTCCCCAATTGTCAGTTCTAGAGTATAAACTCCTTAGGGGAAGGTACTGCCAGGTTGGTCTTTGTATACCCAGCACCTAGAACCATACCTTTTGCATTATAGGCCCTTAATGACTTTAATTAAATTGATTCTGAAAGATACATTCAAGGGAAGAATATGAGAAAATAGTGTGAAGTAGGAGTAGTCAAAGAAAGGGAGAAATAGATAATAGAAATGATAGATTAGATAAATAGGTAGATTAGATAGATTAGTTAAATAGGTAGATAGACTGATTGATTAATAGGTCTTAATGGGACCTTAGAACTCCTTATTTCTCAATTGGGAAAATTGAGGACCATAAAGAGAAATGAATCACTCATGATCGTCCAGATAGCATAATAACAAAGATAAGTAGGGAACGCAGGTTTCAAAATGTCTAGCCTCTTGATGATAACAGAGACAAGTAATGTCTTCAACAGAATTGTTACTCAATTAACCTCTCAGTACTACGAGTAACTTCCAAACCCTGGCACAGAGAAGGTGCTGATTTGCTTTGGTAGAGTTTCTTCATTGGCCTATTTCTATCCTTTTTTTTTAAACCATTGCCATCATCTTAGAATCAATACTGTGTATTGGTCCTAAGGCAGAAGAGCAGTAAGGGCCAGGCAATGGGGGTTAAGTGATTGTCCAGGGTTACACAGCTAGGAAGTGCCTCAGTTCAGATTTGAACCCAAGATCTCCTGTCTTCAGGTCTGGCTTTCTATCCACTGAGTCATCTAGCTGCCCCCCCCCCCCATGTGACTAGAGATAGGAGAGGTCCTAACGTGTTTCCCAGATTGAAATGAAAAGGACAGACGGTTTGAGGAGTAAAAAGGAAATGAACAATAGGTATGAATGGAATAAAAGAGATGGAATATTAGATCAAAGTGATTGCATTGAGAGAGACTGAGGAGAGAGAAATGAGAAACGGGATAGCAGTGGGATGAACTCTGCTGTTGGGGGGATAGATGAAGGCAGAGTTCTTCCGTGAAGGATTTGCAATTCAAAAGAGGTAACAATCAACTGGAGATTAGTGGATGGGACTAGGAGGGGTGTCGGGATTGGGGTGGGGAAGTTGGTGAGGGAGAAGGAAAATGGCTGGAGATGAGACACTAATTCTATTTCTGATCTGGTCCCTCCTCTCCCAGGGCCTCCAGCAGAGGGCATATTCTCCCCAAAAGTAGGAAGTGGGCGGCTCCCAGCTGCCGGCCAGATGTGGACAGCTGGACTGCGGGAGATGGGAAAGAGGACCAGAGTTCCTGGGGCACTGCATGGGGAGGGGGGTGGGTGGGCAGGGAGAGAACGATGGAGAAGTAGGGAAGAGAGAAAGACACAGGGTGATGCCAGGGCACGCACACCCCTTACTGTTCCCCCTGGCCCCAAGTCTTTCTTATTCAGGACATCTCCAGGAAACTCCAGACTATCTTCTGAGGCTCTCTTTAACAATCCAGGCTGGGCTGAGGGAGGTAGGGAGAGTGTAAGGGGAGGTGGTATGGAATGAGGTCCCCATTTTGTAGAAGAGACGAGTGAACAGTCTGTGGACCGATCTAAAAGGGGAAATCAGACTTCGTCCCCTAGACTCAGTCATGCAGTTTCTCCTCTCTCCCCTGCCCTCCACCCCTCCCGTTGCCATAAGCATACGCTAACCCCCTTCTCTTCTTTCCCCCGGAGATGAAAGGTAGGAGGGAAATCGAGACACCGCAGGAGGGAGTGTGTGTCTCAGAATTAGACACCTTGAACCATGAGATCGGTAGGGGAGCCTCTGGACGGGCTAGAGCAGAGCTTTACCCGGGGTAGGGGAGAGGGCGATGTCAAGACTGAAACCTAGATTAAGGACACGAAGGACGATGGCAAGGGCGAGGCAGCGGCAGCGTGGAGGGGGGAGCTACCAGGAAACAGTGACCCTAGGAGACCCCTCTCTATGACTTCCCCCCTCCTCCCAGGTCTCCCAGGCCCCTCCCAGCCTCTCTCCCCGCCCTTGCCCCCGGCTCCTTGGGTAATCAGCTGCTGTGTGGCTGTAATTGGCGGTGCCTACAGGCCCTGCGGAGGGCGACTGAAAGAGAGGAAGGGGGGGGGGGGGGTTGGGGGAGGCGGAATAGAGGGAGGTTAATTGTAGGGCTGCGGGGCCGCAGTCTCAGCTGTGGCTCTGCTTGGCTAGGGTGGGGATGGGGGAGGAGTTCAGGGTGGGGGGGAGGCCAGAAGTGGGTGCGCTTGCCCCTTCTCAGGCGGTGGCTGGAGCGGCCTGACCCGTCGCGTGCGGTGGTCAGGAGGTCACTTCCCCAGAGGAGAGTGGGACAGAAAGAAGGACACAGAATGAAGCATATGGGGAGAACCGGAAGGAGGGGGAGGAGGTAGCGAGGGAAAGCAGAATCTGAGAGGAGAGGGGTGGAGACCGAGGGAGAACCCTTTACTCCAAGGCTTGGAGACGGTCTCTGATTATTGGGGGATGGATGGGACATTTCTTCAGAACTGGATCTCTAGAACAGCTGGATCAGTCCGGGGAAAGGAGGATTCTGTCCTGGGGGCACCTCTATTCTGGATCTCAGTCCTGGACTCCGCCCTCGGTCCCTCTCCCCTGCCTACCTCCCCCCCCACAGTGTCCCCGGGGCCGCCCCCACCCTGGGGAAGAATGTGCCCTCTTGGCGCAGCCCTTGCCATGGCAACGGCACACCCCCACCCCCGCTCACCGCAGCGGAGGCTGAGGTGGGAGGGGAAGATGGGGGGGGGGGCGCAGGAGCCTCCCTGCCCTGGGGAAGCTTGTCGGCTGTCCTTGTTGCCACAGCAACTGGGGTGCAGCTGATGTACGCAGCCGCTAGGGGAGGATCCCCAAGATCCAGGCCGGCTTTTTCCCCACTTCCTAACCCAATCACCCAAGCATCCGGAGGGAGGCCTTCTCCCTTTAAGTCCAACGGGGAATGGGGGTAACCAAAGGAGTTCTAGGTTACTTCGAATCAAAGGCTTAAATGGCACCAAGAATTAAATTCAGGAGTCCTGACTTCTAGGACACCAATTCTTATGATGGAGAGGAAAGGACCCCCTTACTCCCCACCTGGAGAAGAGTAAGAGTTACAGTCATAAACCAGCCTCCCTCTTCTTTCCTTGCCTGGAAAGAGCTAGGGGGGTGCCCCGGGAGGGGCCCCGGGAGGTGTGTATATGGGGAAGGGGGTGTTGCAAGCCCTGCAGCAGGATTGTGATTACAGGGACCTGTCCCTCCCGCCCCCAGCTCCCACTCTCATTAAGTCATTTTTTCCCCTGTTGGAAAATCCCTGTGCCCAGAGCTCAGGGGCTGGGGCGACCGCAGGCAGCTGCCGGCAACCACATGAGAAAGGGGGTGGGGGGGATGGAGCTGGGTAGGCTAGGGGCGGGGGAGGGGGTATCCTGGATCAGCTCCAAACATGAAAGGCCCTGGCCCCCTTGGGGGCTCAGCTGTGGGGTGATTAAGTTGGGGGGGGCAGCGAGGAAGGGGGGGGGTAGTGACTCCTCCTCCTTGATGGCAGTTGCTTCCCTGCTCCAGTCCTGGTATCTTCCTGACTCTCTTTTTCTGACTCCTTCTCTCAGTTGTGTTGGAGATATTTCTCTGACCTCTGCCCTTCTGCGTCTGACTATTTCCATCTTCTCCTTCCCCAAGCCTAAAAGTGGTTTGGAAAGCAGGATGCCTAGGTTCTAATTCTCACTTCTACTCCAGGTTCTCTAGCCCAATATCTTACTCCTCTTTCTGCCTCTATTTTCCATTCTAATTCAGGATGTCCACTTTAGTTTCAATTTCGTGTATATCTCTTTGGATTTAGAACTAGGAGGGACTTTAGAGATCAGCTAATGCAACATCCTCATTTTATAGGTGAAGAAACTGAGGTCCAGACACATTAAATGTTTTCTCTAGGGTCATAAAAGTCTTCTCTCAATCCAAAATTCTTCCACTATACCACACTGCTCCATTTGACATTTCTTGACATGCCCTCTCATTGTCATATCTTCTCAGCTCATTCCATGGTCTTGCTGGGCTCTCCAAGGCCATTCTATTTATTCCTTTCTTCTAGGGAGGAGCTTCCCAATTGAGGCAATCAGATGAAAGACACAGAGGCATAAGAAGCTTTTTTTTTTCCTTCACTGATAGATTTTTAGCAGCAAAGAATTATCACTTCACTAGCTTGGGTTCTTTTTATTCCCCTCACCCCCACCAATTAAAAATTCCTAAATTCTGAATGACATCCAGCCTCTCTACCTCTTCTCTTTATTCCTAAATCGATTTGTTCAAAACCATCAGCCCCTTTCATTGGACCTCTCTCTAGCCTTCCTTTTTAGACTACATTAGCCCAACTCCCATTTTCTTGCTTCTTATTGTTGCCATGACTCCCTTCTGGTCCCTTTCCACTTCCTCCGTATCACTTTTTTTTTTTTTCAGTTGTGGAATTTAGCTCTGGCCTCAGGACCCTGGCCAGTACCTGAATCCAGACTGTGGATAAAGGACACCTTGTCATTTATTTCCCTAACCTCTAGGCTATCCCATCACTGAAAAGCCCCCTTTAACCCCCACCATTTCTTCAAGTATAGATTCCTAACAATTTTGCTTCAAGACAGAAGAACCAATAGCTTTGTAATCCATCATGACCCACTGACTCTTTTTGTGTCATGCTTAGCATAATACTACTGGTCCTTCCCCCATCTTGTACTTCTAACTAGATCCATCTCTACTCTCCAATTGCTCTCACCTAGACTTTTCCTTATTCCAATTACCCTTTTCTAACTCAGTGTCCTCTTTGGATTTGAGGTCAGGGCTTGACCTAGGAGGTAGAGTGAGGCAAAGAGATAATGGGCATCTCTGGGGCATAATGGTATAAAATGCTGCTGAAAATGGTAATGGCCTACTAATCCTGACTAGCCTTCTCCTATCTCCTATTCCCCCTCCCCCCAGACCAATGATGGTAGAGGAGGGATTGAGAGTGGGGGGTGGAGGGGAGGGAGCCTAGCCCCATAGCTTCCTCCTAGATGAGCAAGAGGAATGGAATGAGCCAGGTGTGTCTGACTACTCCTGCCCCCCTCCCCACCCACCTCCCCCTTTCCACCTCTCCTCCTAGGGGCCCCACAGCCTTCTGTCTCCCAGGACTTTCTCCTGGAGGATGAAAATTCAGTGATTTGTCCTCCTTGAGCCTTATCTAGCCAGGCCTAGGAAGATGGGCATTCCTGAAGCCTAGACAGGTTAAGTGAATATCCTCCCTAGAAGTTTCCATCGATGTGTGGGCCTGAAAGCAGCTAAGTGGGGGCTCTTCTCTTAGCTGACTGGGCAAGGCTGGCCTTGAAGGGGTTAACAGAGTTTGGCCATAGGCATAGCTTGAACCAGGGTCACCTAAACCTCTGCTTTCACTTTCACTCAAAGGTGCTGGCCCAGGTTGGATTGGAGGCTAACTTTTGGAGATGGGTCCAGAGGTCCCAGCCCATAGTCTGAGATCTTGGGGGTGGGAAGAACACCTAGTTTGAATAAAGTAAGGCTGACAATAGGACTACAGCTGTGGATAACAGGGAATTTAAAATGGAATTGGCTAAGGCTCCTGGATTCTAGCTCTCTTCAATTGATGCTTTCTTCATATTTTACCTTGTTCAGGTGCTGGGTTTGGTCCTGGGACCAGATGCCATCCTCTAGTTCCCTGAGGACTGGGAGAAAATAATGGGGAAGGGGGGTATGGAGGAGGAGAAAGTTTTGTGTTCAACTGTCTGAGCATATATATGAATGGATCTATACATACATACATACATAAAAAGTACATCTGTGTGTACCAAGAGGTCAAGAGGGGAGTGTTGAGGTGAGCTAGCTGGCTAAGAGAGACCTGGGGGAATAAGAAAAACATAGTAGGAAATGGGGGACACTCTGTCAGCGCTTCAATCTCCTCCCAAGCCCTCCAACCCCTACCATACCCAGCTTTAGTCCTGGGAGTGGAGAATCCAGACAGTAACATTCCAGACAGTGAGTCTCCCTAGCCCTCCCCCTGGCCCCACCTCTTGGCCCCACCTGCTCCCTGGGGCCCTGGGTTTGGCTATGCCAAGCCGTGCCCAGGGATTACCAACGACCCGCCTTCACGAGGCCATTCCTCACATGGGTGCCTCCTGCTTGCTCTCTTAGGCTATTGGCTACTCCCCTCACCCCTTCCTGCTAATTTCTGCCTTGGGATATGGAGAAGGAAACTGAGGCCTGGGGTAGAGTTCCTGGGTCTGAAATGGGTATATGAACCCAAGCATCAAGGTTCCCAGACTGGAACCCTAAAAATAACGATGCCAAGGTTAAAGAGAGAGGGCTAGAAAGGGAGTACCTGATCCCTCTATAGAATCTCTATGGCCCAATTGTCTCTGTGTCTTCTTTTTAATAAACCTCTTCATTCCCCTCAACAGAATCAGTGTTTTGTGGGGAAGTTTTTGAGGGAAAGAGAAGGGATTGCTGAGTGATTGCTGCACCTCCCCATATGGGGGGGGGGCCTTCCTCCCCCTTTCAGAGCCCTTTATCAGCTCTGCTGTTTAGGAAGAAGGGATGGAGACAGGCAGAGGGTGAGAATCTAGTCAGTGGATCCCTAGGTGACAAGGCTGACAGTGGCGGGGCACAGCTGGCTGGCCTGGGATGAGCTGGGAAAAGGAGCTGAAAAAGTATAGGGTGGAAGACACTTGAGATGGTGTGGCCCAGCCTCTTCATTTTACAGACCAGGGAGTCAGTGAGTCCAAAGAAAGAAATGAGCAGCCCAAGGATGCACAGAGAATCGTGGCCACTGATCCAAGTCCAAGTCCAGCCCCCTTTCCATCCCGCCCCGGTGTCCGTCAGATTGCAGATGCCCGCGAAGGTCACTTGCAGACGCTGACCCACTCGGTGATCCGGCACTCTTCGCACACCACGAAGCAGCACCAGTGGAAGCGACAGCGGCAGCGCTCACTGCGCGTTTGGCGCAGGATGTTGTGTCCTCTTCCGCAGCACAGGCTCCCGCAGCTGTCCGGCCCCGTGCTGCTCTTGTTGCACAGCCGCCCGGCGGTGCCCGCCGAGTCCAGCCGGGGCTCCCGCTCACAGAAATCTGGGGACTTTTCAAAGTAGACCAGGTCTGTGGGACTGGCGCGCCGGCGGGCCGGGGGCGAGCCTGGGGAAGGCAGGGGGCTCCCAGACGCACCCAGCTCCAGTTGGCCACCATTGCGGTTGTGGGGCCGGATCAATGTGGCCCGCTGAAAGCGGGCTCGGAGAAGGGAGCCCACAGCCCGGAACTCGGGGGTCACCTGCCAGCAGGTCTTCAGCTGACAGCTGCCCGATGTGCCGTGGCATTTACACTTCCGGCGCATATTCTCCATCACTGCCTAAGGGAGGAGGACAAGGAGGCAGGCAAGGATGAAGTATGTACTGGACTCCCTCGGCCTCCCGACAGCCCTCTTAAGCCCGTCCCCCCAAATCCTTTGCATCAGCCAGACCCATCTCTGCTCACTCCCCCAGCCCCCGGGCTACAGGGGATACTCTTCAAGTCGTGTATAATTGGTAGGAGCGCCATGGGCTCCCAGGGCGGGCTGGGCTGAGGCCATGCAGGAACAAGCTTTGATGCCTCTCATATCATCACAAACAGAAAGAGGAGGTTCTGCCCACCATGGGACTGGGGCTCATGCTTCAGGTCCCCTTCTCTTCAAAGCACACACACACACACACACACACACACACACACACACACACACAAGTTCTACACTCTGCTGATCCCTTATTCTGTTCCCACAAGACCAGACCCCAGGGGAATCCCAGGCTTCCTATCCCTTCCAGTCTCCCCTACCTATAACAGTATGAGGAGCCCTGGCTCTCCTCCCCTTCCCACCACTGCTCCCCCCTCCACAGCAGCTGCAAGGGACCGTTGGGGCTGGGGGGGTCTCTCCCCCACATTTCAGCCTGCTCTTACTTCCTGAGGGGGGATCCCCAATCCCCAGGGAAATCCCCAAGCCTTCTTCCCTAGGTGGGGGGCAGGAGCTAGAGGGGCTGGGGGGGGGGTGGGCCCCACCATGTCCCAGCCCGTAGATCTGATGGCCTGGCCTAGCTCCAGGATGTGAATGAAGGCTGTGGTGAGACACAGAAAGTCCCCTTCCTTCCTTGAGGCCTTCAAGCCCATTTTGGGGATACCATGAAGATATTTCCTCCCATTAGAATGGGATGGCAACTTTGACTCTACCAAATCTCCAGTGGCTCCTACCACACTCTCGGCCTCAGTTTCCCCCCTCTGTAAAATGGTGTTTGAGCGTGAAGCATCACCAGAAAAAAAAATTTTTTTTCTTCAGACTCAAAAGCAAAGTACAAGGCAGAAAAATGAACCTAAGCAGCCTAGTTCGTCAGTCCACTACCCAGTTCCTTCCAGTACTAATTCATCTCAGGGGCAAGGCACACAGCAATGTGATAGAACAGAAAGGAATGCCAGCTGTGGAATCAGAGAACTCAGGCAGCAGCTCAGGTACTTACCACCTGTAAAATTCTGAGTCACTCAATAACTCAGTTTGTTTCTTCATTTGTAAGATGAAGGTTTTAGATAGGGTGACCCCAAAGGTCTATTCTACTTCCAAATTCAGAGAACCTGGCAGTCAGCCTCATGTTAGACCACTTAAAAGCATCATAACCTTCCTTCCACCCCATTCCAGAATATTATCCCTGGTCAGAAGAGCAGGGACCCATGGCAAGGGTATGAGGACAAAGTCCACTCCCAAACCTTCCCATATCCAATGTGAACCTCAGATCTCCAGGGCCAGGAGGCTCTAATCCTAGTAGCCCTCTTGGAAGTTTTTGTAGCTGAGTAAAGCAGCACTGGGGCTCTAGGGCTGGGCTATGCCCTAGAGTTCTCTGTTTTGAGGCCATGTTAGAGCCAGCTTTGATGCCTCCCAAGTCCAACAATTCCAAAACTGCTTCCCACCAGCAGCAGCCATTAATTAACCAGTTTAACAAGAAGTTGAAGCCATTGGTTTGGGGGATGGGAGGGCAAAGATGTTAAAGTGAGGAGGAAGAGATGCCTGGGTGGAGTAGGCTCAGGAGGAGTTTGAAACTTTGGGTGCACCCCCTCCCTCCTACTGTGCCTCAGTTAACTCTCTCTGGTCTCTGGAAGGGAAAAGGGAAGACATTAGCCTTCCAGTAATGGGAAGGAAATGGAGGTGACACTAAGCAGGAATAGGGGAAGAGAGCCAGATGAGAGGAAATCAGGAAAACGAAGAGGTCAGGGATCACCACAATGGTGAAAAGAAGGGGAGAAAAAAGATGGGGGAGAGGAGAGGCTGGGTTGGAAAACGAACTTGGGCTTCCCCAAAAGCCAGTAGGGCCTGGTGACCTGCACTATACCTTGTTGTAGTGGAAAGGAGACTGGATCAGGAACTAGAGCCAGAAAGTCTCTGAGTGGTTAGAGAACTCAGAGACCATATGATCCAATCCATACCTGAACAAGACACCAATGTACCAATGCATGGTCACTTGACCTTTGCCAGGGAAGGCTGACCAACTCTTTCCCAAAGAAGCCTATTCCATTCTTCAGTAACTTCAATTGTTGGGAAGTTATTCCTGGCACCAGGGCTAAATCTGCTTTTGTCACTTCTGCCTGCTGCTCCTAATTCTGTTGGTACTTTGGCACTAAGAAGAACAAGGATAATCCAGGTGCCACGTTGTAACCCTTTGGGTGTCTGCAGCCAGATATCACTTCCCAAACCCTTTCTCTCCAGGATAATTATCCCCAGTCCATTAAACTGCTCTTTATGTGGCATGAAATCTAGGCTCTTCATCAACCTCTTTTCCCTCTTCTGCACATACTTTGACTTCTCAAAATCCATCTTAATATGTGGTGACCAAAATGAAACACAGCACTCCAAGTGCTGGACCAGGGTAGAATCCAGCAGGACAAAGACCTGGGTTAGAATTCCAGTTTTACTATTTGGTGGATATGTACCTTGCTTCTCTGAGACTTCATAAAATGAAGAATTCCCATGATCCTTAAAGGACTTCTGGACCTTGATTACTCTGCCTACTGACCTGCCATTGGGGAAAGTCACTAAACTTAGTAGCCGAATCCTCTCAAAGGGAAAAGAGGTGAAAATCATATTGTGGGGGCAGCTTAGGTGGCTTAGTGGATAGAGAGCTTGGCCCAGATGTGGGAAGTCCTGGGTTCAAATCTGGCCTCAGATACTTCCTGGCTCTGTGACTCTGTGCAAGTCACTTAACCCTCACTGCCTGCTCCTTACCACTTTTCTGCCTTGGAGCCAATACACACTATTGATTCTAAGACAGAAGGTAAGGGTTTTTTTTAAGCATATTGTATGAGTTGAGGGTTTGGATGGGGAGAGAACTCAGTTTGTCTAATCCAAGTTTCTCATCTGATAGACATGAAAATGGAAGAGAGGAACAATGATTTGGACAATATCACCTATTGACAAAAAACAGATTAGAAACTAAATTTTCTGACTTCTGGGCCAGTGTTAGAAGCTCTTCCACCAAACCAGCCAGGGAACATGCCAGGGGGGAACAGAGAGGAAGGGAACAGCAGAAGAGAAAAGAGGAAGAAAAGGAGAGTTAGTGGGAGCAGAATGGTTCTCCTCTCCTGGAGTCCCCGAGGATAGGAGGTCTGGAGGAGTGAGACAAGGCTGCAAGGATCCTAGTTAGGGAGATGAGCTCCAGGATTTTAGAACTGGGCTTCTCACCTGCCTCCCAACACGGTTATTATGGAGCCGCATTCTCGCATGAATATCCCTGTGTGGCTCCCTGGAGTCCAAGAAGTCCCTGGAAAACCTCTCTCCAAAGCCGACATCTGGGCTGCAGCCCCCCCACTCCCAGGCATCCTGGAGTCCAGGGGCAGCAGGGGGCAAGGCTGGATGCTCTGGGACCCCATGGCTCATGCCCTTGCCCCTCTGTAAAGCATCCAGCTGGAGTCGGTGCAGCTTCTGCCTGAAAGCCTCTTCATCCCCCCGGCGAGCCTCATCACAGCCACAGGCCCTTAGCTTTCCCAGGGCACAGGCATTGGACACGGCATGGACCACACCAGCTGCTGCAATGGCGTAAGCAAAGGCACTCTCTCGGAAGCCTGTATTCAGATGGGAAGAAGGGAAAGCACTATGATTACTGCCCAGGCAGAAGCCTTGGCAAAATTAGGAAAGAAGTTTGTCTTCATCGTTGCAAAAAAAAAAATGCTTCTCAGGAGCAGCGGGGTTGCTCAGTGGGTTGAGAGACAGGCCTAGAGAAAAATCAGTCCTAGGTTCAAATCTGACCTTAGATATTTCCCAGCTATATGACCCTGGGTAAGTCACTTAACCCCCATTGCCTAGGCCTTACACAGTATTGATTCCAAGATGGAAGGTGAGGGTTATTAACAACAACAAGCAAAATGTTGCTCCTCAACCTTAGAGAGGTTCCCTTGAATCTAAAGGTTCTTCATCTTTTTTTGTGTGGCTTGAATCCTTTTGGCAGTCTGGTGAAGCCTATGGACCCCTTATTAGAATAATGAATGAAACAAAATATATAATATTACAAAGGAAGCCATTATATTGAAATGTAATTATAAAAATATTTTAAAGATAAAATTATGGACCCTCTCTCCTTGAGATCTATTTACAAACTCCATCCCAAGCTAAGAAGCCCTTCTTTATATTCTAATCAACCGTAGCCTTCAGGTGGCAGCCCCTCTGATTTAACTACCATGCATCCCTTCCTGGTTCCCTCTAGGGCAGGGGCATTTCATATGTGGTCCACAGACTCCCATGGGGAGGTCAGGTGATGCAGGAATTGGTATGGAAAAAATTACATCCTTTTTTCTCTAACCACTAGCTGAAATTTAGCATTTCCTTTGATCATGAATTTAGATAGCAAACATTATTCTGCAAAGGGTTCCATGCCTCCATTTCTCAGAAGGCCAAAAGGGTGAGGGTGAGAGACAGAGACACAGAGAGAGAAAGGTTAAAAACCTCTGTTCTGAAGTATCCCTATTTCCTTGAGTCCTGCTAGTCCAGACAAACAAACAAATAAATGAATGAATAAATAAAAAGACCTTCCACCTTTAACATAGCTAAGAAGGAACAGAGTTAAAAGGATATTAAGTTAATAAAGGCAGCTAAGTGACACAACAGAGAAGGTGCCAAGCCTAGAGTCAAGAAAACTCATCTTCCTGAGTTTTCAGGATACTTACCAACTGTGTGACCCTGAGTAAGTCACTTAATTCTGTTTGCCTCAGTTTCTTTATCTGTAAAATGAGTTGGAGAAGGAAATGGCAAACCACTCCAGAATCTTAGCTGTGTGACCCTGGGCAAGTCACTTAACCCTGTTTGCCCCAGTTTCCTCATCTGTAAAATGAGTTGGAGAAGGAAATGGCAAACCACTCCAGAATCTTAGCTGTGTGATCCTGGGCAAGTCACTTAACCCTGTTTGCCTCAGTTTCCTCATCTGTAAAATGAGTTGGAGAAGGAAATGGCAAACCACTACAGGATCTTAGCTGGGTGACCCTGGGCAAGACACTTAACCCTGTTTGCCTCAGTTTCCTCATCTGTAAAATGAGCTGGAGAAGGAAATGGCAAACAATTCTAGTAGCTTTGCCAAGAAAACTCCAAATGCCAAAAGAGTTGGACAGGACAAAACCAAAAATTGTTAGGAGGGAAAATAATAACTACAAAAGAAAATACAAGGCCTAAATCATCACCATTTGCAAATGCACAAAGTTGTTTGACTTCACAAAATCAAAAGCAATAAGGCGCAATGGAATGATGGTTGGCTCTAAAGTTAGAATCTAGGTTCTAAGAACCCTCTGTCACCTTCTGCCTGAGTAACCCCTATACAAGTTACCTGATCACTCCAGCCATCAGTTTCCTCATCAATAAAATAAAGGAGGAGGACTAGAAAACTCGAATTCCCTACCAGCTCTAAATCTGGGATCCATGATTGAGAAGTCAAGAGTTCATGTTAAGAGCCTTTTCCCTACCGGCAAAAGTGTAGCCATAGAAGCCTCTAGGCAGAATGACCAGGGAGCTGGAAACTGACCAAAGGAAAAGGCTTGGTGGATGAGGAAGTGGGAAAAACCCTGAAGAGCAATCAGGTAGCCCACAGAAACCACAGGATGGGCAGAGCCTGATTGGTCCAGGTGTACCAGGAAAAGGGCATGCACCAAGGACGTCATAAAGAGCATGGCCCCACAGACAGGATCAAAGAGAGTTCAACACAAGAACTCTCTCTGTCTTTGGGAACTTGGCCAGCGGAACTGGACCATTTCTGGTTTTGAGGCATTTTCCCCCACTTCAATACCTAGTAAAGGGTGGTGTGTTTTGTTTTGTTTTAATTCTACCAAATCTCAGTGGGATTCAAGAAAGGCAGGGTTATTTTTATTTTTGCTTTTGTTCATTGACTCAAGGTAGAGATCTGGGAGGAATCTAGGTAGCCAGAGGGTCAAGAGAAGTTCTAGAGGCATTGGAATGATATGGGGCTGTCCCCATAAAATGTAGGGTAGGCTTCTTAGAGTAAGGAAACTATCACCAAGAAAAAATAAGAGGAGTAGGCTGTATACTAAATGCCTTATTTAGTTCTTCTTCTTTTTTTTTTAGTAAAAAGTTCTCATTTCTGCACATTTTAAATACCGTATGATGAGTCTAGCCAGGCTTTGTCCCATATGTCCTACCATACCCATTAATAAGGTTTTATTCAGACACCTGATGTCTTCTCTTTAACAAAGTGTGAAATGCCCATCACAAGGTGAACTCCTTTATGAAGTACCCATTCCTCATCTTGTCTTGAGTTGAACAAATAATATCCTATTGGGGATGATTAGTGGATTCACAGTCAATTCCTATATCTAGACTTGACCTTTAAGAAGGCACAGCAATGGGGCAGCTGGGTGACTCAGTGGATTGAGAGTCAGGACTAGAGACATGAGGTCCTGGTTCAAATCTGGCCACAGACACTTCCTAATTGTGTGACCCTGGACAAGTCACTTAACCCCCATTGTCTAGCCTTTATCACTCTTCTGCCTTGAAACCAATACACATTATTGATTCTAAGAAGGGAGGTAAGGGCTTAAAAAAAAAAGAGGGGGCAGCTGGGTAGCTCAGTGGATTGAAAGCCAGACCTAGAGATGGGAGGTCCTAGGTTCAAATCTGGCCTCAGACACTTCCAAGCTGTGTGACCCTGGGCAAGTCACTTGACCCCCATTGCCTAGCCCTTACCACTCTTCTGCCTTGGAGCCAATACTCAGTATTGACTCCAAGATGGAAGGTAAGGGTTTAAAAAAGAAAGAAAGAAAGAGCAATAGGTATGCCCCAAAGAGCAAAAAATGAGGGAAAGAATCCGTGCATACGAAAATATTTACATTTGCTCTTTCTGTGGTAATAAAGAATTGGAAACTCTGGGGGTGCCCATCAACTCTATATTGGAATGGCTGAACAAGCTATTATATGGGAATGTGATGAAATACTATTGTGTTTAAGAAATGATGAATGAGGCTTTTTCAGAGAGACCTGGCAAAACTTGTATGAAGTGCACAGACTGAAGTGAGCAGAACTAAGAGAAGAATTTATATAATAACAAAACAATGCAGACAAACAACTTCCAAAGACTTAAGAACTCAGATCATCACAATGACCAACCAAGACTTCTACTACCCACTTCCTGACAGAGAAGTGATGGAATCAAACTGCAGAATGGGACATATATTTTTGGACACTGCCAATGCAAGAATTTGTTTTGCTTATTTGTCAAAAGGTTTTCTTTTTTTTTTTTCAAATGTGGGGAGGGAGAGGAACAAGAGAAAATACATTTTTAAAGACTCTTACTTTCTGTTTTTTAGCAACAACAAAACACACAGGAGGGCAAGGACTAGGAAACTGGGGTTAAGTGACTTGCCCAGGGTCACACAGGTAGGAAATGTCTGACATCAAATTTGAACCCAGATCCTCCAAACTCCAGGTCTGGTGCTCTATCTGTCCAGCCTAGTAGTCACAAGATTTTTTTTTTCAGGAAAAAAAAATTAATAATTTTTAAAAATAAGTCAAGGAAACAGAGTGGAAGAAGCTGGGCAGACATCGGTTGATTCCCAAAGGAAAAGTATGAGTAAATAGAGTTCTCCAGAAAATTATGTATTCCAAGGTACCATATACAATGGAGTTCTTGGACCAGAGTGCCTAGACCAAGTGGGAGCTAGAACTTAAGATCAACAAGGAATAGGTCTGTGATGTGAAGAAACAAACCCAGCCCTTGCTCTTCAATGTGAGTTATGAAGACTATGCAGTTCAACTCTCTAGTGACCCCAGATTCTTTCCTTTTGTGGAGGAGCTCCAAGAGAAGGGTGGAGCGGCTGTGTAGGTCCCCAAGAGAGGTAAGGCTTATCAGAGGGGGAAGCTTGTTGGATAGTGGCACAATCTGCTTTGGGAGGGGAGGGCTGCACCCTAGAAGAGTACCACAAGTCTAGAAGACTATAGAGCCCTTTGGGGACTGTGGGCATCACTTGAGAGGGCACAAAAGTTATCCTGACTCTTTATAGACTTGGATGTAAGGGAGGGGGTTTTCCTATGGATTTGTATGTGTGTGAGTCAATTAAAATGAAATAAAGTAGATGTTATATCCAACGTTTCTTTTCACCCCAGTGTTGGCAGGAGAGTTAAGGGGTCTTTATCTTGTGTCATCAATGATCCCTAGGAGAAACCCTGGATGGGGCAAAGGCCAAAGAGAAAACTGCGAGGCTGAATCACCAAGATCGAACTACATAAATCCAGAACTACAAAAATACTTTGCGTCAACAAACATTAAACATGGCACATCCCTGGCAGTCATGGGGGGAATTATAGATATGACCACTGGCCTGGGAGCACAGTTAACTATAAAACATAATATTACATGATAGATACATTAGCAAGGCACCAAAGGGCTATTTTTGCCCTCATTTCTCAACTTTTCAACACCTAGATATCTAATACACAAACTAGGTGTTTTCTGTGACAGGCAGCAGACATCTGAAAAGCCTTGAGGTTTTTCAAGGTTAAGAAAGGACTCACCCTTTCTAGAATAATTAACTTAAAGGGGAGGGGGGCAGAAGGGTGGCTCAGTGGACTGAGAGCAGACCTAGAGACAAGAGGTCCTAGGTCCTGGAATTAGACACTTCTTAACCGTGTGACCCTGGGCAAGTCACTTAACCCCCATTGCCTAGCCCTTACCACTCTTCTGCCTTAGAACCAATACATAGTGTTGATTCCAAGACAGAAGATATGGGTTAAAAAAAAAAGCACTTAAGCAATCCCTTCTGGAGTACTATAGGTGTGACATATGTGTACATCATCAAGACTCAATAGATTACTTTTTGGTTTGGGGAAACTTGGTTGTCCTTTTTAAATTCTTCATTACAATGGATGATTAGGTGGCATGGTGGATAGAGCTCTGGACCTGGAGTCAAAAAGAACCAAATTCAAGTCCAGTCTCAGATATTTACAGCTATGGGACCATGGGCAAGTCACTTCACCTTTGTCTGCCTCAGCTTCTTTATCTCTAAAATGGGGATTATAATAACAGATACTCTCAAGTTTGTTGTGATGATAAAATTAAATAATATTTATGCACCTTAAAATACTATGTATGAATGCTAGTTATGGCAACAATTTAAAAAGAAAAAATAAATGAGTAAAACAAAGAGAAGGCAGCATTTAATCTAAAGAACAAATCACTAACACTGGAATTTTGGTCTTCTGTAGAGGAGGGATTTTTGAGCAGAGAGACTTCTTGGTTTCCCTTGGGTTTCCTACAGCACTCCTCACAACGTCTTTATTTTGTGGCTCCCTCCTGTCAATTCTTCACCCACAAAACATGTCCCTGATAGTCAGATTTAACAAGCAAAGAGAAGGACTACAGAGTTCCTTTACCCCTTATTCCCACAGAGAGAAAAACATTGCCCTCATTCCCTATAACCACCCAAGATCCCTATCTACAGTCAGGCTGGCAAAAAGAACAAGTCACATCATAAAGAAGCTGGTTGTAGATCCCCAGTGTGGTCCCCACCAAGTGATCCTACTTCTAATTGCTTATATCCTCCCTTTTCAAACTGCCTTACATCTTATTTGCTTGCATTTTTCCCCTCCATCTACATATATGTTACATATTGCATCCCTTGATAGAATATGAAGTCTTTGAGAGCAGAGATTGGTATTTGTTTATTTGGGGGGTTCTGTCTTTATACCCCAAGAGTCTGAGACATAGTCATGGACTCAGAGGCAAAAACCTCTTGAAATCGGACATGAATTCAACCTCGGTTTCCCTAATTCTGGGCAGGAGGCAAAGGGAGATGGTTTCTAGTTCATAAACCTCAGCCCTCAGGTGAAGCTGAAAGGCTAGAAGAGAGAAGTGGAATGGAAAGGGGACCAAACTCTAAATCCAAGGTCGACTTCTTCCTTAATTTTGTAACTGAGAAATTATTTTGAGCTCAGAGTAGGCTCTGAGATTTCAACAACTGACCAGTATTTCCAGAATTGCAGGGATCAAATTCGATAGGAAACAGAGAAACAGTGTGGAGAGGGTCAAATGTTTGAGGGGGAGGTGATGGAGAATGGGTCAGCTGAAGTAGCCCCAATTCTGGGGAAAAGTGGTAGGATGCTAGCAAAGGGAGGGATACTGGCACACAAAACTCCACAGAAACATAATAAATCAATCCGTCCATCCAGCCATTCATTCATCAAGCATTGATGAATTGCTCAGTAGCTCTGGCTACCCCACCTAGCACTGAAATGAGTCTTTCCCATCTTCTCATATCTCTGAGAACATCATGGAAATAAGAAAGTGATTCCCAGAGAGGGACCAAAGTTAGCCAGAGGTCAGAATGGCACAGACCTGATGGCTCCCACACCTCCACATTGCTCATAATCTTGTCTCTCTTGTTATTTTCAAGAGCAACTTTCTAGCCCTGCCCCAGGTTCAAATCTCCCAGATCTTCACAGGAGCCTGGGAAAGATCAGCAGAGAGGAACTACTGAGACCTAGAATTATAGACTTTCCCATGATGACAGGATGGGTCACCCCACCCCTCCCTCTACCTCCAGACAGGATGGCCCCCATTGTTCAGATAGGACACCCCTCGAGGCATCCCTGTGAAGATTTTATGTTGCCTTTTTATTACCCATAAGACCCCGATATTTTCTGAGGATGTTCCTCCTCTCTGACTTCATTCCTTTTTCTTCCAGCAGCTTCTGTCTTCTCTGAACATTAAATCCTGAACAGTAACAAAGACTTGAAACCTTTATTCAGTTATTCTTCAATCTTTTTTTTTCTTCCAGGCCAAAAAAGAAATCCCAGCTCTTTTTTTCTTTTCTCACGAGAAGACAAGGGACAGCCAACAGGGAGGGGAAGTAAGGGAAAGGTCTATGTCAGAGAGCTTCCTTGAAAAGGCTACTCAGGAAACTAGCCCTAGGGTGCTGGGGCTGGAGGAGTCTAACTCCCAGACGAGCTAGTATTTTTCCCATGCTTTCATCTGTCACTCTCAAAGAACCTTCCCCTGGATGCTGGCGGGCATCGTGAGCCTGCTTGACAGGCAGAGAATCACAGAACATAAACTTTGAGAGCTGGATAGAACCTTAGAGTTAATCTAATCCAGCCCCCCTCATTTTACAGATGAGAGAAACAAGATCAGAAAGATAAAGTGCTGAGGGAGAGAACTCAGGTGTCCCCAGGATGTGGGAACACCCAGAGTTTATTGATTATATTCTTTCTGCAATATTTCTCCACTTCGATGAAACAGCTGAAGCTCAGGGTTTTCAGATAGCCTGGGTTCAGTCCTAGGGATATTTCACACAATTGCTGCTGAGTATGGAACCCAGGCAGCTGGGAATCCCAGCTTGTGTCTCTGGATGTCACGGATGTGCTTCATAGGACTGAGGACAGAAGACAGTAAGTAGCTGTAGCTGAAGGGGGCTTGGAAGTATGAAATGAAGGAGATCACTTTCAACCCCGTTTTTATATACTCCTTTGGGTGGGATCTGATGGAACTTGAATAATATGAGAGGCAGCAGAATAAAGCAGTGAGGGGGAAATTTCACCCCTAAGACCTTGGCTACATGACCCTCTCCCACTCCATGAGGGAGAATGGGGCAGAATTATGGTGACTATCACAAAGAAGCAGACACTGAGAGGCATAAACAGAGATAAAAGAGACAGGGTGAGGAAAACGAGGGAGCGGGAGTGAGAAATTCCCCAAGTCCACAGAGAGGCCCCAAACTGCAGGGAGAAGCTTCCTCTCCAAGATCCTTCCTCCCTAACCCGTCCCTTCTGGCCTCTGGGATTTAACCCCATCCTGAGGGCTATGGCTTGGGCTTCTCCCTTTCCTGGAGGGCATGGCCCCACTTATTCAGGTGTCAGGGAGTGTGAGGGACCCATTGTCTCCATATGGGTGTGTGAGGTCTCCCTCCTGGTCTTCCACCGGAGAGTCTGATGTTACAGCCTGGCTAGTCTGCCCCAGCTCCGGTCCCTGGGCCCCAGTCCTGGGCCCGGACTGTCTGGGGCAGATACAGGCAGAGGGCCAGCAGGCCAGCTGGTGGGGGAGAGGGGTGGGGCAGGGTGGCCAGCTGGGCTGCCGGGAGGGAGGGGGGGGGAGCTCGTTAAGACGCACAATTAGCTGTCCTGCCTTTGATCTGGGACAGGGACTGCCAGGATCTAAGTAAAGTCAGCTGCAGCTTCTAGCCCCAGCCAATAGCCAGGAGGAAGGGGGGCAGACAGGGAAGTAAGGAGAGATGAGGGGACGGGGAATGACCAGCTGGGGAGAGGGGGTCAGGGAGGGGAGAGCCTGCCTTCACCTTACTGCCTCAGCCCCAGGATGGAAGGAGCCGGGGGTGTCTGCTCCCATTCCTGGACAGAAGCTTGGTGTCCTTCCCCTGTATGTCTGTGTGTCCAACACATGGGGATACTTAGGCATAAAACAGCTGATGTAGCTGTGGAGGGATGCACAAATTCGTGCATGTATGAATGTGTGTGACCACATCTCTGATTCTTCTCTTGCATATCTGGAATTAGCTAATAATAGCTAGCATTTATGTAGCACCTACTATGTGTCAGGAACTGAGCATGTGGCTAGGCACACAGAAATGTTCTTTTTTTCTGTTGGGGGAATGGAAGGGAATAAGCATAATAAACATTTATAGAGCACCTACTATGTGTCAGGAACTGAACATGTAGCTAAGCACACAGAAATGTTCTCTTTTTCTGTTGGGGGAATGGAAGGGAATAAGAATAATAAACATTTATAGAGCACCTACTAGGTGCCAGGCACCTTGCTAAGCAGATATTATCTGATCCTTGAAACAACCCTTCAGATTAAGTGCTATTATTTTATAGGTGAGAAAACTGAGGCAGAGGTTAGGTAGCTTGCCCATGGTCATATAGCTAGTATGTGTCTAAGACCAAATTTGAATTCAGGTCTTCCCTAACCTAGGGAGAGTGTTCTTTGCACTATGATGCCACCACCCCAACCCCCCACCCCCACAGCCTCTGTTATCCTAAGGAATGAGCATTAAATATGGAGGCAGAAGACCCAAGTTCAAATTCTACCTCTGTCACTTAATATTTGACTTATTCCTCTAAATTCCCCAGGCTTAAGTTTTCTTGTCTATAAAATGAAAAGCCTGACTTAGATGGCCTTGGAAATCCCTTCCAGCCTGAGGTCTGTGATCTGCAAAATGAAGAGATTGGACTAGATGGTCTTTCAGTCCTTTATAGCTTTTCATCTATGATTCTCTTTCTCGTTTTTTAAATTTTCTTTTACTTTTTTTCAATTGTACATAAAAAATTCTTACAATTGTCTTCTCTCATCTGTTGAAATATTCATATTCTCTCCCTCTCTCCCTGACCTGTGATTCTCTGTGACCATCCCAATACCAAGGTACCTTTACTTTGAGCCTCAAGAAATCCTTCCTGTACCTCAATTTCCCTTCCCCAGAAGGTTCACCAGCTTTTATAGAGGACAGAGGGGTTCAACAGAGTTCTTAGGATAGCTGCTGAGAGAAAAAGAGCCAAAGCTGTTAGGAAGAGTGCCAAAGAAAGCCCCCCACATAGACTGGATATGATGCTGCCTTGTGCTGAAAATGTAATAGTAAAGGGGTCCCTGTAATAATTATGGGAAACTTTAACACATATGTAATTGGGGGATTGCTCGAGGGAAGTATTTACAGCCAGGCAAAGGCTTTTAAAAGGAGAATGATAATGCCCCCCCCCATCCCACTTATATCTAAGGCTTGAAACTTTTAGACCTGGTTTTTCCCACAACAACCCACTTTCAGCAGGGAGCACAAGCAGGTGGCTCTGTGATTTCATTGATGTAGTGAACTCCAAATGCAAGGCTGCAATTCCCAGTCTTAGAGAGTTTCCTGGGGGCACAGATGTTAAATAACTCATACTACCAAGATGTATTGCAGGTACCACTTGAACCTTTGTCTCCCTCTGAGGCAGAGGCTCTATCAAAATTCTAGCAAATAGAACAGGTGGCAAAATTTTCATTTTACAGATGAGAAAAATGGGGCTCAGTTTCTTTAAATGATTTGCAAAATGAAGTCAAAGCTCTATTTGAATTCCAATTGTAGTGCTTGCTCTTTCTGCTATCACACAAGCCCTCCTGAATGATTATAGTTCTGGCCTATGCCCTTCCATTTTGGGGTCTGTTTCCTCATAATCTTTCCTCCCTTGATTCTCAGATCTTATTATCTTCCCTTCACACCTGCTCCTTCCAGTGGATTCTGGGTACAGACTATCTCTGACTGATGCTTCTTTCCTCATAGCTTCCCCTCATTCCTCACTCCCTCCTAGCACAAACTCCAGCTACAGTTGGCCTACAGGAATAAAGCAGGTGATTAAGCAGGAAAAAAAAGAGCCTGATCTTCAAGTTAGATAGTCACCTCTTGTCCCATATCATGTTCTGCCCAGCAGCTAGCACAAGTTAGCATGCATTCCAAAGAACAAATACAGAAGTGAATTTTAGTGATGACCTTGGACAAGTCATTTACCTCTATGTTCTCAAGGGTAAAATTAAGAGTTTGAACTAGGTATCTAAGGTCTCATTGTAGTCAAACTCCTACAAGGCTTTTGAGACCTCCTTTTCTTTGCTTCTTTTCTAGTAATTGATCTCTCCCTATCCTCAAGCTTCTCTCTGGCTACTCCAGACCCTCATTTCAGTACCCTGTGGTATACAGACTGCCCTCCTCCAAGCTCTGTGCACCGAAATTATACTTCTCCTATTCTCCCCTATCATCCAAATTGGCTTTCCCTGTCAAATGAATTTCAGGTGTTACAGTAATTCTTATTGAGGTGAAGGTGGTTGATAGGCCTTAAATTTTACATGGGGAAAAAGGGGGCCCAGAGTTGCTCATTTCATCCCTTCAGAGGTGAAGAGCTCAGGAAATAGTCAAAGTCACAAAAAGAAAAAGGAAGATATTCAAACAAGAGAAATAGACAGGAAGTAGGACCTTGAGGGAGTCATTTCTCTGAGCTTCAAATTTGAGCTTCCCAGACCCACTGGCCATTGGCAGCTTCCCCATAGGAAATGATTTGTTCAGAAGTAGTAGAGACGGCCCCCTTGTTAAGCTTCTGGTGATAAATCACCAGATGTCTACCAAAGAAAGCCTCAGTTAGGCTTGGTCAGGAGTGACTTTCAGGGAACCTGAACCAGGGAAGGGAAGAGGAGGAAGAACAAAGGAGCAAAGACCTCTTAGCCTTCTTCCAACCCCAAGAATCTCCTCTCCCAAAATTCTTCCTGGGCACCCTAAGTCCAAGGTGGAGTCAAAAGGGGCCTCAAATTGAGGGCCGAAGGCTCAAGATTTGAGGTAGGTCTTGAGGACTGAGGGCACCCGAGGGAGCCGCTTCCTGCCCGCTTCTCAGCTGGTTGTCCAACCCCTTCCCCGATCCTGGGTGCGGCCCCCCGTTCTGGCCAGCCCCAGCACGTTTCACACACCCCCTTAACCTTCCCCACCACCACCACCCCAGCTTGCCTCCTGCTCATTAAACTGCAGGTGAACCCAGCAGCATCTGGCACCCCGCCAGCCCCCGCCCGACTCCGCAGCTCCGGACTCGCCCCCACGCTTCAAAGCCACCGCTTCCCCCAGACCCCTGCGCCCCCGCCCCCAAGAGGCCATATGGGCTGGGTCTAAGTGAAGCAGGATGCCTGGGTTCATCTCTCTCTCTCTCTGGGCCTGCCTCTCTCCTCTTCCTCCTCCTCCCCTCCCTCAGCAGATTTCGAAGGGACTAAAGACAATCACCATTCCGCTTCCTCTCAGTCCCCCACACGTCCTGGGCCCCGCCTCTTCGGCAAACCCAGCACTAAGGGACGGGCAGAAGAGCAGGGGAATGGGGAAAGGTGGAGCTAGTGAGCCTAAAGCAGCCCGGGAGGTGGCTTGGGAGAAATCATGTCTCCATCCGGGCTCTCCCAGGCCATCAGTATAATATGAAGGGGGCTGTCAAAGGAGACAGAGCAAAGATTCCCCAGGGCTCCGGGGGAGTGGGGGGGGGGGGGGAAGAAGGGGGAAACAGGGAAGAGAGGGGGAAGCTCCTGACAAAGGAAGAAGAGGGTGAGACAGACAGACAGGCAGGCAGGCAGACACAGAGAGACAGAGAGATCCAAGAAAGGCCGAAGGGATAGAAGAGAGATAGAGAAACAGAGACAGACGAAAAACTAGCAACGAAGCCCAACGAGGGGAAGGGGAGGGGGGACAAAGACTGACATTGATCGAGAGAGAAATTGACCTAGAAAATCTGGAGTGGGAAGAGAGGCCTGGCTGTGAGTAGCTACAAAGACAGGAAAGTCTGAAGAACCTGTCACTTCGTGTTGGGGAGCAGAGGCCGAGAAGGGTGGGGAAGCCGGAGGGGGTCAGGAAGGTGGGGCCTGAGGGGCCTGGCCGTAAGAAGGGCCGTGCGGGGTGTGAAGGCCCAGAATAGTGAGAAGCGGTAAGTGGGGTGAGGGGTCAAGTCCTCCTCACTAGCCCAGTGGGGTTCCTGGCTACGCTTGTGCGGGTTAAGTTCGGGTGGAGGGAGGGAATGGGGGGGGGGGGAGCCTTTGAAAGCAGCTCGTCTGGAGCGAGGGAGCCGTCTGGATCGGCCCCGGGGGGATTAGATCGCGGCTACATGCCGCCACACGCGTGTCGGGCTGGGCTCAGCCGGGCAGAAACACAGCCCCGGGCGGGCGGGGGAGGGAGGCGGGGCAGGAGGAGGGAGGCGGGCGGGGCCCGGGGCTGGGCTTGGGGGAGGCTAGGGCTGCTCCCCATCCTAGGGGTCGAAAAATGAGTACGAGAATGGCAAGAGGGAACTGGCTCATTAGACCGACCGTCCACGCACAGGAACTATCGAGACCGGGAAAGTCTAAAGCTTGGCCTCCCTTCCACGGTCCAGTCTAGTCTACACCATACCTCCACGGGGTAGTTTTTCCACTCTAACTTTAGGGAGCATTCATCCTCTGTTGATCCAAGGTAGTTAGTTTGGCAAAAGACCTGACCTGTCCTAATCCACCAGGTTCTGACATACAATCCGCCCTTTGGCTGAGAAGAGGGCCAGTTTAACTAGCCAGCCCAATAAAACAGGAACTTGAAAGAAATCCATCGGGTGTGAGAAGCAAGTGTGAAAAGAAAATCATTAAAGCCCCTCCCAGGGAGGTCAGTGGACTTGGAAGCAGAAATCTGGGTGGGAATCCTGGCCAAACTTCCTAGTCCCAATCTCTCTGGTCCTTTCCACTTCTAAATTCTGTTACTGACTTCTGGTCCCCACAAAGCATTGAAGTTCTATCCACTGTCAGAGGGGTCCTGCTCTTCAGGAGAGGGATGTTGTCCAGCCCAGAGAAGTCTCTGGCATTGATGGAAATCCCCAGAAGAGTAGTAATCAGAGTAGTCATCTCTCCCAACCCCTCCGAATCCAGAGAATTTCTCAAAGTAGGTGTCTTGGAGCAAAGCTTTATTTGTACACTAGGGTGGGAGAAGTGCTAAATGGATGGGCCTTGTGGCCAGAATATAGAGACTCAAGCCTTCCCCCCATTTCTTATCCAACTCCAAGTCATGAATAGGAAGTTATCACCACATTTCAGCCTTCTATAGCTCAAGCCAAAGTTTCCACCTGCCTCCTTTTACATTCTATGTCCCCTCCCCTTGCAAAAAGACCTTCTCTTTCCCTTATTAGTCCTAAATGGTAAATGTGATCCACATAGGCCTAAGATCTGCTGGCTGAGGCAATAGCAACCAAATTTCCAGTACCCTACCTTCTTTGCACACATTTTAAACAACCCAAGTTGGCTTCATTCCCTCCAGGATCAGGATGCCTCAGTTCCTAAACCCTGGACACTCTAGACATATTTTCTCCCTTCCATGTAACTCAGATTGTTCCTTCATGACATGGTTAAAAGACCACCTTTTACCCCCTGCCCCCAAGGACAGAACTACCTGGGAGAAGAGAAAGATTTGAGTTGAGAAAGACGGGAGGGAAACAGGAACAGGTTTTGAAAAACAGAGAATGGAGAGAATGTGAGAGCCCAGGGGCTAGAAGACCTGAACCAGTGGAAATCAGGATTAGGGAAGGGCTAAAGAGTAGATGGCCTGTGGAGTATTTTTGAAAGGGTGTGAAAGCTACAAAGGCTGTGGGGTGGTGCTGGGGGAGAGAAGGAAAGATAGATCAGTTTACCTCTGCTGAAGATGGGACTTTCATAAGGGATTTTGTTTCGGGTCTCCAGGCTGGAGCAATTCCAGCGCTGGTCCCGAAACTGATGCTGGCACTCATGTATAGCAATCTGAATGCCCTGGATGGCAGAGGCTGCCACATCCGGATGGCGCACACACACTTCCATTTGGCGTCGGCTCAGTCCTGGCAATGTCAGGCATACTGTGTTGGCATTCAGTATAGGCTCTTGTGGCAGTTTAAGGCCCAGAATGTCATTTGGTTCTGACCTGCAGATAGGAGAGAAGGGAGAAAGTAGAGATCATTAATTAAGGTCTAGTACTTGAGCTGAAGAACTGGGAATGCAATGACATGAATCATTTCCTGAACTTATCTCACACATATTAATATATACATACACACATGCACATACCATCTATTCCTTCTCTTTCTCCTCAGTTCTTTCCATTCTTTTCCCCATTTTTATTTCCAAAATGACAAGAACTTTCCACCTCAACCTCACATAGAACTTTGGTTCTCACATCTCAAATATATGTTACAGTTATTTGTATTGGGGTCATCCCTCGGGACTAAGGGAAGGTTGGGAGCATGTCTTATTCTAAATTGGGTTTTCTTCCAGGAAATCCCAATGCTAACTAAAATGGTGCTTTTCACACAGTGTCTAATAAATGATGCTTTCAAGAATGAATCAAGCTTCATCAAAATCCCAAATGTAGCCCCCCATTCTGCTTTAGAGCTCCCTCCCTGATTTTTTCCTTCTTATAACCACTTTCTCTAATGCAGAAGACACACAAACCCAGCCTTCCACACATACACAGAAACTCATACTGATTCACACAATTTAACCTGTCACATCTGTAAATAGAATACAATTCCCTGACACACCTCTAAAAATACCTGAAGTTTTACATGGGGGGCAGTGGAGGGGTAGGGGGTAATGCATTTCTTAATGTCAGTACCCTGCCCAGACTTTGAATCCATCATTTAAAATCAGTTTTTCACACACGCATTTAGAGATAGAAACAGTGAAACTCTCCAAGTAATGAATAATATAGTACTTACACATTTTCAGAAACTTTCACAGACATCTATTTTCAGAAACCCAGGGAGCCAAGCCACACTCAAAAGGGAAGAGCTCCCTTCTGTGCCCCCTTGTTAACCCCACCTAGGGCCACCCCCTTTCCACCCACCCCTATCTACTAATCCCACCCATGGGGGAGATCTCTGCAATCGGCAGGGTGGAATTATAGGGGTGTCTTCTCCGAGAGTCCCCCTAATAGGAAGACATTAACTAGGCATGAGTAGGAGACTGAATTTGGCAATTGCTCTCTCACTGCTTTTGTCATTGTCCCACTGAATTGGTCCTCTCTCAATGTTACCCTACTCCCCAGGATGACATCCCCTCCAGTCCTGTAACTCGACCCCCCAAGTCTAAGTATAAGGTGACTGTCCCCTGGCCTTGGCACATAGCTCACTTCCTAGCAATGCCAGTCTCCTAGCCCAGCCTTGAGGGTCTCCGAAGCTTTCTCGCAATCCCTGGTGCCCCAGAAGGCGGGGCATGAGAGGGAGGCAGGAAGAGAGGGAGAGAGGGGGCGGGGGTCTCACCTGGGCACAGCAGCGGCCAGCAGGAGTAGGAGCAGCAGGAGCGCGCAGAGAGCCGGCCGAGGCCGGGCCCGGGGCCGGGGCCGGGGCCGGAGCCGGGGGCGAGATCGGGTGCTGCCCATGACTGGGCCGGAGTGAAGGGCTTAGAGCCCGGCAGGGCTAGCGCGCTGCTCCGCGGGCGGGGGACGGCAGCGCATGGTCCGCCGGGGCAGGGGCGGCGGACCCGGTGAGCGGAGCGAGCGCCTGGGCGGCGGGTGGTTGCTGGGACCCTCTGGAGGCTCCGACTTGGGCTCGAACTCTGGCTCCAGCTCGGGTCAGGGCTCCAGGGGCAGACGCCGCCCGCCTCCCCGCTCCATGGGGCAGCGCCCCGGGGCACCGCCCTCCGGGGGGGCGGGCGCGCGGGGCACCTCCTGGCAAGGGTGGACGAGGGGATTTCCCCCTTACCCCCTCCCCTCCCAGCGGCTCCTGGCGAAGCCTGAGGGGGGGGGGGCGCGAGTCACAGCTTAGGGTGGCAGAATGAAAGGGCTGGGAGCCGGCAAAGAGCTGGAGGCTGGAAGCCCTAAACTGGACTTGCTAATGGTTCTGAACTCTCAGCTCCCAGGGGCGTAGCTGCCTGTCCCTCCGTCCCTCTGTCTCGAAGTCCAATGTATAAGTGACTGTCCTGGCCCAGAAGAACTCAACAGCCTCAGCCTTCTCCTCCCCCCAACCCCCCCCCATTCCCCCACACAGCTCCCCCCACTCCGTCCACCCCTCCTTCCCCCCTCCCTCCTCAGCATTTAGTGCTCCGGCGCTACCTCCTGGTGACGTCACGGACCGGGATTGGGGGAGGGGGGCGGGGACGGGAGGGGGGCGTGTGTGTGTCCGAAGGCCACAGAGTCGGTTTAAGGCTTTGGTGGAAGGGTGGACTGAGTGCACGTGCAGAGACGCGGCGGGGGTTGGCGTTTGGGCGTTTGTTTGTGGGCCGAAGGGCCTGTGTTTGCATTTCTGACTGTCAGTGTGTGCGTTAGTTGTGTGGAGTGCTGTGTTTTGGGGTGGGAGTGTGCTGTCAGTATGGGTCGTGGATGTGCTCACGTGTGCCGAGATCAGCCTCCCCCAGCCACCTGCAGCCCGAGCAGGAGGTCCGAAGAGAACAGAACAGAAGTTGCTCAGAGGCCAATCCCCAGGCCAGCCACGGTCTTATTCGAGAAATTGGGGGGGGGGGGGGGCGGGACGGGGCAAAGCTTGGAAGCCCGAAGGGGGAAAACGTTGAGCGACCTCATTTTCAGCTGGGACCCCTCTTCGGTCGAGGAGGCAGGCTGACAATGCTTGGTGTCCGGGGGAATCTCTGGAACAGAGCACCGTGAGCCGAAAGGGAACGGTGGACTCTTTCTTCCTTTCCATGGAGGTCCTCCACGTACAGTATTCTGGATTACGTGAGTGTCCCTCGGAGTTTAGGGAGCTAAGAAAGGAAGCAATTCCCTAGGATCTCAGGGCAAGGGGGCCAAGAGCCAGCCCGGGCTCCTATTTGCAGCTTTGTCCTTCATTTACTGTGGGGACTAGGATGTCCGAGTGCTCTTTAAATAAGGATGAGCCACCATACCCATTCCCTGTCCCTTCCTGACCCCTCCCAACATCTCCATCCCCTTCTTCGGAGAAGCCCCTCTTCGCTGAGGGAAGGGACTGCTTGAGTCTCTGGGCTCCGAGACAAAAGGGGCCCATTCCTGGAATCTCCCTCCCTAGGGAACTGGTTGGGGGAAGAGGGGAGGGACAAACAGGGAGGGACCTTCCTGAGTATCCAGATCATCAGGTGGTAAGGGCAACATGAGCAGGGAAGTTTCCTCCAGCCTCCCCTTCTCTCCACCCCCCCCCCCAATCAGGCCCTCCAGCCACAGCAGCTGTCAGGAATTAAGGGCTTGAGGCTGCTGGAAGGGGTAGGGGCAGAGGGGGAGAGTGGTGGGGGGCAGTGGTTAGGGAGAAGTCTGGCTGGACAGCAGGAAAACAGCTGGAGGCTGGAAGTAGTCTGCATCAGCAAGCCTTGTCTGACCTTGACCCAACTCTCTGCAGACCCCCACTTACCTCTTCTCCCAAGACATGGGCTAGGCATAGGGGCTTCCATGTCTCTTGGGCTAGGCATAGGAGCTACAGTGTCAGACAGAAAGGCCAATCCAGGACAGACAGAGCCCTGCAGGACAAAATTCAAATAAAAGGTATACTTCCAGGCTGGGAGGGAGCAATGAGAGGGAGAAACGGTCCCAATTAAGCTTCTCTGATCCAGGCAAAAGCAATGTGGTTTTGTCCTGGAGACATGGAATCATGGTTCACTTATTAGCTGGGTGGCCTTTTAAAAAAATTAGGTTCTTTGGACCTTAGTTTCCTCAAATGTAAAATGATTGAGAGTGGGATTACATTTATTTCATGGGACTGAGAAAAAGATAATTTAAAAATCTTAAAATGTAGTGAGATGAATATGAGTTATTATTATGGACTTTTGCCACTGTAAGTGGTCTCAAATCCACCCTGCTCCTTATATAATGGGGAAAATTAAAGCCCAGGAAGGGAAATTATTTACCCAAGGTCACATGGCTATTAGAAGCAAAGCCAAAATCTGAGATCAGATCTTTTCTTGGGTACCTCAGAAAGAGAGAGGTCACCTCATTGTTTCTGTTTTCCTCCTAGAGATAGGTAAAAGTCCCTTTTGCTCTATTTCAATAATCCTTGTGAGTCTAAAGTGGGGGGCTGTCAAATTTCTCCTCTGAGGTTCCACTCATGATATACAACTTCCAACATCAAACCTTGAACCCTTATCCACAGATGTGCTAGAGCCTGGAGTCTCTTGGGGATTCCCTTGCCTCCTTTTCCTCACCCTCACCCCCAAGAAGGGAAGAGTTTGATATAAATAGAGGTGTTTGGGGTGCCCCTAGAGTCATATAGACTCAGATCAGAAAAGACAGGAAGGAAGACTTAGGGCATCCCAAGCCCAGGACCCCCCTAATGTTATATAACCTATTCCATATCCCAATCACATCCCCACCCTCTGTCCCTGCCTTGTGCTCTGGCCCCTGTCCCAACTCCAGCCCCCAGAGCAGCAGCAACAGCCACCGCCTGAGACCACAATTACAGGGGCCGCTGGGGGTGGGGGCAGGAGGGATGAAAGGCAGCAAGGAGAATGGTTCCAGCTGTGCTCAATGGGAGGAGAGGGTACTGTATGCTGGGGTACTCTGGGGCAAAGCAGGGAGGCAGGGGAAGCGGAAACAGGTGGGAAAAGTAGTCCCCCTGTACCCAGCCCATCCCAGAGCAAAGATCAGACTGGAGATGAGAGTGGGAGGCAGTCCTCTCTTGGGCTACGGAGCCATTGCCCTTCTCCCTGCAGATTTGGGGTATAAATTCAATGGCCTGGGGAGGAAGGCAACTTCATTTTGATCCTGGAAGACTGTTACTTTAGCTTCTAAATAGCCTCCCAGAAAAGCTTCTTAAGAGACACTAGAAAAGAGGGAGTAGGGATGTCCTTGAGCCCCAAACCTTCCTGTTTCCCTAAACTACCCCCTGGGCCCTCAGCCTCATTCATGTCCTTGGCCCAGTGCCTTGGCCTCCCCACCCCCGCCTGCTTGCATTCTCTGCTCTTCATGATGTGGTCAGACACATCTGGGGCTGCTCTATTCTCTTCACCCCCCTTCACCTCCCTCATCCCCCCCAGCCAGTGGGGACTGGGAATATACATCAGACTGTTGTTGTTTTATTGGTGGGGGGGGGGGTAGGGAGGTGGGAAGAACTGAGAGATAGAATAGAGGGGCAGATGGGAGATCTAATTCCTTCCTCCACCCAGACAGCAGAGGGAAAGTTAGCCCAGGGTCTCTTCCATCTTCACATTTAAGGGATTAGGGGATGGCCAGCTTTTACTCTTCACGAGACTCCAGCTTCTTCAACTTCTCTCTCCCTTTCCCTCAATAGTGGAAAATATGGTGCAGGAGCCAAGATTCTTACCTGAATCTCTTGGGTTCACTTCTACATTAATAAAAATGGATCTAGATGGGAGGTCCTGGGTTCAAATTTGACTTCAGACACTTCCCAACTATGTAACCCTGGGCAAGTCACTTAACCATTGCCTAGTCCTTATCACTCTTCTGCCTTGGAACCAATACACAGTATTGATTCTAAGATGAAAGGTCAGGGTTAAAATAAATACATAAAATAAAATGGGTCTCAACTCTTTTCTTTCCTTAGAACAGTGAAGGATCTTGAGCAGGTTAGGATTCTCTGGGAGAAAGACAACAGAGAAGAGTTCAACAAAAGTCCAGGAATGAAGAGGTTCCCTAAATCCTAGGGCCATGGTAGTACCAAACAGAATGGAGCCAGATGCAGCTTGGAGCCCAGGTCATGGTGGGTAGGTTGTCTTTTCCCCTGAATCTGCTCCTCTCTTCTCTCTTCAGGACCCAGCAGTTGGGAAACCTGGGTCAGGGCTCCCTCTGGTGATACCAAAGGGAGGTGCAGGAAATAGGTTAAGGAAATGAGCCACTGGCAGAACTTTTATTTGCTCCTCTTTCTCTTGCACAGCCAGATTGCTGGTGGCCTCTCCCGATTAGGAATGGTTGCCATCGTGGGGTGGAGGAAGGACCCCTCAAGGAAGAGATGTCAGATTCCACCCCCTCCTTGGCCTCTCTCCTAACCTTTCCCCAAGGCCAAATGTTCCCTTGGGGAGTTAGGGCTAAGGAAGGCTTAAACATCTGGAGTGAGGGGGCAGAATCCTCTTCCACTCAGTGGGGAACCGAAACCAGTGTCCCCACAGAACTCTGGCCTAAGGTTGAAGAGGAACCAACCCCTCCCTGTAAAGGATCTTGAATTAATAGATCCAACTACCTTAATAGCCAATCCAGAGTCCAGACAGGAAGGTTTCTGGAACCCCCTATCTGGAATATCTTTCTTCTTTTCTTCTGACTTTATCCAAATGATACTTCTGACTTCTTCTGTCTCTCTCTCTCTCTCTGTCTATCTCTGTCTGTCCCTTTCCCTTTCCCTCTCGCTTCCCCCCTCCCCACTCCTTTGAATCTGGGGCCCATTTGATTTCTGTATAGTACCAGAATGGTACTATACATGGTACTATTCTGGCTGGTACCAGATGGATGCTGAACAAGGGCTGAGAACTTGATCCCTCATATCCAGTTCTGTTTTGGAGATGATGTCCATTTGAAAAGTAGTAGTGTTCTGTATGTAGAAAGAGCACTTAGATTTAGACTCAAAAGGTTTGAGTTCAAATCTAACTCTATAATTTGTCAACTGTGACTGAAGGAGACAATTCCCCCCTCTGAAGCTGTTTCCTCCTCTGTAAAATAAATAAAGAGATATTTTTAATCAAAGTCCCAGAACTCAGAGTTGGAATGAACTAGCCCAACATGAACCTGAAGATTTATTAACACTATCTTCAGGGGCAGCTAAGTAGCTTAGTGGATAGAGTACCAGATCTGAAGTTGAGAGGTCCTGGGTTCAAATCTGACCTCGATACTACTTGCTAGCTATGTGACCTTGGGCAAGTCACTTAACCCCAATTACCTAGTCCCTACCACTGTTCTGCTTTGGAAGCAATATTTGAGATCAATTCTAAGACAGGAGTAAGGGGTTTTTTTTAGTACTATCTCCAGCACTTCTAAGAGGTGGTATCCACTTGAAACTCTCCAGTGACTCACTACTTCCCAAAAAAAAACCATTCCACTTATGGACAATTCTAATTGTTAGGAAATTTTCTCACCAGTGGAGAAAGTGACTTCTCTACAACTACATCTGGTTGCTGTAGTTCTCTATGGAGCCTTTCAGGGCAAGTCTAATTTCTCTTCAGCATGACAGCCTTTCAAATACTTGAAGATAGCTGTCATATGTCTGCCCCACTCATTCCACCTCCCAGTCATTGCCAGTTCCATTAACTGTTTCTGAATTATCTCCATTTTCCTCAATATCCTGTCTGCCCTACTGAGGATATTTATTCTATTTTGTGAATGTCTCACCTTAAAATGCAGCATCCAGATCAGAACACTTAGTTTGACCAAGGCAAGAGGCAAAGCTCTCACTTCTCTCATTCTGAACCCCATGGCCTCTGTCTTAATGCAATAAAAAATCATTTACTTTGTGGGCCTGGCATTTCATTCATGGTGTTTATTAAGATCTTTAGGCCACAGAATTATAGATTTTTAAAAGTCTTTTCTCCTTTCTCTTAGCAGCCACCTAGCTGTTTTAGATTCATAGACTTAAAACTAAAAGAGGTCCTAGAGATCATCAAGTCATTTTACAGATGAGGAAGCTGGCCCAGAGATTTTCTCAGAGTCCCACAGCCAGTAAATATCTCAAGCAGAATTCAAATTCTGGTTTTCTTGACTCCACTCTCCTGTCGCTTCTTTCTCCCTCACAAACTGCTTGATCCTATGACCAAAATCAGGAATCTTGAATGCCATCTTCCAATGGCCAGCCTCTTTTCTTTTTCATGTTTATTGTCAAGAGAGAAAGAGTCCTGGACTAACCATCAGAGTCCAAGAGCCTGATTTCTGGCAAACCATTTCCCTCAACTCTTTCACCAACTCAAGTAGGTCTTGTAGTGGATTCATTTCTGGGAGTATAGAGGGATCCAGAAGGAAGGAAAAGGAGTGTGAATACAAAGAGTTAGTCAGCCTTGTGATAAAATATATCCTTCCCCCCCCCCACTTGGTTGTGAATGAAAATCATTTACTGCAGGTCCATATTTTAAGCATGTTGTAGTAGTGGGTAAAGTTACTTGTAACAGCTTCTTGGATCATGAGAGATGCTGTTGGGGTAGCTAGGTAGCACAGTGGATACAGTGCCAGGTCTGGAGTTGGGAGGCCAGCTGTGACCCTGGGCAAGTTACTTAATCCTGATTGTCTAGCCCTTGTTGTTTTTCTGTCTTAAAATTCAGAGAGAGAGAGAGAGATGCTATTGCATTGTGAAATCTTGAGAGGTTAAGAGGGTACCTCAGATTCCCCAAAGGAGAAGGAAGGCTATGAATTTTGGTTGAATTAAATCAAATATAGTCTAAGAACAAACCAACTGAGAAAAAGAAAGAGCCTAACTCCATCCCTACTTACTAGGTTTCCTCCTTGTGGCTTAGGTTTTATGGCTGATGGGAGGGAGGAACCATAAGAACATAGGAAATACCACAATGGGCAAGACCATTATCCACAAAGCTTAGTCTTCCATTTCTAACTAGGGTACAAAAAGATGGTTGTGGGAAGTCATAGCTGCCTCCTTTGCCATCAATATAGAAGTAGCATCATGTCTGTACCTTTCCTTTCCCCTTATTACATGCTTCTTTCCACCACATTCATTTGTATACATTACTTCTCCCTCCCACTTGAGGGCATGAATTGGGTCACCTTCCAGCTTTGTATCTGCAGTGCCTAGGACAATGTAGTAGGTCCTTAATAAATAGTAAGTCAAATGTACTGAATTGAAAAACCTTGCATCCAAGTCCTAGCACTGTACTGAGGGACAGGAGCACCCAAGCAGTATAATGGATAAGGCACCAGGACTGGAGTAGGGAGGACCTGGGTTCAAGCTGTCCTCAGTCACTTCCTAGCTGTGTGACCCTGTGTGACTGGGAAAGTCACTTAACCCTGATTAACCCTTGCTGCTATTCTGTCTTAGAACTGCTACTATGATGGAAAGTAAGGGTTTTAAAAAGGAGTTACTGAGGTGCTGAACTTTATTGACAGAGGAAGTCCCTCACTGGGAATCACCTACATTGATAAAAATCATAATCCCAAATGGCAAATACTAAGACCAGGAGGACTTACTGCTAAGAACTAGGAATTTAAGGCAACTTGGGAATTTAGAGGAGTTCACCTCCCTAGGCTCAGTTTCCCCAGCTATAAAATAAAGAGGTTGAACTAGCCAGCCTAGTCTGGTCTTTTTTTTTTAAAGTGTAACACTCTATATTCCCCTTTCCCAGGAACTCTTTAAATAAGTTATAGTGAAGTCAAGTTGTAGATTACTCTCCCTTACCCCCAACTTCAGTGGCTGTGCCACATTGAGCAAAGTACCAAGCCAGAGGGTAGTAATAAAATGCCACTCTAAGAGCCCTCTGACTAGTACTGCCAGGAAAGAGGCAATGAAGGTAGAATGGATTTGAAGGCAAAAGATCCAGATTCAAATCTTAACTCTGGCTGGGATTTGGGCAGTTGATTTCACCTATCTGAGACTCAAAGCCTGCAGACTAAGGGAGTTGGACTAGGTGGTCTCTGAAAAGGTTTATCCAGCTCACAAAGGAAAGAACCACCCTGGAGCACCGGAAAGCAGTAACCCTCAAGGGCTTCATTAAACATTACAACCCTCTCTCCTCCTTCCCCCTTCACAGCCCCACACCATGATCCTTGGTGTCCCTTCCCAGAGTTTTGACCTGGAAAGGCTGGCCACAGCTTTTCTCCCCAAACCTGGAAGTGAGTCTATTTGCTTTAAATAACTTTATTAGTATCAAAATCACCCCCCTTGACACCTCTTGGCACCCTCCCCAGCCCCTGTCGTTAGGGTCCTCCCATCGATTGTCCAGTGCCATTCCTCTTGCTTTCTCCATTCCTCCCATTCCCCAGGCAGTGCTGGAAGATTACCCTGATCCCCATTCCACTTTCCATCTTTATCCGGAGATGTTGGTGGAAGAGCCAATTCGAATTGGGGCAGGGAATGCCATCCAGAGCATCACCCACCATCTTGGGTCCCCAGGTGGCTCGTTGTCTCTCGATAGTCCCTTTCCCTGCATGCATTGGTCTCTACTCCTCGATCGATGGGCCACGAGGATTCGAGAACACAGGCGTCCCTTGCCCAAGCTCTCGGTTAGAGGATAAATACTCCCGAAGCTGGGGCCAGCTGGAGGCCACGTTCTCCGCCAGGGTCTAGCCGGCTGTCGCTAGCGGCCCTGAGACACAGGCTCAAGCCTCTGCGGGCCAGGGGCGCGAGGCAAGGGCACGTCCGAGTCACAGGCAGAGGCTGAGTTCCTTGCGCACGCGACAGCGGTGGCACTGCACCACGCAGCACCAGTGGAAGCGGCAGAAACAGTTCTCCTCAAGCTGCACGCTCTCTTGTCGGTGTCCCCGGCCGCAGCACAGCAGGTCGCAGCCGCTCAGGTCCAGGGCGCTGCTGTTGCAGGCGCGGCCTCGCGTGCCCGGTGAGCCCGTCCGCCGGTTGGCCGAGCAGAAATCTGGCGAGTCCGCGGCGTAGAGTAGGTCAGCGCGGTCTGGAGGCTTAAGGGTGTGGCCAGCCGGCAGTAAGGCCTTGCCGTCGTTGGTCCCCATGACCCTGGAGGCGCCGTGGAAGCGCTCCAACAGCCGGGCTCCCACCTCCCGAAACGGGGGCAGCTTCTGCCAGCAGGTGCGCAAGGCGCAGGAGCCTGAGAGGCCGTGGCACTTACATTCCGTGCGAGTGTGACTCCGAACCGCCTGCGGGGGCGGGGAAACATCGGGGATGGGGCAGGAGAGAGACAGTCAGGCAGGGCATGAAGGTCAGGCGGCCCAGGGGGTCGAGGGGCAGGGGAGAAGCAGTGGGGACGTAAAGGAGGTGAGAAAGCCGGAAGGGAGCATGGGAGGGGGAAGAGCCAGTGGGACACGGGAGGTGAGGGATAGAGGGGAGAGGCAGGGATGGGAATAGGTGAAATGAGAGGGAAAGGGAGCGTCAGGGGGGACATGGAAAAGATGTTGGAGAGTGCCAGAAAAAGCCATAGGAAACGCGGCGATGTGAGAAGGGGGAGCAGCCAGGAGATTGAAGGGAAATAACCATAGGAATATGGGAGGTGAGAGAGAAGCAAGGGCAGTTAAGGGGCATGGGAGATGAGATAATCAGTACGGTAAGACATTGAGGGATGGGAAAAGGAAAGAAGAAAAAAGAAGAGACACCAAGGTGGTACATCCAGGAAGGAGAAGAGACATCAGGTTGTTGGAGGGTGAAATAAAAAGAAGGTTGGGGAAATGATGAGCAAGATGGAGTGAAAACCAGTGAAGAGAAGACAGCAAAAGAGAACCACAGAGACACGTTTTGACAAAGAAATAAAGATATGTTGGAGCGGAAAGAGAGAAGAAATAAGATGGAGAAACATAAGAAAGTAGGGAAATGGGAAAGAAAAGGGAATTAGTAAAATATGGCAAATAAGAGAATAGAGGAAAGATAGAGGTGAAAACAGAATAAGGGAAGAGACATGGAAGAAAGAAGGAAAGGAAAAGAGAGGAGGGGGTAGGCAGATAAAGCCAAAAAGGGAAGGGACAGAGAAGAGACATGAACCAATGATGAAAAGAGCCAGGAATGCAGATGTTGAGTGTTGGGGAGGTGGAGAGGGGCATGGGGGTTGGTGTAAAGAGGAAAAAAACAAGAGATGAGATTGTATGAGATGCTAGAGTTGGGAGTGGAAGGGGAGGTGATAAGATGTCAGTCACCCCCATCCCCTCCTCCCATTTTGACTCTCATTCCAGTCCCTCATGTCCCCAGGCAGAGACTGATCATAGACTCAGAGCTGGAGCAAGGCTGGTGGGGCGGCTCACCCTTCCAAACAAATATGTGGGCCTGTCCCAACACCACCCTCCAGTTCCTCCCCACCACCCCATCCCCTACTTCTCAGGACCACAAGAGGCCCAGCTGTCACAAATGGGAATGGAAGATGAATGTGTAGGGGGAAATTCCAGGGCATCCTGCACAGGGAGAAACTGAGGTATGGAGTAAGAGTGAAACCTACAGCTGAGATGGAAACCCAAGAGTTCTAGTCCTCCTAAGGTAGATGTTTATATCAGAGGCCTAAAGGTTGTGAGTTGGGGGGGGGGGGCAGAAGTTGTTGAGTGATGGGAGACTTGGGGGGGAGCAGGGCAATAACATGGTGTGAAACTGTAGTTTGACTAAGGTCAGATGATTGCACAGGAATTCTAGCTGTGAAGTCCTGCTGTTTCTGCCCCCAACCCAAGTTCCTCAGAAAACAATATTTCATTTCTCTGATTGAATGATAGTCCCTTGGCATTCCCATTATGGAAGAAGGGGAACAGGACAAACAGTTGAGAGAAAAGAAACAAGCTAGGAATGTTAGAGTAGAGGACCAGGCCTAGGGGGTGTGGGAGAAGCTGATTAAGTGAAGGTGACATTTGGATGGATTTGATCATGTAACTGGAAGGGACTTGGAAGTCACCTAGCCTAGCTGCTTCATTCTACAGTTTAGGTGACTTGCCTAAGGTCTCATAAGTAATAAGTAGTTGATTCAGTATTGAAATCAACCCTACTCTCTGACTCCAGATTGTGTGCTGTTTCTACTGTTCTGTGAATCCTGGCTTCCCTCAAGACTCAGTTCAAAGCCCACCTTCAGTGGGAAGCCTTCCTCTTTCAGATTACCTTCTGCCCACTCTGTAGGGGCAGCTAGGTGGCACAGTGGATAGAGCACTGGGCCTGGAGTCAGGAAGATCTGATCTGGCCTTAGACACTTCCTAGCTGTATGACTCTGGTCAAGTCACTTAACTCTGTTTGCCTCAGTTTCCTCATCTGCCACATGAACTAGAAAAGGAAATGGCAAACCACTCCAGTCTCTGCCAAGAAAACCCCAAATAGGGTCAAAAAGAATTGGGCATGACTGAAACAAGAACTACACTCAGTAGGTATCTTGTATAAACATATATATAATGTTAGCTCCCCCATCAGAATTCAAGTTCTTTAAAAACAGGAACCATCATAGGTTTGGGGGGACACTTTTATCTTTCTTGGTACCCACAATGCTTAGCTCAATTAAATGCTTGTTGACTAACTGATTGACTAGTTGACTGCTTCCATCAAAGTAAGCTTAGCTTGACTAGGATTAAAGCCATTGCTCAATATCACAGCCCTTTGTCACTCCTCAACTGGCTCAGCCCAGCCCCGAGGTCCTACCCATTATCCCTCATCCTTCTCCTCCCAGGTCCCACCCCTAATCCACCACCCCTTTTTTGAGTCCAGTCCTTTCATCCCTTCTACACATCCCAGCTTCTCCAAGTTCATTTTCCACACCCTGCCCCAGTTCCCACCCCTTGTTCCCTGGCATGCCATTCCCCCCCACCACGTTGCCCCACCCCAGGCCCTCCTGGAAGCCTCACCAGCCGTCCAGCCTCGTTGTTGTGTAGCTGCACCAATGCCCGGATATCACCCCGTCCCCGCTTGTGCCGAGCATCCATGAAGAGCCGGGACTTCTCATCCCCGAAGTCCACGTCGTCCCCACAGCCCCCCCACTCCCAGGCTGCATTGCCATCTAGGGAACCCCCAGGGCCTGGAGGACCCGGAGTCCCAGAGAGGCTGGGGAGCCCAGGAGGCTTGGGTGGGGCTCGCCCACGGGGGGCTTGGCAGCCACACTGCAGCAGCTCTCCCATGGAGCAGGCCTGGGTCACTGCATGGCTGGCCCCAGCTGCTGTGATGGCAAAGACGAAGGCTGTCTCCCGGATATCTGAGGGAACAGCCAAGGGGATGGGGGTGGAGGGAAGGGTAGGTAAGAACTCTGGAGGCTGGATTCAGGGCACTAGGGTAGGATGGAGGAGGGGTTCAGCAGTCTGGACCTACTTTGTCAGGGGGCATAAGTCCACCATAATTGGACTGGGAGATAAGGTTCTGGTCAGGCCCTTTTCTTTCCTCCCCAGACTTTAAACCCTCCAGTTCCATCAATCTTAGCCCCTGGGGGGAGAGAGCTCCCTTCCCTTCCCCTCCCCCCCCCCTTTTCCCACCCTCCTACCCAGGCCCAGGACTCCCACTGACCCTGCTGCAGGATTCGCCCAAAGGCCTTGCTGTGGCTGGAACAATTCCAGCGTCGGAATCGGAACTGGAACTGGCACTCCCTTACACCTAGCCGGGCACCCCGTGCCAGTTCCGCCACCAGCTCGGGCTCAGCTTGACACAGCTCTGCCTGCCGTCCCGCTAGCCGCCGAGCCTTCCGGCAGATGCTGGTGGGGTCCATGACCAGGGGGCTGCCCACAGCCCTGGGGGGGCAGAGAAGCAGCTAAGTTGGGGAGGAGCAAGGGCAGTTCTTACACCATGCCCCCCAAGGCCCACACTCCTCTCATAGGATCATGTCATAGACAGTAATCCTTTCTCTCTTCATCACTGGTTGGTTCTCTTCTCTATCCCTTTTCTTGTTTGTCTTTATCTACCTATCCCCTCCTCTCTTTTCCTTTCTGCTTTCTTCCATGTCTCTTCCCTCAATCTATTTGCACCTCCATCTTTCCTCTATTCCTTTTCTTCTCCATTCTTTTTCTAATCTTAAACTCTCTCCTTTCCTATTTTCCTACTTTCTTTTCTCCTGTCTCTCCTCTCTTTAGGTTCCCCCATCTTATGTCTTCTCTTTTTTCCACATAACCTTTCTGTCTACTTCTCTGAGTCAAAATGTGTCTTTGTGTGTTTCTATGGTTCTCTTTTGCCCACTTTCTTGTCACCGACTTTCACTACATCCTCCTCTTCATGTCCCCAATCTTCTTTTTATTTCACCCCCAATTGGTATCTCTTCCCCTTCCTGTATGTGCCCCTTAGTGTCTCTTCTTTTTTTCTTCTTTCCCTCTCCCACCACGTCTTCCCTTCCCGATTATCCCATCCTATCTCATATATGCCTTGGCTCTCCCTGCTTCTCTCTCTCCTCCCATATCCCCATGGTTATCTCCCTTCATCTTCCTGGCTGCTCCCCCTTCTCACATTGCCCTATTTCCCATGTCTATGCTGTTTCTTCCCTAGGTTCCCCTTGACCATCCCTCTGTCCTCCCCTCCCCTTTCACCTATCCCCATGTCTGTCTCTTTCCATCCATCTCTGATCTTTTTACAAGTTGTCCCTTGTGCCTGGAATGTTCCCTCCCTCCTCATTCCAACCTCTCACAACTCCTCTATCCTTTCTAGAGTCAGCTCAAGGTCACCTCTTTCAAGAGACTTTTCTCCAGGTCCAGTGGCTAGGACACTGGGCTTGGTGTCTGGGAAAATCCAAATTCAGATCCAGTCTTGAGCTCTTACTAGTTGTATGAATCTGGGAAAACATTTAGCCTCCGTCTACCTCAGCTTCTTCAACTATAAACTGGGGATAATAACAGTGCCTCCCTGCCAAGGATGCTGTGAGCATCAAATGATATATTTGTAAGGCACTTAGCCTAGTGCCTGGCACGTAATAGGCATGTAACAAATGTTTCTTTCCTTCCTGACTCCCACAATTGTTGGTGCCCCTCCAACCCAGTGTGCCTTTATTTTGAACATATCCTGTATTTATTAGAAAATATGTAAGCTCTTCATGGGTGAGGACTGTCTCACATGTATTTGAGTGCCCAGCACCCAGCACAGTGTCTAGCATATAGTGTCGATATTGAAATGTTTATAATAAGCAAAGAACTGCTCATTGATTGACTGAACTGAAGTATATTGCCAGCAGCTAACCAAGGATGCCCTACACAGGAGAAGTGTTATGAAAGAAATGGTTGGGGAATTACTACAGGAAAAGGAGGTGAGTCATTCATATCATCAGAAAATGACAATTGGCAGATGTCATTTCCCAGTGCTACATCAGCATCTCAAAGATTCAAAAAGATCCAGCCTGACCCATATGACACACTGAATGGATCCTGCATGCATAGTATCGATGGGAAGTCCTGGATGAGAATAGCACAGGATTTGAGAGCATTGAGGGTTATTGATTCACATAGTAACTATAGTAACCCAAGCGTTGGAAAGCATTTTGAGATTTCCAAAGCATTTCTCTCACAACTCTGTGAGGTTAACGGCACAAAGATGATTACTTCTCTTTTGTCTGATGACTTCAATACTCCTGCCAATAGAGAAGGACCCAACACTTTGGAGTCAGGAGACCTTGATTTGAACCCTTTAACCAATCACTTAATCCCCCTGAGCCTGTTCCCTGATCTGTAAAAAAATATGTGTAGATGCTAGACTCGGTTAACTCATATCTGTTGCACTTGGATGTAACAGAAACTTTATACACATTATATATGCATACATACATTATATATAATAACATAGGCCAATCAATGTTAAGTAGAAATGTCATTAAGTCTGAACCCACTGTCCCCAGAGACTGAAGTGAAGTGTACCTCCCCCAATGTGCTGAAAGGAAATATTTGTACTTCTGTTCTTTATTTTTAAAGTAAATATTCCTTTTTAAACACTATTTTTTTTTAAAGAATGGACTGCTAGAAGAGATAATAAGGAAAAATACTTGTACAAAATTATTTATAGATACGCTCTTTGTGGTGCCAAAAAATTGGAAAATGAGGGGGTGGCCATCAATTGGGAAATGGTTGAACAAATTGTGGTATATGTTGGTGATGGAATACTATTGTGCTCAAAGGAATAATGAACTGGAGGAATTCCATGGAGACTGGAACAACCTCCAGGAAGTGATGCAGAGTGAAAGAAGCAGAACCAGGAAAACATTGTACACAGAGACTGATACATTGTGGTACAATCGAACGTAATGAACTTCTCTACTAGCAGCAATGCAATGATCCAGGACATCTCTGAGGGTCTTATGAGAAAGAAGCTATCTACATCCAGAGGAAGGACTGTGGGAATATTAACACAGAAGAAAAAGAACTGCTTGATCACATGAGTCGATGGGGATATGATTGGGGATATAGACTGTAAAAGATCACCTTAATGTGAATATCAATTATATGGAAATAGGTCTTGATCAGTGACACATGTAAAACCCAGTGGAATTGCACATGGTTAGGGGGAGGGGAGGGAAAGAACACAATTCTTATGTAACCATGGGAAAATATTGTAAATTAACTAATTAAATAAAATTTCCCCCAAAATAAAAAATAAAGGCCATGATCAAAAACCAAAAAAGAATGGGCTGCTATTTTATCTCTAAGATCCTTTTTAGCTCTAAATACTATGATCCCTCAATCACAAATCAATATAAAATATATTTTCTGATTTCTTCATATATAAGTCTAGTTCTATAAATCAGCCCTGAAGTTACAATATTATTAATTTCTTTAACACTTACTTGCTGGCTTATAATCCATACTAAGTATCTGTTCCAAGGCAGAAGAGTGGTAAGGGCTGGGCAATGGGGGTTGAGTGACTTGCCCAGGGTCATGCAGCAAGGAAGTGTCTGAGGCTAAATTTGAACCCAGACCTGATTATTCACTGAGTCACCTAACTGTCCCATAGTGTATTATTTTTATCATTTCCACTAAATATAGTTCAACACTGGGCAGACAGTAGTTGTTCAGTGTTTAAATGGCATGAGAGAGATCAGATTCTGAACTCATCAAAACCAGTATGAGGGGGGAAAGTGGGAGAAGCTAACTAAGATAGTCGGTAGGAGCAAAGGGCAGGACATGAAGAGAAGTAATTCAAACATCATCCAAACTGAAGAAGAGGTCCTGTTTGATACCATTTTAAAAAATATATTCAGTCCCTACCACTTTGAAGGCATGGTACAAGGCAGAGAAAAACTAAAATTTTGACCAACAATCTCTGCCCTTAGGGAATTTACATTCTATTGTACAACACCACATGTAAATAAATAAATATAAAATAATTTGAGGAGGAAGAGACTGCTAATGAATCAGAGGATGATTCACAGGAGAAATGGCACTGGTGCTGAGCCTTGAAAGAAGCTATAGATTCTAAAAGTACAATGTAGACTCCTTGAGGTCAGGGACTGTATTTTTTTTATTTGTACCCCCAACACCTAGCAGAATGCCTCCTATGTTTCAGGCTCTTGAATAAATAGTAGGCATCTAATAAATGTTTGATTGATCAAATAGGAAAGGAAATTGGCATTTCTATAGTGCCTACGATGTGCCAGGCACTGTTAAGTGTTTTTACAAATGTTATCCCATTTGATCTCTTTTTAAAAAAAAAAAAACCCTTACTTTCTGTCTTAGACTCAATACTGTTTATTTATTCCAAAGTAGAAGAGCTGTAAGGGCTAGGCAATGGGGGTTACGTGACTTGCCCAGGGTCACACAGCTAGTGAGATCAGATTTTAACTCAGGACCTCCTGTCTCTAGGCCTCTCAATCCATGGAGTCACCTAGCTGCCCTCTATCTCATTCAATCTTAACAACCTCAAAAAACAGATGCTATTATCCCATTTTACAATTGAAAAAATTGAGGTAAACAGTCTAAATGACTTACCCAGGGTCACCCAGCTTGTAAGTTTTTTTTTAATTCTTCACTTCCATCTTAGATTCAATATTGTGTAGTGGTTCCAAGACAGAAGAGTGGTAAGGGCCAGGCAATGGGGGTTAAGTGACTTGCCCAAGATCAACAGGTAGGAAGTGTCAAAACCTAGCTCCCATCTCCAATCCTGGCTCTCTATCCATTGAGCCACCTAACAGTATTAAGTCATATTTGAACTCAAACCTTCCTGACTCCAGGTCCAGCACTCTATCCCCCTGCACAGCCTAGCTGTCTCCAAATAGACAAAGTTCTCCAGGTATGGGAAAGAAGAAGATTTGGAATGCTGAATTGGGAACTCTACAGCAAGTAGATGGGTTTGCTGAAGGAAAGTAATGTGAAATATCTGGGAAAGTAGGCTGGAGATGGAATGTGAAAAGGTTTTAAATACAATGGTGGGAAGGTTGTATTTTATCTTAAAAAGAACCACAGAAGATTTTGTGAAAGAGGAAAGCTCTGTGAAGACAAGAAAAGGTAGATAAGGGCAGAGGCTAGAAGCAAGAGAGGACTCATATTAGGAGGCCACTAGAAGGGTCTAGGTAAGAGGTGAGGAGAGCCTGAACTCAGGCAGTAGCCATGTGGATGGAGAAAAAGGGACCCATCAAAGAGATGGAGAAAAGAACTGACAAGACTTGGCAACTGATTGGATGAGGGGAAAGGAAGACTCGGGGATGATTCCAAGGTTTTGAACCTCTGTGACACAAAGAAGCTCATGCCCCCAATTAAGAAACTGGGGAAGTTTCAAAGTGAGCTAGGATTGTTAAAACTGAGTTCCTGATAGAATATCTCCTAGCCAGAAATACTCAGCAGGCAGCTGGCCATTCAAGGTTGGAGTTAGGAGAAAACTTAGGGCTAGAAACAGATTTGAGAGCCTTCTTTGTAGAAGACGATGAACCGTGGGAGCGGAAGAAGTCAGCAAGGGAGAGCCTAGAGAGAGATGAAGATCCAGGAAATCTACAGGAAGGGGACAAGAAATGGGCAAATGACTCAGCAAAGGAGAAGGAACAACGAAGTGAAGAGAAATGGCTCGAAGAAGGGAATGGCTGACAGTTTCAGAAGCTACAGAGATGTCTCGAAGGATCTCCACTGGAAAAAGGATGAGCAGGAAAATGAGTTAAGATCAGTGATAACTGTGAACAGTTTCCATTAAGTGGTAGGTTTGGAAGCCAGACTACAAGGTATTGAAGAAATGAGTGGAAGGTAAATGGAGACAGGAAAGCAGCAAGGCCTTATTGGAGGCATTTGATGGTGAAAGAGGGAAGAGTGAGAGCTTGACGGGGTGGCTAGAGTCAGAGGTCCTTCAAGAATGGGAGACATTTGGAAATGTTTATAGGCAATAGGGAAAGAGCCAGTAGAAAAGAAGTGATTGAAGATTGTGACAAGGAAATCACTTTAAAAGACTGATATATATTAATTTAAGGTCGCCAAGGAATTCAGCTATGTAATTCCTAAATGAAAACTCAAGTCAGCCGTCAACCTTTTATAGAGTTTAATTACAAACAGGAGGAATAAAGGAATTAGAGATAGAGAGAGAGAGGGAGAGAGCAAGGGGAGAGAAGGGAATAGGGCTTAAATACCCCCTTCTGTTTAGGCTGGGCCAAAAGGCCCAAGCCCTTAGATAGCTGAGGCAAAGAAAGGAGATCAGTCCCTATTACTCACATGACCAAAATGGAGAAACAGTCTCAGGGGCCTCCACCTCCAGCTTCCTTTAGAGCCAACTCTCAAAGCACCCCCTCTCAGACCAAAAACCTCTCCAACCAACCACCCCTTAGTCCTCAGACCCCTCTATCTTTAAGGAAACCATCCAAGTTCCCTCCCCTCAGTTCTCACATCTACCAATCACTGTCCATGTCTTCCCTGTGCCAATGGTGGCTCTAGCTTAACCCAGGACCACCCAGAGGTCTGTGGCTTTGCACATGTCTGTTGAAGGTCATATTCTCAAATAATTAAATCTTGATCCTTTGCTGCAGCCCTTCCTAAATCCTGTTAGGACTGAGTGGGGTGGAAATTGGAAGAGGAAGTAAATTACAGAAAGAGCACATGTCTGGAGGAGATGGAAGCCCTGAGGTTAACTTCCTTTTATGACCATCTCCTGTTGGTTCAGAAGCCCAGGTCTGGCCTGCACATCCAATGAGGTAAGCAGATGTGGATCAGTAGGGTGAGAGATGAGTTGGTCTGGAGAAGAGAAGCCTAAGGGTAATAGTAACAGGCAGAGGGAAGCTACAGTCCCTCAATTACTATCTTGCAGAGAGATATTCCAACAGTTCTCTAGCTGAAAGATAGGGATGATAGGGAAGGGAGGAGTAGTGTCAAAGGGTATCATAGATCTAGAGCTAAAAGGGACTTAGTCTAACCCCCTTATTTTACAGTTGAGGAAACATTTCCAGAAAAGCCAAGTGATTTCCTTAAGGGGAAGCTAGGTTGCTCAATGGTTAGAGCACTGGTCTTGGAGTCAGGAAGATATGAATTCAAATCCAACCTCAGATACTATTTGTGTGACCTCGGACAAGTCCCTTTCCCTCTTTTTGCCTCAGTGTCCTCACTTTTAAAATGGGGATGATAATTACATCCAATTCCCATGAATTGAATGAGATATTTATAAGATGCCTTGCACATAGTAGGCACCTCATAAATGCTTGTTTCTTCCCTTTCTTCCTCTTTCTCCACTTTCAGAATCTTTCCAAGTTCGTGCCCCTCCCATCTTATACCACTCTCTAGACACCAGCTTGGAACATTAGATAAAGAATTGCCTTCAGAATGAGAGGACTTGGGTTCAAATCCCTGCTGCTTACTGTCAATTTTACCTCCCTGCATATGTAACAATTCCCCTGGTTCCTCTCATCCTCTCACCTACCATTCTTCACCTCATTAGATGTGCAGGTCAGAAAAGAGCAAAAAATGGTTGTAAAAGGAAGTAGATCTTAGGACTCTATGATGCTCCATTGCTATATGTCAGTAGCATTCTGGTCCTCAGCTTCCTCAATTCTAAAATGAAAGTCAGGCTTAACAGTCTCTATCGGTGAACCTTTTATTCCACTTACAAAAAACATCTTGACCTTTCAGCTAAAGACTTGTTGGAGGTCATCCTCTTTCCTTTTCCCAGAACCTCTGTTGTTAGTACTTCTACCCCCTCTCTGATGGCTCTAGAGCACCTCATTTGATCTCTTCACTGCCTCATTGGTATTCTACTTGTCCAAGTACACATTGACCATACCTCCATACCCAAGGCTCCACGAAGGTTGGTTGTATGTAGAAAAATCTCTCATATAGATTCTATGAATTAGACTACAGTGAATCTAAGTTCCTTATTTTAAAAAAAATTTTAAAGAGCATTTATTTTAAAATGTAAATGCGAGGCTCCGTGGATTGAGAGCCAGGCCAGAAACAGGAGGTCCTAGGTTCAAATCTGACCTCAAACACTTCCCAGCTGTGTGACCCTGGGAAAGTCACTTAACTCCCATTGCCTAGCCCTTACCACTCTTCTTCCTTGGAACCAAAAGACAGTATTGATTCTAAGACAGAAGGTAGGGGTTTTAAATAAATAAGTACAAATAAAATATAACTGGCAGGATGGGTAAATCTATTCCTCATTCACATCCTAATATGAATTACTTTAATCAGATATCACCCCACTCTCAGACTAATGGCTGAAAATTACTACACAGTGAGAATGGGAGATTTGACAGAAAAAGGAGGGAAAACTGGGAGCTAAGAGGTCATTTGGAAGCTTAGCATGGTCATCATAATAATCACCATTATCACAAGACTGTGTGTATACATACATATGGATGGATAGATAGATAGATAGATGGAAAGATGGATGGAGGATGGATGGTGTATGGGTGGGTGGATGGATGGACAGATAGATAGATAGATAGATAGATAGATAGATAGATAGATAGAAAGATGGAAAGATGGATGGAGGATGGATGGTGTATGGGTGGGTGGATGGATGGATAGATAGATAGATAGATAGATAGATAGATAGATAGATAGATAGATGGAAAGATGGATGGAGGATGGATGGTAGATGGGTAGATGGATGGATGGGTAGATAGATAGATAGATAGATAGATAGATAGATAATGGATAGATGGATGGAAGGATGGATGGTAGATGGGTAGATGGATGGATGGATAGATAGATAGATAGATAGATAGATAGATAGATAGATAGATAGATAGATGGAAAGATGGATGGAGGATGGATGGTAGATGGGTAGATGGATGGATGGATAGATAGATAGATAGATAGATAGATAGATAGATAGATAGATAGGTGATGGATAGATGGATGGAAGGATGAATGGATGGATGCATGGAGGATGGATAGTGCATGGGTAGATGGATGGATGGATAGATAGATAGAAAGATCTTTCCAATTAACAGAACATTTTTCCCAGAACATCCCTGTGAGGTAAGTGTAGCCTACATTATTATTTCCCTTTTAGAGATGAGGAAGTTGAGAATTAAAGACTTTAAGATGACACCTATCTGGGTGAATTGGGGCAGTGGAGAGAGCTGAGTGATTAAGGGAATTCCAGGAAGTTAGAGAGACACAGAGAGTAAGTGAGAAGGTGCCAGACATTTTTTTTTTTTGCTTAGCAACTGTGTGTCTTCACTAATAGCCACTGAACAATCATTTGCATGAGAGCTATGGATTTCTCCACTGAAAACAGAAAGGAGTTAGTGTTTGTAGAGTTAGTTTTTATAGAAAGGAATACAGGTCTTTTTTTTTTTTTAACACTGTGAGATGCTATAAGAAGTGGACTCGGGAAGCCATGAAGTTGCGGTCCTCAGACCTCCTCTCCAGACTAACTCTTACCACCCCCCCCCAGTCCATTTAGACCCCAGAGAAACATCTCTCAGCAGAAAAGAAACCCCTATATTGCCTGACGTAGGTGTGCAGCCCATGGTGCCTCATAGCTTAGGAAGGGAGGATTTCTGGAGGACCCAGGCAGCCCATAGATGCTCCATGGCTCTGACAAATGGGTCTGAAGAGCAGAAAGATGGGGTCAGCGCCTGATCCCTAGAACATCCCTGAGGATTTTAGCCCTAACTTTAGGGAGCAGTGAATATGGAGAATTAAAGCAGGCCTCGAAAGCCTAATGACCACATCCTCAATGGTCAGGGTTGTCTCCTGTGGAAATGGGAGAATTTATGGAGAAGGTCCTCCTCCCAATCTGGTCCCTGTTGACATTCCCTGTTCCCTGACCCTCTGGCCTCTCACCCTTCTCATTTGGACGTTAAAAAGCCCAGGAGATGGTCTCTTGGATTTTCTGTCTATGCCTGAGATAGTCCATCCATGTGGCCATGCTTCTCCTCACCCCCTCAATCCACCCCACCAGCACTCTCCTTTCTCCAGTTCCTCATTATTCCCCTGCTCCACCCCCCCAACCCCCACCAAACTCCCTGTTCTCCCAAGGTTAAATGGTCTTATCTTTCCAAGGTCACACTGCCCGGACTCTCCCCTCCTTTCTCCTGTCTTCCCCAAACTAGAATCAGGATGTGAGAGGTAGGAAGGAGGAGGGAGTAATCCATGACCGCGTCAGCTCTCTGGGGGTTATGGGCAGAGGAGGGTGAGTGGGGAGACTGCCCTGGCAGGGAAGGAAGAGGCCACGCTTAGTCCTGGTCCTGCCCCCTAAACTGGCTGGCCGGCTGCCTGAGAACATGGATTGTTTACCAGCTGTGGAGCCCTGGGGTTGGTGTTGGGGGTTGGGGGAGGAGTGGAGAGGCTGCTCAGGGAGAGTGCTGCCCCTGGGGGAGGACGGGACTGTTCAGTCCCTCCAGGACCCCCAGATAGACATGATCCCTGCCTTCCTGGCCTTCCTCTCCTCTCTCTCGTTCTACAGTCACAGGAGGGAGGTGAAACTGTAGAGAAGAGGCAGTATTTTACAATGGAGAGAACCTATCTAGGAGTGGAGAGAACCAGGGTCTGGCTCTGCCTCTACCAGTAAGGAGCTAAATGACTTTGGTCAGGTCACTTTACCCCTCCAAGGCTCACTAGCCATGCCTGTGGCCGTAAGGGGCTTGAGTTAGTTGATCCCTAGGGCTTCCCCTCCACCACAAGGTTTTGTTCTATTCTAGGAAGGAATGACATCCTTTCATTCTTCCTTGCCCCCTCTCCTCAGCTATCCACTCTCTCTACCCTTCCCACCTCCTTGATGAATGCTCGAAACTTTCCTTCATCCCCCATAAGTGGTGAATGAGAAGGCACTCTGCAGCCACACAGATCCTAGACTGAGAAGGCATAGGGTCCAAATCACAGATCCAAAGCCCTCCAGCTCAAAGGCCATCATTTTACAGATAAGGAAACTGAGGCGCAGAGGCCAGGTGACTCCCACCATCTCAGAGAAGTCAGTGTCTCTTTGTGAGGAGGAGAGGGTGCTGGTCAAGGTCTAATGAGCCCAACTAACCAACCAGCTTTGGACCTAGAAGAAATGGGGTAAAGCCTAAAAGAGATAAAAGGCAGTCAGGACAGGATTAGATGGTCACTATATCCAGGTATGGTCGTGCCCTTTTCCTCTCCATCTTCACTCCCAGATGGAGCAAGAAAGATATGTACAGGGCATGGTGAAAAGATCATGGGACCAGGAATGGGACCTTGCTCCTTCAAATCTCAACTCTTGACTCCTACTAAACTTTGTGACCTTGGAAGAGCCCCTTCCCTCGTCTGGAAAATCAGGTTTATGATACTGTGTGTATATATATATATATATATATATATATATATATATATGATATACATATATGTACTGTATTAATGATGCCTGTATCCTAAGTAGTTGTGAAGAAAGTATTTTATAAACAGAAAAAAGCTACCATCTATCTGACCATATCTATCTTTCTAAATGTAAAACCTACACACAAAAAATCTTTAGGAGCTACCTGGTGCAATGAGAAGTTAAGTGATTGCTCAGAGTCACAATAATCAGTATATTCTGAAAAGCAAGACATAATCCAGGTCTTCCTGACTCTAAGGCCAGTTCTCTGGGCATTATGTCATAAAATCTCTGTCTCTCTCTCACCCTCTCTGGCTCCCCCCCCCCCATCTCTGTCTCTCTTCTTCTCTCTGTTTCTCTCTTCTCTCTCTATCTCCCTCCCTCTCCCTCTGTCTCTCCTTTTCTCTCTGTCTGCCTCCCTCTGTTTGTCTCTATCCCTCTCTCTCTCTCTCTCTCTCTCTCTCTCTCTCTCTCTCTCTCTCTCTCTCTCTCTCTCTCTCTCTCTCTCTCGGTGTTTCTCTCTTTATCCTCTCCCTTGCTCTGTCTCTATCTCCCTTTCTTTCTCTCTCCCTCTGTCTCTTTTTCCCTTTCTCCTCTCTCTGTCTCCCTCCCTTTCTCCCTCCTTCCCTCTCTTTCTCTTTCCCTCTCTCTTTCTTTTTCCCTCTCTCTTCCTTTCTTTCTCCTCTCTCTGTCTCCTCTGTCTCTCTCCCTCTGTCTCTTTCTCCATTTCTCTCCCTCACTCCTCTCTCTTCTCCCTCTCCCTCTCTCTCTTTTCTTCTCTCTCATATATGCATATTATAAACATGAAATATATAGACCTATATTTATCTATGTATAATCTATGTATTATGTATATATAAATAGTCATATACATATATGTGAGAAAATACCTCAATGGTTTTCTATTTCTTATAAGAAAAAATCCAAACTTCCTAACCTCAGTGTTCAAGGCCCTTCACAGGTCACCAATTTGCTTTCCTTTATGACTTCCCACACTTAGTCATAAAACAGAAAGAAGGACAACTAGGTAGACAATGGATAGAGTCCCAAGTCTGGAGTTGGGAGGACCTGGGTTCAAATTTGTCCTCAGACACTTCCCAGCTGTGTGACCCTGGGTAAGTCACTTAACCCCTATTGCCCAGCCCTTGCTGCTCTTCTATCTAAAATGAATAACAATACAGAAGGGAAGGGTGCTTTTTTTAATCGATAGAGGAAACTTGGAGGTAATCTAGACATAGATGACAGTGCAGAACAGTGGAAAGACTCTAGGTTTGGCATCAGAACATCTGGATTCATATCCCAGTTCAACTATTTACTACCTGGGTGACTTTAGGCAAATCACTTGACTTCTCTGGGACTTGGTTCCTGATCTCTATAATGAGAGTCTTGGACTAGATGGCCTCTACAATGCCTTCTAGCTCTAAAGAGATGATTATCTTTACTTTATCAGTCATCGAGTCACAGAAGAGCACAGCTGGAAAGAAGCTCCAAGGCCACCTTCTCCAGTCTATGCCTGAACAGCAATACTGTGGGAAACTGAGACCCAGAGACAGGGAGCTATTTGTAAGAGACATGAGAGAGGGATAGTAAGAGAAAAGAAATATGAATCCTGGGCATCCTAAATTGCTCGTAGGAAGTAGCTGAATGAAGATGTTTATAGGCATCTAGAAGAGTTTAAGAGATCACGCTACCCCTGGTAGTCCTTAAAATGAGAATCGGTGTATTGGAGAAGTTGGCATAGTCGGACCCAGGTCCAAATCCTGCTCCAGCACTGCTGTGTGAGCACAACCCCAGCCTTCTGGGTTCTGGAATGAGAACTCTAATACTTGTAAGAAGAATGTTTGTTGTAGAAAGGGATTATGAACCCAAACCTTCCCCTCCAGCTACTCTGATCTGTTCATTATCTCCAGGATAGAAATTGTGCTTTCCTAACCCTGAACCTGAACCTCTGCTCTCATGCCCACTACCAGCCCTCATCCTCATTCTCCTGCTTAGCAGCTAAGTGGCACAGTTGATGGAGCCCTGGACCTCCAGGTTGGAAGACTTGCTCCAAATCTAGTTCAAATCTAGCCTCAGACACTGACTCAAACTATGACCTTGCCAATTCATTTCTGTCTGCCTCAGTTTACACAATTTTTAAGTAATAGTAGCTCATACCCAAGATTACTGTGAGGACCAAATGAGATAATATTTGCAAAACACTTAACACAAGGTCCATAATAGGTGTTTAATAAATTCATTCTTCCTGCCTTCACTAAGCACTTAGCACAATGTCTAGCACATAGTAGGTGCTTGATCATTTCATTCTTCCTTCCTTCAATAAGTACTTAACACAATGCCTGGCACACAGTAGGTGCTTAATAAATTCATTCTTCCTTCACAAAGCACAGAGCCTGGCATATAGTAGATGCTTAATAAATTCTTCCTTCCTTTCTTTTACCCTCCCTCCATCTCTTCCTTCCTTCCTTCTCCTATCTACTCCATCTCTCCATGTCTTCCTTTCTTCTCCAGGGCTTTCAGTCTATCCAAATTCTTCCCATCTTTCCAAACCCATCTCAATCTACATTTCTCTAAGAAATCTTCCCTGGAGAAGAGTGAGAATTGATGGTACCCTAAAATTTAGAGACCAATATTATACAAAGCCTAGACAATGCAGAGAGAGAAATGATTAAAGGAAGCTGAAGAAAAACCAAAGAGTCCTAGAAAACCAATAGCAGGAAGGTGGGAGGCTAGTAGGGAAGACTGTTACACACCCCCAGATGTTATTGTATCTGTTGTCTTTATTTCTTTATCTTTACTACATGAGAGGGTTCAATCTGGTAGGGGAAGAGAACTTTTCCCCCCAGAAATAACTGTCATGTAAAGTCAAGAAGCAGCAACAAAACATTTTTTTTTTAATCTGCCCTCTCCTTTCTCTCACCTTTCAGAAGTTTTATGGTTTTTTTTAACCATTATTTTCCATCTTAGAATTAATACTGTGTATTGGGTCTAAGACAGAAGAGTGGTAAGGGCTAGGCAATGGGGGTTAAGTGACTTGCCCAGGGTCACACAGCTAGGAAGTATCTGAGTCCAGATTTGAACCCAGGACCTCTTGTCTCTGGACCTAGCTCTCAATTCAATGAGCCACCTAACTGCTCCCTTTCAGGAAATTATTTTAACATAAATTAACAAAATTTGGGATTTGTGGTATCAATTTTTCATATATCTCATTTTTATTTCCCCAAATAGAGCATTACATCCTTAAAGGCAGCATGATAGAATAGAGTCACTGGGGTCCTGAGTTTAAATATGAGCTCATACACATACTACATGTATGACCTTGGGCAAAATGTATGACCTGTGCGCTTCCACATCTTCATCTGTAAAACAAAGGACTCAGACTAGATGACTTTTAAAGTCCCTTCTGGCTTTATGGCCAAGATTTTTTATTCTACACAGACACACCTGCCTAGCAGAGTATCTCACACACAGTAGGCAGTTCAAGAATATTTGTTGCTAGGAATTATAATATACAAGTGAATACTTAAGTCATTCTGATAGATCCTCTCTCGAGCAGATCTTTTCATCTCTCTTTTTCCACTTCTCCTATCCAGCCAAGTATTCCCTACAAGGGAAGGAGAACATTTGACGGGCCAAACTGAAGCCAGTTTGTACAGGCTCTGAACCACCCATGGTTGAACTTTCCGTGGGAGCATTTCCATCTTGGAAGTCAGCAAATGCTACAAATTGGGACTTGATTGACTATTTTGTTGCCTATCTAGAATGAAGAAAGTGATGAAGAAAATGTTAATAATGAAGGTGAAACTTAAACCTGTGTTATGTCATTTTGGAGAGCCCATTGTTCATCATTTGCCAAGATACCAGTGATGGAGAGTGTCCTCCACACACTCTCAGAATACTATAATTTTGAAGATGAATGAGATCATAGAGAATCCCCAAACTATATATTCTCTGGGAGGGTCAGGACCTCAGAAGTTACTCTATCCAAGTCAACAATACCTAAGAAAGAGTCTTCCCATCTTCCCCCTCTCCAACCCAGTATATTTACTTTTATGTATCTGAGCCTTATCTTCCCAAACAGACCATAATATCCTTAAAGGCAGCCTGGTAGAATAGAATGAGCACTGAACTTTGAGCCCCTCAGGTCTTGAGTTCAAATTCAACTTTTGCTTAAATAGGAACCTGAGGCAGTTCATTCCACTTCTGGGCAGCTCTCATTGTGAGGAAGTATTTCTTTACTCCAGCTTCTATACAAATTCCACTCATTGCTCCTAGTGCCTCCATCTCTAGCCAAGCAGAATAAATCTTACAATCTGTCTTCCATGGGAGAGCCCTTCCTATTTCAAGTATCTACTGGGAACTCCCTAGTCTTCTCTGTCACGATCTGAACACTGCCATTTCCTTAGGCTAATTGTCCCCAGTCCCAGGCTTAGAGCCCTTCCTTTACCATCCTGACTGTCTTCCTCCATTTTTAACAATTAACAACATTTAACAACCTGAATTGTATATGACACTCTAAGTGTGGCTTCACCAGAACCAAGAGCAATGGGATATTTGGGACACCTTTCTCCAGTCAGCCCCTTCATTTATTTTATGGACAATTAAACGGAATCCTTTTGAAGTAGTCACTTGTTCAAGGTCACACCACTCAAACAGTTCCATGGCCCAAACTTGAGCCCAGATCTTCTGATTCCCTTCTTTCTTCTTCCCATTAACAACTTAGAAACTATTAGCTATTAACTCAGGGAATAAAGCACTGAGCCTGGGGTCAAGGAGACTTGAATTCAAACCCATCCTCAAATACTTCCTACTGCTGTGACCTGGGAAACTCATTTAAGGTCTCTTTGCCTCCATTTTCTTCATTATAAAATGGGGATAATAATAGAGTTGTTGTTCAGATTAAATGAGATAATATTGGAAAAATATTTAGCACAGTCCCTGGCTCATTCCCTTCTCTTTCAAGACAGAAGGATGAAGAAATAGGTGGTGGGCACTCTTCTTCCAAATACCACTGACTGACTCAGATTTCCCCAAATCCCTTCTCCCTTCTGAGCCTCAGTTTACTCAGCTATAAAATGAAGGGGCTGGACTAGATGATCTTTAAGGTTTTTTACAACTCTCAATCTATAATCTTCCCAGGAACTCAACTGCCCACCTCCTCCCCTTCCCCCCAACTCCTCCCAGGGTCCCCTCCCTGGCCCCCACCAACTTGGAGCCAGCAGAGGGAGCCCTGAGCCCCGGGGCTGTGGGTGGGGGCTGGGTGTGGGTGGGGGAGGTGGGGGGCGGAGAAGGGGCAGAAAAATGTTGCCTGACTGCTGTGGAGGCAGTAAGAGCAGCAGTGTCGGCAGTAGAAGGCTGGGCCCGGGCCTGTGCCCACCCGCCCATCCTGTCCTGCTCAGTAACACAGTAATTACTGCTCCCTAGTGCCCCCCTCCCCCACGCCCCTCAATACCCCCCCACTCCCACCTCAACCACCACATTAAAGCCAGGAATGCCCCGGACTCCATTAACCCCTGCCTGCCTCCCCACCTGCCTGGCAATAGTTTCTCCCTCCCTTTATCCTCCCCAAGCCTAACTTGTCCCATGATGCCCCTAGTACAGTCACTCGTTGCCCCTGTCCTTGTTACTCTTCTTCTGTCCTTCCCTTCTCTCTTCCAGGGGAGCATCCCATGTCCTACAAGACTCAGCTGACTTGGGGAGAAATGGGTCAACTTCCAGCTCCGGGACTTCCAGTCCCCTTCCCTGGCCACCTCCTGAGAGATCACCTGTCCAGGGTTCTTAACCCAAGACCCAAGAGGCCTTTTGATTGATTTCAGGATGTCTGTGAATGTGGAGAGGGAGAAAACGACCCTTTTATCTTCATCATCGTCCAACTGAAATTTAATATTTCTTGTAAGTACAAGTACAGGCACTAACATCCTGAGGAGGGGTCCCTGTGCTTCAGCAGATGGCCTAAGGGGTCTGTGACCCCAGAAGAGAAGATCCCCGACACACCGGAAGGAGCAGTCTTGTCCCTGAGGCAGAGGAAAGGCCAAGAAGACCTTTAGAGGTCAATTAGACTCAGTGGCCTCCCGAAATGACCTGAAGTGATGAGGTACAGTGAGAAGCTGCTCTCTCCCCGGGGTCACACAGAAATCTGAAGCCCCTTATGAGCCCCCCACCACTTCCTCTTGTTCTAGAAAGAAGAGCATGTAGCCCTTAACAAGTCAAATAGAAGGGACGGGCTCCGGTCTAAGGTCCTAGAACTACCAAAAATCAGTGAGGGAGAGCAGGAACAGAACAATTCTCTCTCTGTGTGTGACTCTGCCTCTGTCTGTCTGTCTGTCTGTCTTCTTCCTCATCTTCTTTCCCTCTGGTCCATGTAATCCTTGGCTGGGAAGGGCAGCCCCAACTCCTCCTATGACTAGGGAAACTGAGAGCCCAAACTTTTAATGTATGTGTTTGCAGAGGATGCAAGAAATGTGTCTTCCCCTGTTCTGCCATGTGTGCTTCTAAGCAGTGAGTCATCCAGCCAGCCTGGCCAAGTCCCCCAAATGCCCCTCAGACCCAGTTGCAGCTCTCGGCTGATATCCATACTCTGGAATCCCCCTCACTGGGCCCTGGTGTTTCCTGTCACCCTGGGGCCTTCCCCCTCCAGCCACCTCCACAGCTTCCTCCGAGAAGGGCTGGGGGAGCATGAGAGGGGGCCCAGCCCATTCCCTCTAGCAATGTCACAGTGCCAGGCCTCTAGTGGGCATAGGGCAAGCTCTGGCCAGGCTCTGGCTGCCCCCTCCCGACCCTGCCCTTTCCTGCTCACAGCCCCATTGTCTCCCTCCTTGAGAAGCTGCCAAGGCAATGCTGGGAGGGGGGGAAGGATGGCCACCTCCCCCACCATCCAGGCTGGGTGGGGCTAACACCAGTGCTACCCATGCCGTGCCAGGGGCCCCAAGCTGGGACAGGATATGAAAGGGATGACCAGGCCTGGTCAAGCAGGGGAAAAACTAAGGGCATGACAAAAAGGGGTGGGGAGAGAAGAGGAGAACAAGGATGCCTGGCTTCTCTCCATTGCTCCCTGGAAGGCCAGAGATGAGATCTGTCTCTTCTGTATTTCTGGTTCAGATTTTCTTCTCACAAGAGAATCAAGGAGGAAGAGGATGGAAGAGGGGAACTCGAGCAGCCTCTCTGTTTTCTCTGGTGGCATAGGGAGAGGGCTAGTTTGTACCAGAGAAACAAGAGTGAAGCAAAGAGGAAGGAAGGAAGGAAGGAAGGAAGGAAGGAATCAGGAAGGAAGGAAAGAGGAAGAAAAGCGAGTTAGGATATTCTGAGCATAAGCTGTTTTCTTTCTCCTCTGGGAGGCAGCAATGAAATTCATCATTCTTGCTCAAGGAAATGGCCTGAGCATTCAAACTGAGACCTTAGAAAGTACTTCACAAAGATAACGGGGCAAGAGCCTCCGGAGGATGGGATGGGAACTCAAGGCACCCAGGCCTTAGGACCCATCTCTCAGCGGTGGGGGAGAGGCATTGTCTGGGCAGGCCAGCTTGGAGACAGGGAGCTGGATAAAATGACCCCTCTGTGGCCTGGCCCGCCTCCCAGAATTTGGGATTCTCAGATTCACAGAGATAGAGTCACAGAGGAAAAAGGCAGACAGTCCCTGAGGCTGAATCATACTACTGGGCGAGCTGGGTGGGAAATAAGGTGGTTGGAGGTCGGGCTGAGAATGTGCCCCGAGGCTTCCCACATGAGGCCATCCACAGGGGGCCATCGCCCCAGAGCTGACCCGTTTCCTAAGACTGCTTCTTTCCACCAAACCCAGACAAATCTGTCTCATTCTAGATTTTGTAGATGACCTTTCACTGTCCTCCTCAGCTCCTTGCTCAAACCTAAGTCCCGAACTCCAAAAGCCATGAGGAAGGAGCCCACTGGAGGCCAGGGCACTTTCCCCCTAACTCATACAGACGAATGTGTCCTGACTGTAGTTTAGAGAGGTGCCTCCCTATCTCCACCCTGGAACCTGGGGGGGGGGCGGGGAACAAGGCAGTATAGGGTGTCACATCATGGATAACTTGGGCCATCAAGTACCATGGAGACTGCCACTTGGCCTAGGAATGATCTTGGAGGGAAAGGGCGAAAGATGCTAGGGTAGGACAGTTAGCAGAGAAAAAGGGAAGCCAAGCTCTCCCCAAAGGACTGACAAGATAGAGAAAAACAAGGGTGGGGGAGAGAGAAGGAAGAGATACACAGAGGGGAAAGAGAGAGAGAGAGAGAGAGAGAGAGAGAGAGAGAGAGAGAGAGAGAGAGAGAGAGAGAGAGAGAGAGAGAGAGAGAGAGAGAGAGAGGAAGGAGAAAGAAAGAAAGAAAGAAAGAAAGAAAGAAAGAAAGAAAGAAAGAAAGAAAGAAAGAAAGAAAGAAAGAAAGAAAGAAAGAAAGAAAGAAAGAAAGAAAGAAAGAAAGAAAGAAAGAAAGAAAGAAAGAAAGAAAGAAAGAAAGAAGAAAAGAGGCAGAGACAGAGAGGGAGAGGGAGGGAAAAGGGGGGGGAGGAAGAAGGAAATGAGGGAGAAGACAGAGAAAGAGAGAAGACAGAAAGAGAAAAAGCAGAGACAGAGAGGGCTGCTCTGGGGGGGGAAGGGGAGGAGGAGGGCAGGCCATTTCTCTTAGATCTTTCTTTTTCTGAGGAGTGTCTGAGTTCCCTAGCCCAGTCCCCTTATCACCACAGCCCCTCTGTCCTCACCATTCTCTCCCTGCAGCTGCAGCTGTGAAGGTTTCTCTGTTCTCCCCACACCTGCCTCTCCTACCTCATCCCACCCTCCCCCACATCCCCTTCTCCCAATCATCTTCCACTCCCCCAACTCCTCCAGTTTTCCAGGCATTCAGGGATAAATAAGGCTACCCAGACTGAGCTCTGCTCCCCTGACTAGGAGCCCACTAAGGTTTCTGTGCCCTCTGGATAACCAGGTTTCCTCCCTTCCACAAGCCTAGTTCTCACTTCCGGGTCCTTTCTGCTAAATGGGGTGGGGGTGGGGGCTATGCTCCAAAGCCTACCTTCTAAGGAGGTGGAGGGAGAAGTCCCTTTGCAAGATTTTTCTTGGAGTCCTGGATTTTAAATTTATATCACCATATCCTGCCTAGCCTCTGGGGATCCTGAGCAGATCATCTTGGGGGAAACTGAGACACAGTCCGTGGCTGAGCTAAGAAGAGAACCAAAGCACTGACCAGGAATCTTGGTGTAAGGAAAAGAGCAGAAAGGTCAGAAAACCCAAGCTGAGGTCCCCGTTCTAACAATTAAGCAGCTGTGATCCTGATGTAGTGACTTTGCTTGGGTATCCTCATCTGTAAAATACAAGTAATAAATACGTGCACCACTTTCTTCACAAAGTTGTTATGAAGAAATGGCTTTGTAGCCCTTAGAGCACCATAAAACTAGGCAACTAGGTGGCTCAGTGGATAGAGAGCCAGACCTAGAGATGGAAAGTCCTGAGTTCAAATCTTTTCTCATATACTTCCTAGCTGTGTGACCCTGGACAAGTCACTTAACTCCCATTGCCTAGGCCTTACCATTCTTCTGCCTTGGAACTAAGACATTGTATTGATTCTAAGATATACAGAAAGGGTTTTGTTTTTTTAAAAGCACTATACCAATATGAATTGTGTTTCTTGTTCCCTACTCTGGGCCTCTGAGTCTTCCTTAATTTACCCCCTTGTAACCTTGTCTCCCCCCCAACAAAAGAGAGGACTCTTTATAGCATCATAGAGGGGTCACAGACCTGAGAGCTCTCCCTTGGGGCATTGCAGACTTCTATCCCAAAGGAGCATCTGCCCCTGTCTCAACCCCAAACCATCAAGGTAGAGGGTGGGAGGGTCAAAAAGAACCACATTCCAACCAATGACAGGGTGGTTTACAAATGAATGAGAGCTTATAGTCCATGGACTGGCCTACTGTGTCCTAGAAGCCCTTCAAACTAGAAACTCAACTGTCCCCTTTCCACTGAAGAAGGAAAAATCCTCTTGAACCTCAGAGATGTCCTCATCACAGCACCAAACTGATGCAGGACCCCTAATCTCTCAGCCTTCTCCACAGGGTGAGACTGACTAACCCTGAACTATAGAGATAGAAGCTTCCTCTGACTTTCGAGAGCCATTCCAAGAATCCGCAAAGCAGTAAGAGAGGAAATACAATCTAGACTCGGTCTTACTCTTAGAATATCAGAGCTGGCCAAGGTCTCAGAATAGATCATGAAAGAAAACACGTAGAGAGAGCATTGAAGAGCTAAAAGGAACCCTTAAAGAACAAAGCATAGAATGTCAGAACACAGAATGTTGGGGCAACAAGGAACACAGAACATGAGAGCATGGAATACTCTTGCTGGAAGAGACCCAAGAGATTAGCTAGCCAATCTAGCCTCATTAACACTCCTGATCCCTAAAAGCGTATCCAGGATTGGATGATTATTTGACACGATGCTCCCTGGTATGGATTTGGCTCTGGCCTTTTAGCTTTGCCTCTTGACCTCAAACTCCAAGGGGGTAATAGGATACGAGCTGAGGAAGGAAACCCAGGAGGAGACGTCTAGGATCAAGATGCTAAAACTAGTAAGGTCCTTAGATTATCTTAGATTCCTCCTAGTTTGAAATCTAGATAACTATCAAAGTCAGGATCTTAATACAGGTCTTCTGACTCTAGATCCTTTGCCCTAGGTTGTGATCTGGGTTCTTTTCCTGAATGGTTTGTCTTCTTTGGACAAAAAGAACCAGGGAATCCTTGGTCATAGTGAATATATTTATATTTCTACATACACGTATGTACATGCTATGTATACTTACATGTAGTCTTTTTGCTAGGATTTTTATTTAACCTTTTTGTGTCCATATTCATTAATAATAGAATCATAGATAAAAAAGCCAAAAGACATTAGAAATCATCTATTCCAACCTCATTTTTGTAGATGAGGAAGCTGAAGTCCAGAGAGGCTAAACAATTTGCTCAAAGTCATACAGAGAGGAACAATCATAAGCAAGATTTGAACCTAGGTCCCCTGACTCTGGGCTACTCCAGAGCTTTTTTTCTTCCTTTTTTCCTAAACCGACTTATGATTCATCATGTTGTTTCTATTGAGGAATTTTTTCCAGTGTAGATCAGAATCTGCTTTTAGAGAATTGATGGAGGGAAGGAGGTGGAGCCCAGCTAGGTGTCTCAGTGGATTGAGAGGTTCTGGATTCAAATTTGGCCTCAGATACTTACTAGCTGTATAACCCTGGGCAAGTCACTTAACTCCCATTGCCTGGCCCTTCCTGTTCTTCTGTCTTAGAACCAATAAGACAGAAGGTAAAGATTAAAAAAAAAAATAATAAGAGATAGGATAGCTAGATGGCACAGCAGATAGAGAGCTATGCCTAGAGTCAGGAGGACCTGGTATCAAATCTGAGTCAGATACTTCCCAGCTGTATGACCTTAGGCAAGTCACTTGACCCAGTTTGCTTAGTCCTTGCCCTTCTATATTATAGTTGTTACTAAGACAGAAAGCAAGTATTTAGGGGAAAAAGAAAAATACTATGGTTAAGTCACTTTCCTACAGCCAGTATCTATCCAAAGCAAAATTTAAATCTACATCTTCCTAATCTTGAGGCCATCAATCTCTTTACTGGGGCATACTGCCACCCTTTTGATAAACTTTCCATTGTACCATACTATGTTCTCAGTTCTCTTTTTCTGCTTTATCATTCCCTGGTTCAGGGATTAGGACCATTTTTGTCTTATAAAGGGAATTTAATAGTTCTTTCTTAATTATTGAAAATAATTTGTGACATTTTTTAATTGATCTTTAAACATTTGGTAATATTTAACTGTAAATCCATCTGGACCAAGGAATGCCTTTATGATTTGCTCTTTTGTATTCGGGGAATTTTTTTTTTTAAGAAAGGACCATTGGTAAGAACACTAGACTTTGAGTCTAGAGACTTTGGGTTCAAATCCTATCTTTGTCATATCTATATAACCTTGGAATAATATCTAAACCTTTCTGGACATCAATTTTGCAATCTCAAAAATGGGAGGTTTGGACTAGATTGTTGAGATTCTCTCTCCAAGCTCCAAATTTCTTATGTTATGCCTTTCTCCCTCCCCAATAGTGTGCAAGCAGTCTTCTGTAGTCTAAGGGAAGCAGGTGAAGTCATAAGAAATCCATTATTTCCCCTTCCAGAGTGGGACATCAAAGACACTACAGTAGAGGGCTATTCTAATTTGACTTCAAATGTGGTTCTTGGTTTTAAACTCTGTACCCATTTAGTAGATGTACTGTTCTATCTGTTTATGTCTCATTCCCCTCCTTGACTCCAAAAGGGCCGCCTTACATAAGCTTTGTATGGCCCCAACATCTATCTAGCAGAACACGCTGCACTCTTATTAATGGTAATACGTGTTTGCAGAATGAATGAATGAATCTTGTTTGCTACCACTTAGGCTCCTCTACCCCTTCTCCCTCCTTTCCTAGCTCCTCCCATTCATCTCTTTCCCAAAAAAAGGTGCTCCTCCCCCAACCCTCTCCTGAGCTCTCATTCCCTCACCATCTTCTCCTTCCTGTCGGATGGCTTCCTCACCTCTCTTTTCCGTGCCATTGATTGAATCCCAACTGTACTGGAGCTTTGGACAAAGTGTTGGGAGAGAGAAGGAGGAGAGGGGAGTATGTGGGGTGGAGGGATGTGGGAGGCGGGGGAAGGAGGGGTACAGAGATGGAAGAAATGAGATCTGCTCTCTGCCCTGAAGGAACGTCCAATTTAGTAGAGCATAAAAACCATACATGAAACAACATGACAACTACATAGCAGCTCATCCACAATTGCTGTAGAATGTGCCTAGGCTTCTCATCGTTCCCATCTCGATTTTCGCCCGGTTTCTCTCTCCCCTGCTGCTTTCTCCTCCCTCACCAATAGCTCATCCCTCTGGGTCTCCGCTGAGACATGGAGCCTGGGTGCCTTCGGGGAGGCACGAGAAGGCTGGGGAGATGAGAAAGGATTCGCCAAAGGACTGAGCAAGGGGGTAAGGGGTTCTGAACCTTTCCTCCTCCTTCGACCACATCGGATTCCACACACACACACACACTCCTGCCCCTCTCCTCCGGAGATCCCCAGTCCCTGTCCCCCAGTCCCAACCACTCTCCCTCCCGTCCCCAGTCCCCCTGTCTCCGATCCTTGCGCTCCGCGGGAGCCAGGCAGGTCTCGTAGAGAGCTCCAGCTACAACCCTCTCGCCACTCACCACCAGAGCCCGCCGACGTGGGCGGGACAGAGTAGAAGCAGAACGAGTCCGAGTCCGGTGGGAGCGGGCGGTAGCATCTCGACGGCTAGGGTCTGGCTTTCGGGGAGGGGCGGGAAAGATGGCAGCTGGAGGGCGAGTGGGTGCTGCCGGGGCGAGGGGAGCCCGGGATTTCAAGGGGAGCGCAGGGGCAGCCCGGCGGCGGCAGCGGCTACAGCTCCCGGCCCCATCCCGGGAGAGAAGGGAGAGGCAGAGGCGGAGGGACGGGGCGAGCCAGAGCTTCTGCCTTCTCCAGAACTCCCGAGACGAAATCAGAGCCGGGGGCGGGGGTGGGAGGGAAGGGGGGCCGGGGCGGGGGCGGGAGACAGGGGCAGGGGAAGAGTGGGGGGGGGTGGCAGTTGCGACAGCCAGGCGGCGGAGATCTCCCGAGCCCTGCGCCCCGGGGCTTCGGGCGGAGAGGGGCGGGGAGCCGGGGTCTCTGGGCGGGGCCGGGGTGAATTCCCGGTCCAGTGGGGCAGGTCCCTCCTCCGCCACCCCGAGCGCTGGCTATCTCCTGGTTCCGTGAGCTGCCCTGTCTGCCCCCAGCTCAGAGCTCGGGATAAAACTGTGTGGGAAGGGGGGCGGGGAAGAGCCAAGAAGAGGAGGGAAGGGGAGAGGAGAGATGGGGGGTGGGGGGGAGAAGTTTGACAGGTTTGTTGACTGTAAAGAGAGAAAACTTCCCAGGAATGAGGGAGTGGGGGGGAGTGGGGGGAGAGTTAGAAGCATATGCAGCCTCAGGGGCCAAGAGAGGAGACGGGGTGGGGGGGGCGCCTATCAGGATGGGGGTGCCTAACTTAGAGTCGCAGACCACCCGAGGCTAGCTGTTCCTTGCCGAGGTCATGGGCGGCTTCCCTCTGCCTCCAGACTTTTTGACCTCTTTGCTAGGCAAGACTCAGAAATCTCTCCCCCTGCAGAAGCATCCCCAGGGAGAAAGATTCATAGGTTTAGAAATGGAAAAGAATTTAGAGATAATCTAGTCGTCCACCACCCTATTTTACAGATGAAGAAACCGAGGCCAAAAAATGAAGTGATTGTCCAAGATCACATGAAAGCGGGTAACAGAGTCCGAACTCGAACTCAATTCCCGGAGCTCCAAGTCCAGCTTCCTCTGAGCAACCAGTTCCACGGTCTTCACTGCCAAAGAAGTTCCCCTAACTTCCCTCCCTCCTGAGAATTGAGACCATGCCCTGATAGCCCCGTTGCCCTCTCCCGACTTCACTCAAGAAGGGGAAGGGCTGCTGGTCGTCCAGAGGCTAGGGGGTAGCCCAAAGCTCATTCTTCCCACTCTCTCTAGTAGTGTTGGGGTGAACCCCAGCTCAGCCCCTCCGGGTCTCTGGTTCCCCGAGCCTGCCCTGCCTCCACCTCCTCTCCCACCCAGCATCCGCCCCTGGCAGCGACTGGGCGGTGTTGTGGGGGTGGGGGAGCCCAGCTGCAGGTGAGACCGCGTTTATCTGATTCTCTAATGCCACAAAAATGCCTTTGATGCCCCCGGCCCCCTCCCCACTGGGGGAGATCAAAGGGCCCTGTGGGGAGGGGGCCAGCAACCAGCGAGGAGGGGGGGACAGCACCATTCATCACACCTAGGTTCAGGAGAGGGCACTGAAGGACCCACCTCCTCCCCCTGCAGGCAGGGGTCCCTCAAATTGCCCCCCGACGGGTGCCGAGAGACGGATGGAGATCAGGATTCCAAGAAGGGAACAGCAATCCCTGTCCGCCCTGACCCCAACTTTAAGGTGCCTTGGGGTTTGGGGGTGGGGGCGGGGTTCAGGACGGGAAGCATTGTTTGAGACAAGCAGAGTAGCTCAGAGCCCTTAGAGGAGAGACCTCAGCCAACACGGGTGGGAGGAAGATCCAGGGAATCTTCATTGCAGCTTCAGGAGGGAAGGACAGTGGGGGAGGGGAGGAGTGAGGAACTCTCTGCAGCTCATTTAGAGAAAGAGGAAGAAATAGCCGTGAGTGGGAAGGACTGAGATACCTCCACTGGCCTAGGGACAGAGAGATCAGAGAACTCTATAGGGCAAAGGGGAATTCAGTGAAGAAGAACTGGCAATCCAGAGGAGAAGAGGTGGGAGGGAAAGGCATGACTAGGGAGGAGAGAGAGCTGGAGAATGAGGGAAGACCAGGCACAAGGAGGGAGGAAGAGGAAGGAGACAACAAAGACAAAAGCAAAGAACAGGGTGGCTGGATTCACAGCAGCTTGTTCCCAGTACCATTTTTTTTTAATGAACTGGGAAAGAGCAAAAGAATGGGAGGCACAAAGGATAGGGAGGGGAAAGAACCCTGGGAAGATATGGAGATGTGGGAGGAGTATCACCTGGCTCCAGGAGGACTTTGGGAAACAAGAAACAGGGGTTAGGCACAGAGGAAGAGGAGCAAGGTATGAGGCCTGGGAGATGACCAAGGGAAAGGATCATGGGTCGGGGAACGTTGGGGGGTCAGAGGAAGGGGCAAGGAGGGATAGAGGGGGAGAAGGAAAGGCTCTTTAGGAACTCAAGAGATTCAAGAGCTGGGAAGACTCTGGGAGAAGAGGAATAGGTACTTCAGGGTTGATCCTTGGGGAAAAGTGGGGAAGCAATAGAAAGAGAAGGGCTAAGAACAAAATAGAGGAGGCTGAGGGGCTGAGGGGACACTGAGAGGCTGAGTAGAAGCCAAGGGGAAACTGAGAAAGCAGGATATCAGTGAAAGGGGGAATCTAGAGCAAAGGGACAGGTAAATTATTACAATTATCATGAGAATGAGGAGACAAGGGGCAGATAAAGGGACAGTGAATATTAGGGGAAAGGGGCAGAGACTGACAAGAGCATTAGGAAAAAGGGTCACAAGTTACTGAGACCAAAGGAAGAAGCCCGACCTCTGGAGGACTTTGAAGAGAGAAGAGCTGAGAGAAGACTGGTAGACAAATAGGGACTGAGCACTATAAGTCTAGACCTGGAGGGGACCTTAGATGTTACCCAATCCAATCCCTTCATAAGGCCAAAGAATATTCAAGGACTTGTCCAAGGTCACATATGGAAGAGACCTCAGAAATCATCGCCCCAATCCCCTCATTTTACAAATTAGAAAACTAAGGTGGGAGGGGAGGGACTTAAGTAATTTGCCCAAGGTCACACCAGTAGAAAGCAATAGAGGCAGAATTTAAACCTGGGTCCTCTAACTCCAAGAAGATTTCACCCCACTGTACAAGTGATCAAATGAGATATTTGTAAAGCTCTTGGCAAAATACTAGGCACATAATCATCCTTTAATACATGCAAAATCTCTTTCCCTTACAAACGGAACTGAGTGGGAGCTGGGGGGGGGGACACTGGGAAAGGAGCATGAGAGGAGTTGGGGCCCGCTAAAGGGGAGGCCCAGGGGCAGAGGCTGATGATCACTAAGTTCAGAGGCCAAGAATCATAAGTGCAGGGACTAGGGAAACGATGGGAAAAGAAGGACATGAAAAGCAAGAAGCAAAGGGGGTACCAAAGCAGAGGTGCACAAGCCTGGGCAAATTTACGAGTCAGGAGCTAGTGGATACTTAGAGGAAAAGGCAGGAGTTTGGAGGGCCATGGGGAAAGAGGCAGGCAGCTAGGGATGAATTTTAACATTTAATGAACAGAATTCAAATGAAATGCAAAATAACCCACCCGGACAGATTATTTTTAACAAATGTTTTGCTCTGGTAGGGCAGTATCCACAGAAAGAGACAGCCTGATGCATGCCCCAGAACACACACACACACACTCACCAACAATCAGACATAAACAAAGGAGCACATAGACCCAGACAGAAGGGCAGGTGGATGGGAGGGGATTGGGGGGTGGCCCCTACTAGCACCAGCACCCCTAAGGGAAGGCCCCAGGTGGACTGAGCCTCCTCCCTCTGTCCAGAGTCCTCCTTGCCTGCCCCCTGCCCCCACCCTGACGCTGTTATTGCAGATTATGAAACATTCTCCCCATTCTGCATTCTTCTCCTCGGCAAGAATTTTAATATATTTGTCTTTGCTGTCAGGGGACCAGGGCTCAGGGACTGCCCTGCCCCAATCTGAGCAGCAGGGCACCCCAAACCTGCCCAGGGAAGAGCAAAACTCCAAATGGCCCAAATCCCCTGTTCACCTCCAACAACCCTCAGCCCCTGCCCCCCACCATCACCACCACTGAGTCCCTTCGGCTTCCTTCTCCGGCTCTCAGGCCTCTCTGTGGGGGGGGGGGGGACAGAAATGATGTTATTGAAACAACAAAGATGGGGGAGGGTGGCAGGGAAGGGGGATCAGCTCAGGAAACTGGGGCTCCTGCCAACAAGCCTTCTCCTCTGCAGGGGGCCTTTCTGTTGCCCCTTTCTCCCCCACCCCTTCCTTTAAAATACACATTGCTACACTGCACCAGTCCGGCAGCACATGGAGCTAGGCTTTAGAGCAGAAGAGTTGGGAGGCTGAGGGGGCTGGGGAGGGGGGTCAGGAGTATGGGACTGCATTCCAGAAGTCAGACCTGAGTAGTCCCGGGTCACTCAAGTTCCTGCTCTTCATTCTCCCATCCAGGGTCCCTGTTGCAGTGTTTTCACTCATCTGCCTAGAGAAAGAAAGGATCTTGGCCAGAGGGTGGGCGAGGATCCATGTTCTCCAGACCCCGATGAATGAATGAGTGAATGAAAAGGCATCAATTAACCACTTACTGTATACCAAGCACTATGCTAGATTCAGAGGATACAAATAGAGAAGTCAGTCAGTCCCTGATCTCAGGGAGATCCTTCCCCACCATCTTTACCATCATGAGTTTCTTTGCCTAGTATCCTTCCACTTCCTTCCCCAAAGCTTTCAGGGAGCCAAGTTCAAATGTACCCCAGAGGACAGATCCAGGACCAGTTAACCAGGTGGACTAGGAAAGAGAAACTGAGGCAGGGGGTGCCAGGAAGAAACAAGGATGTTTGGCTCTGAGTGCAAAAAAAAGGAGATGGGGAAAAACCCCAGAGTGATGCCCACAGAGTGATGAAGAGAGCCTAGAGTGTACATTGAGTCAGACATTTCCACTAACCCATGTGTAAACACAGCTCAGCCCTCTCCTGCTTTTGTGAATCCTCTGAAAGCACAGAAGTAGAGGATCAAACTCCAGCTGCTATTGGCTCTCTGTGTGACCTTGAACAAGCTACTTCACCTGAAGAGTTCCTCATCCGCAGAATGGGCTAACAACTCCCTGGTCTCTAAGGTCCCTTCTGATTCTGAGTGGCTGATCCTATGGCTTCCCCCACTTCCAACAATCCCCTTTGGATATCCTTCTTTGCCTTCAGGGGCCATTTTGCCCTCTGGTTCCCCCAGCTAGAGGGAATCCTTTCCTTTTGGAACCTTTCCTACAGCTCTGATGTCTAAGATTATCCTGAAGAAAGTGTTCTGTAAGCCTTAAAGCATGGTATAAATGTTAGCTATATTCAGAATATATTAAGTCAGGGGCAGGTGGGAGGCTCAGTGGATTGAGAGCCAGGCCAAGAGAATACACAGTATTGTAGACTAAGATGGAAGTTTGGGGGTTTTTAAACACTTACCTTCCTTCTTAGAATCAATACTGTATATTGGTTCCAAGGCAGAAGAGTGGTAAAGGCTAGGCAATGGGTTAAATGACTTGCCCAAGGTCATGCAGCTAGGAAGTATCTGGGGCCAAATTTGAACCCAGATCCTACCACCTCCAGTCCTGGCTCTCTACCCACTGAGCCACCTAGCTGCTCTCTGCATTAGGTTCTTAATCTTTTCAGTATTAAAGATCCTTCCTGAATCCAATGAAGCCTATATACTTCTTTGAATAATTCATTCTATTTTTTAAATAAATAAAATAAATTTTAATTTGTTAAGACTTTTTAAACAAACGACAAAATATCTAGTATTACAGCAGAAATGGACTATACTGAAATACAATGATCAAAATGTATTTTGAAAAACCATGTTCATGGACCCCAGGTTAAGAAAGGCTTTTTTAATTTCCTCAGTGTGGGTACTCCCTTCACTGAGTCAGATTGAAACCCCTCCAAACCTCTGTAGATGGTTTCATGTGTTGAAATAGCCAAAAAGTTTCATCACCTCCCGGTAATGTACCCCTCGAAGCTGGTCCTTGAGTGACAGCCTGTCACCAGACCCTCAGGGGAGTTGCAAAGCTTGGCAGGACCTATCAGAGCCTGTCCTGGGCTGGCATTGCCATCAAGGACCCAGGGCCACTTCCATTCCAGGATGAGGCATCAGACAGAATACAAACAAAACCACTTTTTGTCAAATGGAGTTGAATGTACACGGATGGACACTCAGATGCTCAGATGGGAGTGGGTCACACAGAGATAAACACTCACACCCTTGACCACATGGGCAGATTCTCAGCAGCTGGAGGAAGGGAAGGTTGGGAGCAAGCATGGAACAGAATGGCCCAGAAGGGAACTTTGGACAGGCTAGCTCCGAACCCCCTTGAGTCTCTACCTCGGGAGTCCAGCCCCTACTCTCTGCCCCTCTCCCTGGGAACCTGTCCATCCTTCCTGGGAGGGTGGGTGGGAAGGAAAGGGCAGTGGGAAGGCCAGGAGGATGGATAGCAGGGCAGGAGAGGAGGGCCAGTTCAGGGAAAGCAGCCAACAGGCAGGGGTGAGATAACATCAGGGTTGCTCCAGGCTGAAAGTAAAACCCTCAGGCTCATTCTCTAGAGAGCTCTCTTCTCTGTTTTTCTCCTTTTTATCTTCTCTGATGCTTTTCTTGCTTCTCTGTCTCCTGGTCTCCATAATTCTTCAGTTTCTCTGCTCCCATTTCTGCCTCCAGGGCTCTCAATCTGTCTCTATTTCCCAGAATGCCTAAGGCAGCCAGAGCCTGGGAATTTGGGTCTGTGACCCTTCTCCTCCCAATATTCCCCCTCTGTTCCTCCCTCCCTTTCTTTCCATCCTGTGACTGGCCCTAATTCTCTTTGCTTTTAGACAGGGCTTGGGAATTCTGAAGGGATCCTGGGTCTCTAGATCCCAAGGGAATAGAGAAGGAGAAAGAGTTCACTTGTTTGCCCTTTCTTCATCACAAGTGACACCACTTTCAGCCCAGTGTCAGTGTATGCCTTGGGTCTGGTCCCCCCAAATCCCCAAATGTGACCCCACCAGCCAAGAACAGGAACTGGGACATGCGGATTTCTGTGCCTATTGTTGGCCATCATTTTATCCCTGCTCATTAGGTTTATGTGTCTTTATCAGAAGGCCTCAAACCAGAAGAAGGCTGGGGTAGAATACACTAGGGTCTGCTCTTAAAACACCTACTGGATGTGTAACCTGGGCAAGCACTTGACCTCTGGTTTCCTCAGTGTCCCCATCTATAAAACAGAGTAATATCATTTACGTCCCACAGTTGGTGTGAGGCTCAAATGAGATAATATTTATAAAAGACTTTTCAAACTTTAAAGTGCTATAGAAGTGTTAGCTATTATTATTGTCATTATACCCACTGAAACCAGTGGAAGACCTTAGTGGGAGACTCAGTTTCCCCTTCACTTAGTCTCCCCTAACTCTTTATCCCTTTCTCATCATCTTATACCTAGCTAGTCTCAGGGAGGAGGAAATGAAAGAGGAGGGAGGGGGATGAGAAGGAAGAGAGAGTGGGGCAGGGGCTGAGGGAAAGGGCTTGCAGAGAAGGGAGGGAGGGGCCACCCACCAGGGCTGGGTTGGGTTGGGAGCCAGGGAACATTTGTTTCTGCTTAACTCACTTTCCAGCAGGCTTGGAATGGGAGCGGTTGAACTCAAGGAGCTTCTCTAGAGATTTCTCCCTTGAGATTAACTCCTGGGGTCACTGAAGGTGATGTGGACAAACACCTAACATCATCTCAGGTGTCAGGAAGGTAGAAAGAAGCAGATCTGGGGAAACTGAGGCTTGGAGCTTCTTGCCCAGGGAAGGTAGAAATTAAGGAATTTGGCAAAGTATAAAGGACTCTGCCCTGGAAAGAGGATATGAGATGGCATGGGGAGATCATGGTGGGCTTTAATCACTTAGTAAGCCCTTCTTGAGTCCAGTTGGTAACTAGAGCAGTTGAGGGTAGTCAAGGATCCCCCACCCCAACCCATCCCCTTCCTCCTTCCACCCTTCCCTGGGAAATTAAGCAGAGTCACAGCGCAACCTTGTGGCAAAACTAGAAAAGTGCCCAAGGTTTAGCTAGCCCAAGGGCACCAGAAGCTCCAGGCATTTTCTCATCCTCATCCCTTTTTAATTCCCTTCCCTCTACTCCTTCCTCCTCCTCTCCCTTTTTTCAATTCCTTCCTCCCCAATCTCCTCTTCCTTCTCTTTAAAATGAAATTTTTATTTTTTAAGTGAACAAAAAACTTATTTCCCTTTCACCTTCTCCCACTCCACAGGGGGGGAAAAAAGAAAAACAAAATCCTTATATACATACATATGCATAGTCAAACAACAAATTCCTTCATTTGTTGCATCCTAAAAAATGTGTCTCATTCTGCACCCTCAGCCCAAGATCTCTCATCTGGATTCTCTTCCTCTTTCCTCTCCTCTCTGCAATCTTTCTCCTTCCTTCCCTTGCCAGGTTAAAACAACCACAGTTGGAAGTTGTAGTCTTAGAGGAAATGAGAAGGAAACTAAAATATGGGGAAATAATTCTGCCCAAGGGAATTTCCCCTCATAACTTACCCAATAATTTATATCCCTAGGCTGACCCATTATTATTGCTGAAAAGAAGGTATATTCTTTTTTATCCCTGTTCAGTTTTCTCCAAATATCTATTAACTCTAGATTTTCTAGCATTTCATTCACTTTCCTTACTTCTTATTTATTTTTTGGTTCAATTTATCTAGTTCTGATAGGAGAAGGTTGAGGTCCCCTACTAACATGGTTTTACCATCTATTTCCTCCTTAAGCTCCTTTAGTTTCTCCTTTAGAAATCTGGATGATATACCATTTGATGCATAAATTTTAAGTACTAATATTATTTCATTGTTTATATTACCTTTTAACAAGATGTAATTTCCTTCCTTATCTCTTTTATTCAGATCAATTTCTACTTTAGCTTTATCTGATATCATGATTGTTACTCCTGCTTTTTTTTTACTTTAGATAATGCATAATAAATTCTGCTCCAGCCTTTTACCTTTAATCTGTGTGTGTGTCACCCTGTCTCAGATATGTTTCTTGTAAACAGCTGTGAAAATTAATTGTGGTTGGACTCTGAATATTTATATATATGGTCACCAGGGATTTAATTTTCTAAATCCCAAAATAAATTACTAAAGTAAATTGAATTTATGGTAGTTTATTTACAATAGAGGAATGAGGGAGAGAGAGAGAGAGAGAGAGAGAGAGAGAGAGAGAGAGAGAGAGAGAGAGAGAGAGAGAGAGAGAGAGAGATGGGGGGGAGAGAGAGAGAGAGAGAGATGGGGGGGGGGAGAGAGAGAGGGAGAGAGATTGAGAGAGAGAGAGAGAGAGAAAGAGAGAGAGAGAGAGAGAGAGAGAGAGGAAACTTCCCCTTCCTCTGAGCCAGGTAGAAATACTAAGGCCCTAAATAGGGAAAAGAGTCTCAAGATGATTGGAGGCTTCAAGCCTCCAGAAAGGTGGGATCACTAAATCAGCCTTTCACTCACCAACAGTGACCATCTAAATGGAAAGAAGTCTGAGGTCTCCTGCACAGGCTCATTCAGGGGTCCAATTCCATGGTCTCTCCTCTGAGTCAGAGAGCTCTTCAAATATCTCTTCTGGCCTCTGGTCCTCTTTTTTTTAAGATCTTTTTCCCTTATGCCACCTCCCCTAAGTTTCACATCTACCAATCACAGCAGACGCTTTTCTCCAGGACTGCCCATTCTTTAGTTCTCACCTTCTTTGGTTAGATTATATCTTTTGGGGTTACTTAACACCTTTTTTGATTAGTTCCCCTTTTGTAGTTACTTAACACCTTTGTGTAGTTAAATTGGGTAGATCTACTTAAAATGCTGAGTTATCACCTTTTGGGGATTAAAATCTAAAAATAGATTGTGGATTACAATTCAATCTTCCCAATAAAGGAAGAGCTAAGTACCTTCCTTGTTACAATCAGGAGATAGCTAAATCCAATCTTCACACAACATGTAGTAAGATTCTGGTTTTTGCTGACCCATTATTATTGGCAGCTCAGTAGAGCAGTGGAGACACTACTGGGCCTAGAGTCAGGAAGACCTGAGTTCTAAAGCCAGCTACAGACACTTAAGTAGCTGGGTAGAGTTGGGCCAGTCACCTACTTCTGTTTGCCTCAGTTTCCTCAACTGTAAAATGTGGTCAATAATAGCATCTTCCTCTCAGGGTTGTTGTAAGGATCAAATGAGATAAATTTGTAACGTGCTTAAGGCACATGGTAGGCATACTATAAATGCTAGCTATTATTGTTACTTAATCAATATTACATACTTCTTGTACATAGAGGCATTGCAAAAAGAAAACTAGTTTCCTAGTCAAGAATACCTGAATGCAAGTTCTTCTTTGTCTTGTATTTGCTGTGTGGCCCTGGGCAAATTATCCAGCTTCTCCAGGTTCCCAGGAATTCTCTCAGATTGTAGATTTCTCCCCTCTGACTCCAAGAAGCTGTAGCAAAGGCCACACCCTGCTAAAAACAAAAACAAAACGGTCTCTGCAGATAAGTAAACTAAGTGGAGTTGAGACTGTCAGTGAGTTACAGGGATGTCCACTTCAAGCATTTGAAGATTTTCCCCAGAAGAATGGGCAGACAATTTGTTCTAACAGCCAGGAAGATGACAGGAGCAAGTGCTATGAATTCTCTAAAGCTTGGTCAGAGGACACACACTTGGTCAAGGACACACCACATCCTGAGCCATTGCCCAGTGTCCTGAATTTTGTCCTTTTTTTTTTTAACCTTAAACCTGTAGTTTTAGAATTGATACTATCAGATCCAAGTCAGAAGAGCAGTAAGGGCTAGGAAATTGGGGTTAAATGACTTGCCCAAGGTCACACAGCTGGGAAGTGTCTGAAGTCAAATTTGAACTCTGGACCTCCCATCTCCAAGCATGACTCTATAACCACCTAGCTGTCCTCTGATTTTTTTGTCTTGCCAGTGGACTTAGATGACTTAGATCTCTGCCTCATTTAAGTCCAATCCCTCCATGATATCCTTTTTGAAAGGAAGAATGAACAGCAAGATTTCAGAGCAGTTACAAATTAGCACTGCTAGGGGCCAGCTTCCTCCCTGGGAGCTTTAATAGTGTAATCACTAGTCAGACCAAAATATAGATCTATTGTTTGTAGAGCATGTGACTCCATGATGAGAGATCTACAACAGTAAGACAAGATAAGACTGTCCTGGCTGTTGTGCAACTTTACAATCTAGTAAGAGAATCTAATATAAGCTAGCTCTTGCTAACCAATGATAAGCATACCATCTTCCTCTGAAACCTGACAGGAGATGGGGTTTAAAAGACAGATGGAGAGGGGGTCGCAGCTAGTTGACTCAGTGAATTGAGAACCAGATCTGGGAGATCCTAGGTTCAAATCTGACCTCAGACACTTCCCAGCTGTGTGACCTTAGGCAAGTCACTTTACCCCTATTGCCGATGCACATTATCGATTCTAAAATGGAAGGAAGGGTTTATAAGAAGGGAGAAAAAAAGAATACAGACAGATCACAGGAGGTCAGAGAAAGGACTCTCCCTAGTATCTTCAAAGGTGTAAGGCAGACCCAGCTGGGAGAAACTGGCTCAAAGAAGGACTTTCTGTTGATTTCCAGAATACTACCCAATTTCTCTGAACAGAACTATGAACAGGATCCAAAAGAAGTCCTGGCAAAAAGACGATGTTTCTGTTTTATTAAAAAAAAACTTTTCCTTCCATTTTAGAGTCATATTTGAACCCAAGACCTTCTGTCACTGGGCTGGGATTTCAGTCCATGGAGCCACCTAGCTGCTCCAAGAAAACAATACTTTGAAAGGAAGGTTTTCAAATCCAGTCTCTCTGCTGCTATGTAACCTTGAGGGAGCCTAAGCTCTTCTTACTTTCTTTTTCTTCCATCTATAAAATAAAGGGATTACACTAAATTATCTCTAAGGTCCCTGTCTGCTTTTAAATCCTCTATTTTCCACTTGGCCATTCCTAGTTAACTTGAATGGAAGGGCCATAGATCAAAGGACCCTGTACCAGTTGAAGTCCTGGGAAGATGAATCCTATATTCATTCCCCTTTTGGCCTCGTATTATTGTACTCACCTCACTGTACTTCTGATCTGAGCCCCCAGTTCAGTCTCTGAGTGAAAATGAGAGATTCCTTTAAATCTTTCCGGGCATCCAAACCCTGCCACAGCTCCCACATAGTTCACCAGTAGGCAAAGAGATGTAGGGAAGAACTGGGCAGTGCCAAAGAGATCCTATGAGTCCTCCAACTCCCCATCAGCTCAGTTCAGAGCTACCTCCGGCTAGGTGGGTGGTATAATAGATAGAGCGCTGGATTTAGAATCAGAAACATTCATCTCCCTAGCAAGGGGACCCTGGACAAGTCACTTAAGTCTGTTTGCCTCAGTTCTTCATCTCCAAAACAAGCTAAAGAAAGAAAGAGCAAACCACTCCAGCAGCCTTGCATTGGAAACCCCAAATAGGGCCACAAGGGGTTGGGCACAATTAAACAACATCTGGAAGGAAATCTGTGCCATTCATCCTTGAAATATCTTCCCCTGCTTCCTCTCTTCCAGCCACTGTTTCTTCCTTCCTTCCAAACCCAAATCAAGATACCTCTTTTCTAAGATGGACTCCATTTAACTCTCTTTATGATTCTTGATGAGTTGTCCTCACTTGGGGGAAGATAGACATATTTGAGAATCTGACCCCCTCCCTGACCTTCTGAGGATGATCTCATCAAGGGATAATAGAATCTAGAGCTGAAATTGATCTTAGATAGCATTTAACACAACCCTCTATTTTTACAAAAAGAGAAACTGAGACTCAAAAAAAAAGAAGTGGATTGCTCAAAGTCACAAAGGTGGTAGAGATGCATATTCTATATGGGTGAGGAATTTGAGAACCATCAGAGTGTAATTGACTTGTCCAAGGTCACACAACAATTAGTGCTTCCACTAAACTACTCCAGTGCTCTTTCTTTCTAAGTCACCATGCTATTTCTTGGTATGTTGCTTTGAAAATATCTTTAATTGTTTCTTTGTAACTGTTGACTGAATAGTTCAACAAGGAGACTAAGAAAAATGTTTGCCAAAGTTCAACATATCTTTCAAGAGGGAATCCTGGATGAGTTATGAACTGATCCAACCATTCTGGAGGGTAATTTGGAACTATGCCAAGAGGGCAATAAAATTGTGTGTACCCTTTGATCCTGCAATTCCACTACTAGGTCTGTATCCCAGAGAGATAATAAAAAGGGGGAAGGACCTACTTGTACAAAAACATTTATAACTGCTCTTTTTGTAGTGGCAAAGAATTGGAAATCCATCAGTTGAAGAATGGCTGAACAACTCATGGTACATGTTGGTAATGGAATACTATTGTGCTCTAAGAAATGATAAGCAAGATGATTTCAGAAAAAGCTGGAAAGATCTATAGGAACTGATGTAGCGAGAAATAAGCAGAACTGGGAGAGCATTCTACATGATAACAGCAATATTGAGTGATGATCAACTGTGAAAACTTGGCTACTCTAAGCAATGCAATGATCCAGGGCAATCCTGAAAGACTTAAGATGGGGAATGTTATATACCTCCAGAGAAAGTGGAGTCAGATGGATGTGGACCAAAGCTTACTATCTTTTTTTTTTAATTTAGTCAATTTAGAGCATTATTCCTTAGTACAAGAATCATATTCTTCCCCCCCCCTTCCTGTAGCTGATGCCCAATTCCACTGGATATTACATGTGTCCTTGATCAGAACCTATTTCCATGTTGTTGTTTGCATTGGGATGCTCATTTAGAGTCTACATCCCCAGCCATATACCCTTGACCCATGTGATCAAGCAGTTGTTTTACTTCTCTGTTTCTACTCACACAGTTCTTTCTCTGGATGTGGATAGCATCTTTCTCATAAGTCCATCAGGATTGTCCTGGATCATTGCATTGCTGCTAGCAGAGAAGTCCATTACATTTGATTGTACCACAATGTATCAGTCTCTGTGTATAATGTTTTCCTGGTTCTGCTCCTTTCGCTCTGCATCACTTCCTGGAGGTTGTTCCAGTCTCCATGTAATTCCTTCACTTTATTATTCCTTTGAGCACAATAGTATTCCATCACCAACATATACCACAATTTGTTCAGCCATTCCCCAATTGATGGGCATCCCCTCATTTTCCAATTTTTTGCCACCACAAACAATGCATCTCTGAATATTCTTGTACATGTCTTTTTCCTTATTATCTCTTTGGGGTATAAACCCAGCAGTGCTATTGCAAAGCTTCCTATCTTTCACATCAGTGTGTTTATGGTTTTATTTGGGGAGGTTGGTTATGTATGACTTTGCTCTTACAACAATACTAATATGGGAGTCTTTTGCATGATAATAAAAATAAAATGTAAAAAAGAAAAAGAAATGATGAGAAGGATGATTTTTTTAAGCTGGAAAGACCTACATGAACTGATGCAGAGTGAAATAAGCAGAACCAGATAAACTTTGTACAGAGTAAGCAATATTGTACAATGATCAACTGTGAAAGGCTTAGCCACTCTCAGCAATGCAATCATCTGGGTCAATTCTGAAAAGACTTGGATGGGGAATGCTATCCACCTGCAGAGAAAGAACTGTTGGAATCAGATGGATGTATATCAAAGCCTACTCTCTTTTGTAACAGTGTATTTGGGATTTTGGTTTTTGTATGAATCTGCTCTTACATCAGTGACCAATATGAATGTGTGTTTTGCATGATGATAAAAATAAAACAAAGGAAATTCTGGAGAAGGGAGGAAGAGAATCAGGAAAGAATGTAGGGACCAGCAGATGGGAAGGGCATTGTCTGCCTCATTCTAGGAACCCACTGGAAAGGAATTCATATTTTATGAATCTAGGGTTCATTCTGACTCTAGAGCTGAATAGAATGAAACTTTTAAAGTTATTTGTTCCATGGTTGAAGATGCTATTTTGCACTTACTAAATATTTATTGATTTTTTAAATTATTGGATTGATTATTAATTGATGATCAATTACTGGATTGATTGACAAGCATTTATTAAGGGCCTTCTGTGTACTGTATCCAAGGAATAGGAGCAGTTAGGGCAAGGCTATGGGGGTTAAGTGACTTACCCAGGGTCACATAGCTAAGAAGTATCTGAGGCCAAACTTGAACCCAGGACCCCCCCCCCCCCATCTCTAGACCTGGTTCTCAATCCACTGAGCCACCCAGCTGCCCTGGTAAAGTATTTTAAATGCCAAACAGAGAAATTTTGATTTTATTCTTAAGTAATAGAGAGTCATTGGAGTTTATTTAGCAAGAGAGTGGCTTGTGCTTTAAGAAAATCCGCTTTGACATTTGAGTCCAGAAAGGACATGGTCTGTAAGCAAATTGGAGAAGAAAAGGCACCCAACCAGCTTCTTCTGGCTTGGACAACTATAATCAGGATCATAGATAAAGACCTGGATCACCTAGTCCAAGCCATTCATTTTATAGATAACAGAATTTGTGTCTATAGTGGTCACAATTTGGCCAAAGTCACATAGCTTCTCAGTTTTCCAATTCCAAATAGACTATGTTCCCAGAGTCCTCTTGCTCTTACAACCCTCAGAAAATACTAAAATGAGAAACTGAGGCCCTGAAGGGGCATAGAACCTATATCACAGTCAACTAACAGCAGAGACAGAAGCAGGGACAGGATCTTGGGATTCCAATCCCCAGACCAGGATTTTGAGACAACTCATTCCAGTATAGGATAGTTCTGTTAGGGAGGTTTTCCTTAACATCCAATTAAAATCTGCTTCTCTGCTGTTCCTACCCATTGCACCTCCTGCTGACTTCTAGGACCATGCATAATCCCTCTTCAACCTGTCAGTCATAGAAAACACTCCCAGATCACTCTGAGCATTTGTTTATCCTGTTTCTCTCAAAGCATCTGCAATATCCTGGTCACCTTTCTCTGGATGCCTTCCAGCTAATGGACCTCCTTTCTAAAATATGGTGACCAGGGGCAGCTATATAGCTCAGAGGATAGAGAACAACATTTGGAGATAGGAGGTTCTGTATTCCAATTTGACCTCAGATACTTCCTGACTGTGTAACCCTAGGCAAGTCACTTAACCCAATCACCTAGCCCTTGCCGTTCTTCTGTCTTGGAACCAATCCTTAGTATTGATTCTAAAACAGAAGATAAGGGTTAAAAAAATAAAATAAAATATGGTGTACAGAATTAAACACAATACTCCAGATGGGATCTTCCAGAGCAGAATACAGTAGGACCTCATTTCACAGCAATTTGCAAGATCATCTTTTTGATTCCCATTGAATTTGTTGTTCTTTTTTTTTTTAAACCCTTACCTTCTGTCAATACTGCATATTGGCTCCAAGGCAGAAGAATGGTAAGGGCTAGGCAATGGGGGTTAAGTGACTTGCCCAAGGTCACACAACTGGGAAGTGTCTGAGGCCAGATTTGAACCTAGAACCTCCCATCTCTAGGCCTGGTTCTCAATCCACTGAGCTACCCAGCTACCCCCTGAATTTATTGTTCTTAACAAAATGACTCTTCCCTCTCTTTCCCCTTGTCCTCTCCCCACAATCTTCTTTCTCAAAATATTGGCTAAACTATTTGCTATTTATTCAAATAGTATTTACTCAAATTATTATCTATTCCCTCAATCTGTACTTGTGAAGTTTGGGGGATTTACTTATTTGTTTTAAGCCCTTCCCTTCTTGTTTCTAAGACAAAAGAGCACTAAAAGCAATTGGGGTTGAGACTTCTTCAGCATCAACAGCTAGGAAGTAGCTAGGGCCAGATTTGAAGATTTATTATTTTTAATTTCTATTTAATTTTATTTCTTGAGTTTTTGTCTTTGTATGTCCAACATCTTACACTGAGCCTTACACAGTCAGTATTTAATAAATCTTTGTTCATTAATTGATCATATTTATTTAAATTTTAATATAAAAAGTTTATTTAATTAATTAATTTAGAGTCTTTTTACATGGTTACAAGATTCATGTTCTTTCCCTCCTTTCCCTCCCATAGCTGGCACACAGCTCCACTGGGTTTTACTTGTGTCATTGATCAAGACCTATTTCCATATTATTGATATTTGCACTAGGATGAGCATTTAGAGCAGCGGTTCTCAAGCTCTCAATTTGTAGCAATGAGAATACATAATGCATATCAGGTATTTACATTCCGAATCATAACTGTAGCAGAATTACAGTTTTGAAGTAGCCACCAAAATAATTTTTTGGTTTGGGGTTACTGCAACATGAGGAACTGTATTGCGGGGTCACAGCATTAGAAAGGTTGAGAACCACTGATTTAGTGTCTGTATCCCCAATCATATCCCCATCGACCCATGTGATCAGGCAGTGGTTTTTCTTCTGTGTTTCTACTCCCACAGTTCTTTCTCTGGATGTGGATAGCTTTTTTTCTCATAAGTCCCTCAGAATTGTCCTGGATCGTTGCATTGCTGCTAGTGGAAAAGTCCATTACATTCGATTGTGCCACAGTGTATGATTAATCATATTTAACTTGACCTATCCAACCTAAAAAGATCTTCTTAATCCTGGTTATTTCATATAAAGTACTAACTTCCCCTTTTCAGCTTTGTGCCATTTGCAAATGGCAAGCATACCATATGTACCTTCATCTAAGTCATTGATAAAAGTGTCTTCAGTCTGTCAATAGGCATTCATTGGGGCAGCTGGGTGGCTCAGTAGATAGAAAACCAAGCCTGGAGACTGGAGGTCCTGGGCTCAATTCTGGCCTTGGACACAAACTATCGGTGTGACCTTAGGCAAGTCACTTAACCCAACTGTCTATAGCTCTTCTGCCTTGGAACTGATACTTAGTATTGATTCTAAGACAGAGGGTAATAGTTTTTAGATAGATAGATAGATAGATAGATAGATAGATAGATAGATAGATAGATAGATAGAAAGATGGATGGAGGATGGATGGTGTATGGGTGGATGGATGGACAGATAGATAGATAGATAGATAGATAGATAGATAGATAGATAGATAGATGAATAAGTAAGCAAGCATTTATTAAGTGGCTGTTATGTGCCAGGCATTGTGCTGAGTGCTAGGGATACAAAAAAAAAAGGGGGTGGGGGAAGGGGGCAGGATAAAAAAAGACAGCCTTTGCTCCGAGAGGAACTCACTGTCTAATGGAGGGGATATTATGCAATCATCCATGTACAAATCAGCTAGAGACAGGATATATTAGCAATAATCAACATGGCAAAGAATTAGCAGAGATAGAGAAAGACTTCTTGCCTGTTGAAAAGGCATTCCATTCAATACTTCTCTCCAGCTTGACCAACCCCAAAACCCTGGGAGAGGACTCTTTCCTCACTGGTGAAGATCCATGCCCTGTACTTGTATGAGGGTGGAGCAGAGCTGGTACCCGTAGAAGAGAAGAGAGATCCAGGCTCTTCAGTCTCTTTGGATTCTGCTTTTACCATACATTGCTGGCAAAAGAGAAGACATGTGGGGCTCCAAGCTCTCTTCAGGACAACAAAAGGGAAAAGTCTCAGGGAAGAAGTCAACTTGGAGAACTTGGGACATGTCCTTTTTCTCAGTTTGCTACTCTGGAGATTTCAGAGAGTTCCCTTTGGCTGAGATCTGGGACTCTCTCCCGGCTGGGCTGAATCACCTCACTCCCAAAGTGAGAGAGCTTTTACATTGTATTTTTTGGTTTTGTTCGGTTGTTTCAGTCATGTCTGTCTCTTCATGACCCCTCGTGGGATGTTCTTGGCCAAGATACTGGAGTTGTTTGCCATTTTCTTCTCCAGCTCATTTTATACATGAGGAAACTGAGGCAAAGTGGATTAAGTGACTTGCCCAGGATCACATAGTTAGTAAGTATCTGAGGCCAGATTAAAAATCAGGAAGATGAGTCTTCCTGACTTCAGGCCCAGAATTCTATGCACTGTGCCACCTACCTGACCTTCACACTTTATTATGTGGTATAAATTCTCTTATGTATACTTTCTTTGTTTTCTGTTTTGGATAAATGGGTTTCTTTGCTCTCTGCTGTGTATGCTCATCATAGAACTGTCATTTTGTGGGAAGGGGATCAAACCTGGAATATAAAGCTTGGCATCCTTTCTTCCCCCAGTAAGAAATAGCAAACTTTAACCTAAAAATTATATCTGCTAGATTAATAATATTTCTTTTTTTTAAACCCTTACTTTCCATCTTAGAATCAATGCTGTGTATTGGTTCCAAGGCAGAAGAGTGGTAAGGGCTAGGTAATGGGGCTAAGTGACTTGCCCAGGGTCACACAACTAGAAAGTATCTGGGGTCAGATTTGAACCCAGGATTTCCTGACTCTGGATCTAGCCCTCTATCCACTACGCCACCTTGCTCCCCCCCACCCCAACTAACAATATTCGAGGGAGAAATAACCTGGTACCCCCTCTCTTTGAGGAGAATTTTATTACAGGTAATTGGTAAAAAAAATTAATTAATTTTGAAAAAAAATCAAAATCTCCAGTTTCCTTTCCTAGCAGGAACTAAGTCTCCCTTGGAGAAGCCTGAGGGAAAGAGATGCTTGAAATGTCTATTCTGCCTCCCTCGGAGCTATCACACACACACACACACACACACACACACACACACACACACACACACACTGCCCTGACACTATACTAGCTACTAGGAAAGAAACAAAGATAAAAACAATACAGTTCTTGCCCTCAAGGTGTTTATAATCTATTAGTTGATCTCTAACATGTATCCAATCCAGTAGGAAGCAAGGAAAAATGTGGTCAGGACTCTGGGGAAAATTTGAGGAGGGAGAAAGAACTTGGAGCCTCAGTTTCTGAAGGATTTAAAGTAGGGAAGTGCTAAGGACAGATCTTCCTAAGATTATTTTGACAGATGATTCATCATTTGTTTATGTGGGTCTCTGGTTTGGGGTTTAGGGTTTTAAAGGATTACTCTCTTACGTGGAAATAGGTATTGAGTGATAATCCATGTATAACCCGGTGGAATTGCTTGTCAACTCCAGGAGGGGGGAGGGAGACAACAAGAATCATGTAACCATCATATATATATAATAAGATTATTTTAGCATTGTATGGTTAAAAAGAGCCTGGATTAGGTTTTCAGGGGCATGGGTTCTCCTTGTTCCATCAGTAACTCACAGTACTTCTCTGGGCCTCAGTTTCCTCCCATGTAAAATGGGGGTAGGAGAAGGAGAGGAGTAAATGATCTCAAAATTCTCTCTCAGTTCTGGCATCATGGAAATCGCTTCTCTAGAAATTCTGAAGCAAGCAACTCACTTTTTCCCATAATCCTGCAGTAAGAGGGAGACCAGCAGGGGACGCTGGACCCTAAGAAAACGCTATCGTTTCGTTTTCCTCAGGCAAAGACAAAACTACATTGTCTAGGAACTAGGAGAACCAAGCCCAGAGGGTGTGAAGGAATGAGGAAGGAAGGGCAGAAGGGGTGGTCCAGATTCTGACCAGGCTGTGGTGGCAGAGAAATGCCCCGAGGGAAGGAAGAAGAGCCACATGGATGAGGAACGTGGGCCAGAATTATGCTCTTAAATGGCCCATTGCATGGATGCATACATCAAGGTAAGCAGCTGCCCTCAGGACTGGTAGGTGGGTAACAACAGGGAAGGGTTCAAGTTTGGTATCTCATTTATATGTTTTATAATTTAATATCGATGTGGAGGGAAAATAATGATGATAATTCAGAGAGTTATAGAGTCCTCGCCACCCTTTTAAGAGATAAGCAGGTTTTATTCTCCCCATTTTGGAGAAAAACTGAAGTCATGCGCTTGTAGTTAGTAATTATTATCATAGTTGATAACACAGTACATTTGCAGAGTTGCTTGGACATTTGCCAGCAGATCTCTGGGTTGAACGGTGAATTTACAGAATACAAGCTCTGTAGCCTTGTGATAGCCACGACGGTGTTTACCCAAGGAAAGCTAGGTAGCTCAGTGGATAGGCTTGGAGTCAGGTAGGACCCAGGTTCAAATCTGGCCTCAGACACTTCCTAGCTCTGTGACCTTGATTGCCTAGCCTTTGCAGTTCTTCTGTATTAGAATTGATACAAAGAAAGGAACTTTTTTTTAAAATATCATTTACCCATCTGTCTTGGTATCTGGAAATCAGTATATAGAGTCCAGATGGAAAGAGTTGGGGGGTGGGGAGTATGATGATTTGTCTTGGGGGGAAAAAAAGAAGAATCATAACTTACTTTCCATAGGACTTTATAATTTTCAGAGCTTACCCCTGTATCTTCTCTAGAACAGATCCTCATCATCTCACACCAAGATGATTTACCAAAAGCCTGCTGGTGGGATCTCCTTTCTCCAAAACCCCCTCCATTTGAATGGCCACCAAAGCAATTCTCCTAAAGTGTAGATTTGATTGTCACTCCCCTACTCAATAATATCCTGTGGCTCCCCATTGCCTTCAGGATCAAATACAAAGTCCTTCTTTCCTAACCCCCTCCTGCCTTTCTAATTTTCTTATACCTTACTCCCAACACTTACTTGTGTAGCCAGAGACACTGGCCTCCTTGCTGCTCCATGAAAAAGACCCTCAGTCTTCTACTCCAGGTCTTCTCTCAGACTGTCCCCCAAGCCTAAAAAGCTCTCCCTCTTCAATCCTTGACTTCTTTCAAGTCCGGGAGAAAACCTCACCTACAGAAAGCCTTTCCCAACCCTCCCCCAGCCCCCATTGCAGTGCCTTGCCTCCATTAATTATTTCCTATTCATCCTGTCTATGGCTTGCTTTCTATATAGTTATTTGCATGTTGTCTCCCCCTTCCTTAGATTGTAAACTTCTTGAGGGCAGGAACTATCTCTTGCATCTCTTCTCCAGTATTTAGCATAGTGCCTGGCATGCCCATAGTAGGTGCTTATTAAATATTTATTGGTTAATTTACTCAACCCTATGAAATGGGTATTATTATCTCCATTTTACAGAGGGAGACACTGAAATCTAGGGTTGTGAAGTTAGAGGGAGATCTCCGCAGTAGTGAAACCCAGGTGTCCTAGCTCCAGCTCAGTACATGTTTTTTTCAATTTTATTTTTTGTTTTTCTGAACTTAATAAACGCCAATAAACATGACCGTGTGTGTGTGTGTGTGTGTGTGTGTGTGTATAAAAAGCAGCAAAAGATGATATTAAATGATGAGTCTCTGTTACATCGTTGCATTTTAAAGTATATAATAACATCTATATTTTGTTGCAAAGCCATCCTGTTTTGTCTTCCTCTGAAATTCCTCTGTTCTCGCCTCTGTTTATTTTGTAAAACTCTGACTTTGTCTTAGAATCAATATTAAGTGTTCTGAGGCAAAAGCATGGTCAGGGCTAGGCAGTTGGATCCCAGGCATTCACAGCTAGGAAGTGTCTAAAGCCAGGACCTCCCATCTCCAGGCCTGGTTCTCTATCTACAGAACCACCTAGCTGCTCCCAGTTGTTTTTTTAAGCCTTTACCTTCTGTCTTAGAATCAAGGTGGTTGAGCTTAAGTGACTTTCCCAGGATTTCACAACTAAGAGGTGTCTGAGGCCACATTTGAACCCAAGACCTCCCATCTCCAGGCCTGGATTTCTTTTTAAAAATTATGTATATACATATACACATTTTTTAACCAAGTACATGTATTAACAAATATCCACACAAGTTTTCCAAAGTTATATGATCAAATTTATCTCCCTCTCTCCCTTCCTGGGGCTGACAGACTATTCAATCTGGGTTATGCATGTATTATCATGGAAAACATATTTCCATATTGTTCATTTATGTGAGTAATCTTATAAAAATCAAAGCCCCAAAACATAAACCCAAATAAACAAGTGATAATAAATCACATGTTTTCTTCTGCATTCTGACTCGAGCCGCTCTTTCTCTGGAGGTGGATAGTATTCTTTGTTTTAAGTACCTCAGAATTGTCCGGGATCATTTTATTGCTGAGAGTAACTAAATCTATCACAGTTGATCACTCCTCAATATTTCAGTTGCTGTGTACAATCTTCTCCTGGTTCTGCTTATTTCACTCTGCATCAGTTCAAGTAGATCTTTCTAGCTTTTTCTGAAATCATCCTGCTCATCATTCCTTATAGCACCATAGAATTCCATAGACCACAATTTGATGGGCATTCCTTAAATGTCTAATTCTTTGCCACCAAGAAAAGCAGCCATAAATATTTTTGTCCTTTCCCTTTTGTAAATCTCTCCAGTTATAGACCTGGAAGTGGTATTACTGAATCCAGGGGCATGCATTGTTTCATAGCCCTTTGGACATAGTTCCAAATTGCCTTCCAGAATGGTTGAATCAGTTCATAGCTCCATTAGTAGTACATTACTAACTCTGCATTTTTAAAAATTGTATTTAATTAGATGATTTAGAATATTTTTCCATGATTATAAGAATCATGTTCTTTCCCTCCCCTCCTCTCAACCCCCTCCCGTAACTGATGTGTAATTCCACTGGGTTTTACATGTGTCATTGATCAAGACCCATTTCCACATTATTAATATTTGCACTAGGGCAATCTTTTAGAGTCTACTTCCCCAGTCATATCCCCATCGACTCATGTGATCGTAACTCTGCATTTTAAAATTTTCCATGGCACTATTTTCTTGCCCTTTATTACTGCCACCAGGTTCCTTGGCTTCCTTGAAGTCTCAACTCTGATCCTTCTACAAGAAGTCCAAGATAGTCACTCCATCTGCAGACACCTGGCTATTTTCACTGGCCCACGTGAACACCCATACCTAGAATTCTTTCCCTCTTCATCTCTATTTTCCAGCCAAAATCCCATTTCCTCCTAGAAGCCTGTCCTAGTCCCCCCCCCCTGTCCTCAGTGTTAGTGCCCTGCCCTATTAGTTATCTCCCATTTATCCTGTATATATCACATTTGCACTTAGCTGTTTTCATGTTACCAGCCCCTCGCTTCCCTTAGATGTGTACACTCCTTGGGAGCAGGGACACTCTTTTGTCTTCTTTTGTATATCCTAGAATCATTCCTGGCCTATAGTAGGGGTTTAACAAATACTTGCTGACTTTTTGATTCTTGGCAGGGCTATCATTGCCCCTTCTTCTGACAGACAGACACACACACACACACACACACACACAGGTAATGCACACATGAGCACACACATACAAATGTAATCAGAGTTAAACAAAATCAATCCACACACTGGCCATGTCTGGAAATGTCATTCTCAGTTCTGCACCTCTGGTCCTTCTCTCCCAGCCAGAGTCTGGGAAGTATGCTTCATCGTGGTCTTCTGGAGCCTGGGTTGGTCAGGGCATTCTTTGTAGGTCTCAAGTCCCAGAGTACACACCATCGCCTCACATTTTCCCCCAGAAAAGGACGGTGGGAAGGGTGGCTTGGAGTAATAATGGGAAAGAAACTCAGAAGGGAGAGCTGGTAGCATGGTCAGCATTCCTCATTAGTACTATGACTCAAGCTCCAGGAATGCCAAAGGGTGGGGGAGGGGGGACGGGCAAAGGAAGGGACAGGGAGGTTAGATACCAGAGCCCAGCTGTAAGCCTGTTGACACCAAGAGCCGTGTGGACTTCACAAGCAAAAGGGATATCTAATAGGACCCTGGAGTGCCCTATCTCCATCATACTCCAAAATGCCTCTCCTGCCTGGGGCCAGGAGAGGGAAAACTAATTGTCACCTCTCCCAAGACCTAATTGACAGCCTAGCAAGGATCTCAAAGCACTCTAGAACATTGCCCTACTAAAAGTATCCTCTCTTTTCCCCTTTAGAGATTTTTATTACCTCCTTTTTGCCTGTAGTAAGGGCTCCTCATCCCCTACTCCCTCCTGCCCTAGAGGATGAGCTATTTTCAGTGCTTGCCAGTGTTCCTCCTATTCCTCTCCAATACTTTTCTCTAGGCTAACCCTGTACCAGTGGAATCCCAGCCAAAGGCCTTCCTGACTCCCCAATCCTTAGTTCCCCCTGACTCAGTCTCCTCATTGACACCCCAAATGGGAATCTTCTCGTGAGGGTTTGGGAGTGGTTGCTAACCAAAGAAAGGAATGTCTCCCACTGGGTCAGTAGATCTCTGGATAGCTCTCATCTGCTCCCACCTATGCCACTTATCACCTCTCTCGTTTCCCATAGCCTCCTATTGTGACTTACTCTGCTCTCGTACCTGCTCTACATTTTCCAAGAGGAAATGCTAAGGGAAGTCTATGGAGTCAGGTATCTTGGGTCCCAGAGACAATCTGGATGTTCTCTCCACCCCCTCTCCAAAGCACCTGTATGCTTTTCTCTGTCTCCAAGGCTGGCAAGTGTCCACAGGGTTGCTGGTCCAAGCAGGCCTGGGGCAGCTGGGCTAGGAGGAACCCCTCCCTCCCATTGGTCTGACACCCAGCCAAAGAGAAACTGATCCTCTGGTGGGGGCAGGGAGCCAGAGAGCTGGGGCCCAGAATAGTCTCTGCCACAGCTTTAGTCAGCACGACACTGGCCGGATGCAGCCTGAGCAGGAACACACCCTGCACTGGGTACAGGGGCCCCAGGGAGGGGACACAGGGAAGACGGGGAGTCTGAAGGGTTGAAGGGTGGGATACAGCTGCAATCCCTCGGGCTCAGGACAGCTGAGGCTTGGGTTATCATCCTCTCCTACCCTTGCCTTCTTTCAGACCTTGTCTTGAAACAACCATGTGGGACATGGTGGAACAACCAGGTGGGTAGGGGCCGTTTGGCTCCATATTCACTTCCCATATCTCTTGCCTCCTCTTCCCTAGCATGAGATCCTTCTATTCCTGTTACTTCATCCCTAGATTCCACTATGTCTTTCCTTCTCTTTCTTCTCCCTTTCACTGTCTCCTCTTTTTCCTCTTTCTTCCATCTTTTTTTCTCTCCTCTTCTTCCTTCTCTTTCTTCCATTATGTCTTTCCTTCATTTTCTCTCCCACTGGTTTTCTCTTTCTTTCCCATCCAAGTTCCATTTCCCCATACAGAACTGAACTACTCAGGGGACAGTCCTTCAAGGCTACTACCTTGCATGAATACTACCCCAGAGAAGAGCTGTGAAGACCGGGGAGCCAAGGCCTCCAGGTGGACAAGGCAAGAGGCTATGGAAGAGAGTGACCCCCCTATCTTGGAGGAAGAAGATAGCCCACAGAGTAAGGAATGGGCAGGCCCATTGTGGAGGAATGGGTGTGGGGAGGGGATAATTGAAGCTCAGAATATCTGATTTCCCATAGATCCCAGACCCTGGACCTGGCCATAATCTCAATGTTTTAATGTCAGCTTCTGGGAGACAACTGGCTCAGTGGGAAACTTTATTGGACTAGAAGTCAGAAGAGCTGAGCTTTAGCCTCAATTCTTCTGCAAAGTTGCTGCATGGCCTTAGGCAAACCTCTCTACATCTCTAAACATCAATTTATTCACCAATTTAGCAACTTAGTTTTCTCATCTATAAAACGAGAATACTAATACCCCACACTTCATGGGATTGTTGAAGGGAAAAATAAGAAAGCTACTGATGAAGTAGAAAGCATTGGCTAAATGTAAAATATTATCATCATCTTACTAGCAGGTGTCCTGGCAAGGCCACAGTCTGTGTCTACCACCTCAGAAGCTGGGTCTCTGGGCCAAGTTGCTGCATTCCCAGGATCCGATTCCATTGACTGGGGGTTAGAAGCCATAGACTTGGATTCTACAACCATGTGTCCAGGGCTCACATCTATACCATCAGGGGCCATTTCTCTGGAGCCTGAGACTCTATCAATAAGGAAGGAAGGGGAGAGTCCAGAGAGAGCAACCCGAAGCCCATCGCCACAGGTCCTGTTGCCCAAGCTGGGTTGGGATGGAGAACTACTTCGCCCGGGGGCCCAGATCTACATGCACTTCATGCAGGAGCATAACTGCTATGATGCCATGGCTACCAGCTCAAAGTTGGTTATCTTTGATACAATGCTGGAGGTGAGGGCCTTTCTGTGCTCCTTAGGGCTCAAAAGCCTCCCTAGAACTGCCCTGTGCCCCCTAGAGTCCTGAATCTACATTGAAAGACCTTCGTGTACTTCCTGGAGCCCCCAAATCACACTCAATCAAAGGCATTCCTAGATCAAACACCCCTCCCATCTTGGCTCATAGATACTCCCCTACGTATCCTCACCAAATCCCCTTGGTTCCTCACTCTGGCTCCCTCCCTCTTCCTCCCTACTATGACATTCTAGGCACTCCCTTTAAACCCCATTTCCTTCTACACATTGTATATAAGCCCCAACTTCCCCATCAGCTATCAGGACATATGGAGAAATCGAGGTAGAGATGAAGTCTGCTAAATGAAAAGCTGGAAATGGGCAAAAGGTCCTTAAATTAAACAAGGGTGTATAATTCACCTACTATGTTCAAGGCACTGAGGATACAAAATGAGATTAGATATAGTCATGCCTCTTAAGAAGCTAATGATCTAATTGGGACAAGGACAAGTGAGCACCCAAATAACTATAGTAGAGAATGAGACCAACACTGTGGGAAGTTGGAGGCTGTGTTGGATGAACTTGAGGAGAGGTCACCTGAAAGTGAAGGGTTACCATGGAGGAGGCCTTGTAGGAATGATGAGACATTAATAGATGGAGTTCATGCCCAAGCATAGAGAACAGAGTAAGCAGAGGCATGGAGACAGGAAGGGGTAAGTCAAGAACCAGGAAGAGAGAGGGCTGCTGAGTGGTTCAGTGGACTGAGAATCTGACCTAGAGATGGGAGATCTTAGGTTCAAATCTGGCCTCAGATACTTCCTAGTTGTGTGACCCTGAGCAAGGAACTTAACCCCTCACTGCCTAGCCCTTACCACTCTTTTGCCTTGGAACCAATACTTAGTATTGATTCTGAGATGGAAGGTAAGGATTAAAAAAAATGAGGAAGAGAATCATCCAGTTTGTCAGGAGCAAAGACTCTACAAAAAGGAACAGATTGAAAACACCACCTGGGTTGAAGGCCTCCAGTGAATGAATGAATGAATGAATGAATGTCACCATCCTTGACCTGGTCAATGGAGCAGTATGACTATAAATGCAGAGTTCAAGATGGCAGTATCTGACCAAGAGATGGCATCATTTCCTTCTCTTTCTTTCCAGATCAAGAAGGCCTTCTTTGCTCTTGTGGCTAATGGGGTGCGGGCAGCCCCATTGTGGGATAGCCAGAAGCAGAGCTTTGTGGGTGAGTGAGACTGAATGTAAAGGGAAAGGTCTTGTGAGGATATGTAGGGGAGCACCTATGGGCCAAGGTGGGGAGACATCTAGAGCACTCAGAGGGACTCTTCAGCAGAGCTCTGAATTGTGTCCTTTAACTACTTGGGAAACATGGACCATTCACTTCTTTCTGGGCCTCAGTTTCCTTATTTGTCAAATGAGGAGGTTGGACTGAGTGATCTCCCAGGTCTCTTCCCACCCTAAATTCTATAATCCTATTATAGTATTCCTAGACTAGAGATCATGGTCAGATCACAGCTCAACAACCTACCTCTCCAACCCTGGGATGAAAGGAGGATAAAATCCTAACCAGTGTATTCTCTCACCAGGCAGAAAAGAAAAGGGGGAGGGGAGAGAAAAAATGAACAAAAGAATAGAAAGGGAGGAGAAAAAGAAAGAGAAGAGAATGGAAAATAGAGGAGAACTCAGGGTAGGTAGTGGGGTGAGGATGAGAAATACTGACCAGTGGTGCCCACACCTATAGGGCATCTTCCAGAGTCTCACATTTGCCACCTTTGCTTCATTTGTTCATTCTTTTGTCAAACAATGCATTAAACACTAGACTAGGCATTGGGTTAGGAGAAAAGGAAGCAGTAAAGATAACCAAGATAAAGCCCCTGCTCTCACAACAGCACCTGGACTGGAGCTAGCCCTTAGGCTAACCAGCCTCATATCCTTTCCCCACTTCCTTAGGCATGCTGACTATCACAGACTTTATCCTGGTACTCCATCGTTACTACAGATCACCCTTGGTGAGTCCTGAAAAGATTGCCTAATTGGAATAAAGGAAAGTGGGAGAGGAAAACTGGGGAGGGGGATTGGGGACCTTGAGTGTGACCCCAAACCTATTCAGAAGAGGCTATCTCTCAATCTCTAGGTTCAGATCTATGAAATTGAGGAGCACACAATCCAAACTTGGAGGGGTGAGTAGAGAACTGGAGGCCCTAAGGGAAGGGCTTTAAGGGAAGGCTCTGCTTGGTGATGAAGTATAGGAAGAGGAATGGGGAGATCTGGGAAATAAGGGAGGGGAGAGGTCTGTGGGAGTCCTCAGAGAGGAGGAAATAGCTCTCTGGATTTGATTCTCCCTTTACTGCAGAGATCTATCTTCAAGGCTCTTTCAAGCCCCTGGTTTCCATCTCACCCAATGATAGGTAGGTCCCCTTCTCCAGCCTAATCTTGGTATGTCGTCTGTGGTCTCATCCCCTTCCTTAAGCCCCTCTTGATTCTGGGTTCATCTCCCTGATCCTAAAAGCAGACTACAAAGTACCCTGACCCTCAGCCCCCACGGATGTGTATGTGTAAGGAGGGTGCATCTAGGGGGAAGGACCTTTTCTGAAAAATCTCCCTTACTTCCCTCACTGGGTGGGGGACGGGGCGGGGTGGGGTGGTGGAATATGTTCAGAAGCAGAGGTACCAATAATATTTGAATTGACTGTTTGGAAGTCTTGCCCAGGAGTCCAGCTCTAAATTAGACCTTCTTTCTTCTGCTCCTCCCAATTCTTCCATCTCACTGACCATGCCTTTCCAGCCTGTTTGAGGCTGTTTATTCCCTGATTAAAAACCGGATCCACCGACTGCCTGTTCTGGATCCTGCCTCAGGAAACGTCCTTCACATCCTCACACACAAGCGGCTGCTAAAGTTCCTCCATATCTTTGTAAGTCCCTTCCCAGAACTGGAAAAGCCCAGAAAGACTCTAGAATGGGGGGGTTGGAGTGGGTGGAGTTCTGACTCACCAGGTATTAGGACACACATTGCCCAATTTGGACTCCTAGGACCCTCAGATGCCCCAACTCTGACTCTAACCCCAGTTATATAGATTTGCATTTGCCCAATATTTCTAGGGTTCTTAATGCAACATCCCTACTTTGAGACCTTGGGAGGCAAAATCAGGGTACAGAGAAGATTTGGGACCACTGTGGCCTCTGGGCTAGGGTTCCTGGGGAAGGAGCTCTGACCTCCTTTCTAATCTTTTGCCCTTCTTTCCCCTCCCTAACCCCAACCCTGCTCCTATACCCAGGGTGCACTGCTGCCCAAGCCCCAGTTTCTCTCTCGATCTATCCAAGACTTGGGCATTGGCACATTCCGAGACTTGGCTGTGGTTCTGGACACGGCCCCAATCCTGTCTGCATTGGACATTTTTGTAGACCGCCGTGTGTCTGCGTTGCCTGTGGTCAATGAATCCGGTACCTTTGCCAAGGGGAAAGGGTGGTACTCAGGACAGGGCTTTGAAAAGAGACTTTGGGGAAGGCGGGCAGATTTCTAGTCTAGGCATCTCAACAAGATTGGAGAGTTATTATAAAATCAGCTTGAATAAGGGTTCTTAACTTTTGTCGCGCCATGGGCTTTTCTGGCAGTCTAGTTAAGCCCAGGTCTCAGAATAATGTTTTTAAATGCATCAAATAAAAATAATTGGATTATAATGGAAACCAATCATTTTGAAATATAGAAATAAAAAAAATTTAAGTTCTTGGGCCTATAATTGGGAAAATAAATAAAATATTTTAAATAATTAATTATTTATAATTATTATATATATGTATATACATATATAATAATTAAATAAAGTTCATGGACCCCAGGCTAAGAAGAGGCATCCCAGTAGACAGTGAGAGTTAAGAGACAAGTGTCCAAGTACATGGGACTTTATCAGACAAGCTACATAAACTTGCTGTGCCTTGAGTTCTCTCACTGCCAAAATGGGGGAGATAATAGCTGTCTTTCCTACTAATGAAATGGTTTTGAGGATCCAAAGAGATTGGGGATCCAATGTCATATTATCTAGATGATTGATGAAAAAAGACTCTGCTTCTAACTAGCTATGTGCCCTTGGGATCTGAGCCTCTGAGACCTTATCAGTAAGACTAAGGATCTAGTGTTGATGATCTCTAAGCTTTTTTCCAGCTTCAAAATCCCATGAGTCTTAGGAAATGCTTTGCTAAGCTAAAAGCTCCCACCAAAGAAATAACTGTTGTTCAGTTGTGTCTGACTCTTCATAACCCCATTTGGGGTTTTCTTGGCAGTGATACTGGAATGGCTTGCCATTTCCTTCTCCAGCTCATTTTACAAATGAGGAAACTGAGGCAAACAGAATTAAGCAACTTGCCCAGGGTCACACAGCTAAAAATTGTCTGAGGTCAGTTTTGTACTCTTGAAAGTGTCTCTATCCACTTCACCACCTAGCTGTCCAAAGAAATAGTTGGTGCTAAGCTTTTATACCAGGTACTCTGAGTTCTTCTGACTCCTTCCTTTCTTCCTCCATTCCAGGACAGGTTGTGGGCCTCTATTCCCGATTTGATGTCATAGTGAGTACCCTGCTATAAAGAGAGGCTTCAGGGGGAAAATGGAGGTGTCTGTTGGGAAGTGGGAGGGGGGAGGTCTGTAGATGGAGTTAATTAGGTGGCAATCTGTAAAAGATGGACTTTCTGTGCAGATGAAGGAAATCCAGAAGGCTAGGAGGGTCAATAATGCCTCTATCCCTCTCTATCCCTTTTCTAGCATCTGGCTGCCCAGAAGACATACAACCACCTGGACATGAGTGTTGCGGAAGCACTGAGGCAACGGTCCCTCTGTCTGGAGGGCATCATTTCCTGCCAGCCTCATGAAAGCCTGGGTGACGTTATTGACCGAATCGCCCGTGAACAGGTAACTATTCCACCGAGTCCTCTCCTTACTATCCCCATTCACACAAAACTACATCTCTTTTAGGGAGACCTTGAACCCTTGAAGTGTCCCACTCTGACCTCAGGATAGGGCCTGGTCACTTTCAGCTGTCACATCACCATATACTCAGTATCCACAATCTTCCCGGTTAGAGGTGCCTCTCCATGTGTGCTTGTCAGATGCCCTATCCCTTAGTGCTTTTATTCATACCCATCTTGCCTTTGCCCATTTCCTAAATGAACTCCCCAAAGATGCTGACTTTCCTTCCACATATAATGATGTGGCCATGGTTGGGTCACAGCAGGCACCACTAACCCTAACCCCTTGTACCCACAGGTTCACCGACTGGTAATGGTGGATGAATCGCAGCATTTGTTGGGTGTCATCTCCCTCTCTGACATCCTCCAAGCCCTAGTGCTTAGCCCTGCTGGCATTGATGCTCTCGGTGCCTGAGAATCCCAGTGTCCTTGTTTCTTATGCAGCACTCCAGATCCCAAACCCCCTCAAACCAGATGGAAAGGAGGAGGGGAACACGCTCCTCTCTCTCTCAATCCAATCCTCTCCTATTCAGGTATGTTCTGCAAAAGAGAGTCTTTGACCCAAAGGAGCTAAAATCTAACAGAAGAGAGACAACATGCAAACAAATATATTTTTAAAAAGCTATGTATGAGGGAGAATAGGAAATAATTAAATAAGACAAAGCTCTAGAAGTGAGAGAGGTTAGGAATAGCTTCCCATAGAAGGTGGGATTTGAGGGGGCAGCTCCATAGTTCAGTGAGAGCCAGGCTTTAACGACAGGAAGTCTTGGATTCAAATCTGACCTCAGATAGTTCCTCGTTATATGACCTTGGACAAATCACTTAACCCTAATTGCCTAACCCTTACCGCTCTTCTACCTTGGAACCAAAGCATGATCTTGATTCTAAGACTGAAGGTAAAGGTTTAAAAAAAAAAAAAGGTGGGCTTTAGTTGTGACTTGAAGGAAGCTAGTTAGTAGTCAGAGTGAAGGAGCGAAGCCACAAATGAAAGTTTCAGGACCTCTGGGAAGGTTCCCTAGTCCATATTCCCTGTAAAAAATCTGGCATCTGCTTCCTGAAATTCCTATAAGACAAAGCCTTCCTTTTAGACAATTGGAGATGAAGCTTGAAATGTATATCCTCTTGGGAAAAGGAACATAAGGACTTAAATCCATCCTTGGGCGAATCAGAGCTACAATTAGATCCTTTCCTGCCTGATAGCTGGTTATAGGATCATAGTTAGGGCTGGATAGGACATGGGGATTATCTCCTCTAACAGTTTTACTTTATAAATTAGAAAACTGAGGCCCCAGGAAACATTGCCCAAGGCCATGCAGAGAATGGGAGAACTGGAATACAAATCCAGGTCTTCTGATTCTAGAACCAAGGTTCTTTCCCCAGAAGTCATCAGGCTGATTTGGGATAGAGAACCCAAGGTTGAGGACAGTGGTGGTCCAGAGACAACTTTATCTCCTTCACAGTTTTGCCTTTTTTTTCCTCCCTCACAGGCTTCTTCATCCCCAGTTCCACTTCCCCAACACAAAGCACTAATCCCATAAACCTCTGGGAAAGGCTGATACCTCACAGGATGATGGAGGTCAGGATGAGCGCTCCCTGACCTGCAGGCACTGGGATCATCGGAGGATATTCTTACCCTCATGCATGCCCCACACCCCCTATCTCCTTCCTTGCATCTGCAACTGCTCCAAGAGTGAAGCCAGCTATAGAGTGTGAGAGCCCATACCCTGAAGTGCTGGGACTTAGGCAGGGACTAAACACCTTCGGTTCCTGGACTGGCTCTCAAGTCTTCCACTGTCATCCCCTAATATCTTTTCCCATGACCTTTCCCACCCTCCTCTTGATTCTTTCCCCTTCCATTTTGGCACTGTAGGAGCTGGTTATCAGTATGGAGCCACAGTTGTAGAATCTCAGACGTATATCCGTAGCTGTCCACCTGACCTGGTTAGACCCAGGGAAATATTTAGAATGCTGATAAGTGATCTTAGACTTCTAATCATTGACTTAGGGATTAGAAAATTTTTACAGACAGCCTCTCTCATCTAAAATATAGAGAGAATTTTGTCAAATTTAAAAGAATAAGAGCCATCCCCCAATTGATAAATGGGCAAAAAGCTATTGACAGTCAATTTTCAGATGAAGAAACAAAGCCACATGTAAGTCTATAAAAATGCTCTCAATCGTTACTGATTAGAGAAATGCAATCCAAAATAATTCTGAGATGTATCTCACATCCATCAGATTGGCTAAAATGACAAAAGTGCAAAAAGGCAAATATTGGAGGGAATGTGGGAAAATGGGGATACTAAGATGCTGTTGGTGGGGCTGTGAACTGATTTTGAAGAGCAATTTGGAATTACACCCACAGAGTTAAAAATTGTATATTAGATCCAACAATATCATTGCTGGGTTTGTTTCCCAAGGAGATCAGGGAAAAGGAAAATAACTCATATGTTCCAAAATATTTATAGTAGTTCTCTTTGTGGTGGCAAAAAAATTGGAAATTGAGGGGATGCTCATCAATTGAGGAATGGCTAAAAAAATTGTGGTATATGATTGTGATGAAATGCTACTGCACCATAAGAAACAATGAGCAGATTTTTTTTATTTGGAAAGTGAAGCAGCTGGGTGGTTCAGTGGATTGAAAGACAGGCCTAGAGATGGGAGGTCCTGGGTTCAAATCTGCCCTCAGACAATTTCTAGCTGTGTGACCCTGGGCAAGTCACTTAACCCCCATTACCTTGTTCTTACTACTCTTCTGCCTTAGAACCAATACTTAGTATTGATTCAAAGGCTGAAGGCAAGGATTTAAACAATAAAATTGGAAAAAACTACATGGGAAATGAATAGTGAAATAAATAGAACCAAGAGAACATTATACACAGCTACAGAATTAATACTGGAGGAACAAATTATGAAGGTTACGTTGAGAGAATGAATTGAAAGGGAAAACATGGAAAAACTTAATCTGTATGAACATGTTAGTCTTTTGGTTGATACCTTCTGTGATGCAATGAAGTAGGGAGGGCCTGGGACACTTCTGAATAAATTCTAGAAATAAATAAAGAGTGTGGGGTATCCAGAAGGAAACACAGACAATCAGGAAAGCTTTGAAAGTTTTGTGTGGGATCTATTATGTAGATGTAAAGAAAAGTAGGCTAACATGTAAGAGACTTCTGACTTCATTTATGTACAATCTTCTTTTTCTTTGTATGTGGAAATGCTTGTTTTATTTGGTTTTGTAAAACTTGGAATTAAAAAATAAAAATAAAATGTTGGGAAAAAAAGAGATTTCGAGAGTATAGATGAAAGGGGCCTTGAAAGACATCTTATCCAACTCTCTCATTTTCCAGCTGAGGAAACAGAAGCCCACAGAATTTACTGTCAATGACTAGCTCAAAGCCACACATATATTGAGTAGCAGAGCTGAGATTTCAAATTCTAGTCTTCTCTATGGTGCCGCTTAAGCCTCCAGGGAAAGAATAATAATTTCTATAGCACCCCAAGGTTTACAAAGGTCTTTTGGCAAAACAAATCTATAGGCTAGCAAGTTCAAATATTATCATCCTCATTTTACTAGAAGAAGAAATTCCCAGGATATTCCTGGCTCCTCCATTCACAACCCCTACCTACATACAGGAATTTCTCCCTGCCACAGTTCCTGGTCATCCCCTCCTGTTCTCTGTGTAGGGAGCAGGGAACTCTTCCATTGGAGATTGGAAATCTCTTCTGCTCATTCCCCAGTTTGTTCCTCATAATTCTCATGATTGGGCTAAAATTATTAAAATCTCTCCTTATGGGAAATTTGCTTCTTGTGTGTGTGTGTGTGTGTGTGTGTGTGTGTGTGTGTGTGTGTGTGTTTGGCAGGAGAGAAAAAAGAGAGCATTGTTCTGAGTAGAAAGGAAAAAGAGGAAGGCAGTACTTCAGAAAGGACGTTCGGGTTCAAGTTCAAGATCTCTGACTAACTTGTTTTATGACCTTAGGTAGATAGTTTGACTACTCTGTCCCTTTGGTTACTTAGAATTTAAGAGCTAGAAGGGGTCTCAGAAGTCATTTAGTCCAACCTTCTCATTTTATGGAACAATGAAAGTATTTGCCCAGGGCCACACACAAGTCAATCACAGGCCAGGACCAAGAACCAAGATCTCATGATCTTATCTATCATACCATAGTTCATTCTTTAGTACCTATTTCATTTTAAATGAATTGGCAAAATGGGTGAAACAGAGCCTTTCCTACCTCCCTTACTATGAGAATTAATCTGTAGAAGTGTTCCCCATTTAGATTTTTGTAAAGATTAAGGTCCTGAAGGACAAAGAGATAAGGAAGTGGAAAGACGGAGCCCTTTCAGGTGTAAACAGTAATAACAGGAAACATATATATGGCCCTTACTACATGCCAGACACTTGGCTAAGCACTTTTCCAATTATTGTCTCATTTGATTATCATACCAATCCTGAGAGGTGGAGGCGATCCTCATTTTACAGATGAGGAAACCAAGGAAGAGGTTAAGTGACTTGCCCAAGGTCACATATCTTAGTATGTATCTGAGGCTACATTTGAACTTAAATCTTCCTGATTCTAGGCCCAGTGCTCTATTTCTTGTACCACCTAGCTATAAATAAAGCATTCTACACCTTGAAAGGCTAGGAGACTTTGAATAGCTTAAATAAATATGAAAAGGTCAGCAAAGGCAATGACTTCCTTCAGAGCACATTTTGCCTCAATGCCTTTGTCTCCCCGACATTCATCTGGCTAGATAAGAGCCCAATAACAACCTGAGAAATAGAACTAACTGATCACCATAAATAAAGGGGTCCTTCACTGAGAGAATCTTGCTCTGAACTAGGAAGAATTTTTCCCCAAAAAAATTCTGCTTCTTACATCTGGCTTATATTCTGGCTGCCTGGAAGGTACAAATCTCAGGATTGAGGAAGTCAAAGTTCGGATTTGTAGTGCTGTACAAGAAACAAGGACACTGGGATTCTCAGGTATTCAGAGCATCAGTGCCAGCAGGGCTAAGCATCAGGGCTTGAAAGATGTCAGAGAGGGAAATAGCACCCAACCATTGCTTCAACTCATCCATCATCACCAGCTGCTGAACCTGTGGGTACAAGGGGCTGGGATTAGTGGCAAGTGGCTGTGGCTCAATCGTGGCCATAATTATGTGGCTACGTAACTATAGCGTGAAAGGAAAGTCAGTATCTCTGGGGAGTTCAACTAGGAAATGGGCAAAGGCAAGATGGGTATAAATAAGAGCACCAACAGATAGGGCATCTGACAAGCACACATGGAGAGGTACTTTGAACTGGGAAAGTCGTAGGTAGCACCTGTTTATGGTTGTAAGTGGCCAGATCCTATCCTGAGGTCAAAGTGGGGCACTTCAAGGGTTCAGGGTCTCCCTGAAAGAGATACAGCTCTGTGCAAATGGGGGTAGTTGTGGGAGGACATTGTAGAGTTCACGAGTAACATCACCAGGCTTTCATGAGGCTGACAGGAAATGATGCCTTCTAAACAGAGGGATCATTGCCTCAGTGATTCCCCAACACTCATATCCAGGTACTTGTAGGTCTTCTGGGCAGTCAGGTGCTAGAAGCTTCTACTAGTCCTGGGCTATGTGTCTCTGAAGAACATGCTAACACTCCATTTAAAAAGAGAACTATAGTACTTCAGCAAAGAGTACAATACCAACTAACCAAGCCAGTCAGAAGCTAGAAGCAGAGAAGACTACAATTGCTTATCAGAAGAAGAAGGAGGAGGAGGAAGAAAGAAGAAGAAGAAGAAGAAGAAGAAGAAGAAGAAGAAGAAGAAGAAGAAGAAGAAGAAGAAGAAGAAGAAGAAGAAGAAGAAGAAGAAGAAGAAGAAGAAGAAGAAGAAGAAGAAGAAGAAGAAGAAGAAGATGAAGAAGAAGAAGATGAAGAAGAAGATGAAGAAGAAGAAGAAGAAGAAGAAGAAGATGAAGAAGAAGAAGATGAAGAAGAAGATGAAGAAGAAGAAGGAGAAGAAGATGAAGAAGAAGAAGAAGAAGAAGAAGAAGAAGAAGAAGAAGAAGAAGAAGAAGAAGAAGAAGAAGAAGAAGAAGAAGAAGAAGAAGAAGAAGAAGAAGAAGAAGAAGAAGAAGAAGAAGAAGAAGAAGAAGAAGAAGAAGAAGAAGAAGAAGAAGAAGAAGAAGAAGAAGAAGAAGAAGAAGAAGAAGAAGAAACAGCAGTACAGGAAGCTCATTGGATAAACCTGCAAAGATAACCAGCCCTATGAAGAGTCAGCTGAACTGTCCAGCAGCTAAGAGAACTGCTTGACCCATGCCAACATGGATATACCCATTCATGCCCTACAAGGAGTTAGTTTAGTCTTTAGGACTTTAGTGCTTCAGGAGCACTAAAGAGTCACTTGGCTTGTGCTTGGCCCTACCAGACAGGGATTTTTTTCCTTAGGGTCCATTATTCAGTTTGAAACTGCTAGCCTGAGATTCCCTTCAGGGTGGATTCTCACAGGAACAAGGAACAAGTACAAGCTTTGGGGTCTCCAACTTACAAGCTAGTCCTAAAACTTGGGGTTCATCAGATCTTACTAGGCTACAAGTATGGGGATTCTAGATTCCACGTTGGCAGTGCCTTTACATGACTAGGGTGCATTACCATTGCACCCTAGGTTTATGCTCACTCTTCACCCCAAAATAGACTATGTAACTGGAGAATAAATCCAAGGCTTGGGGGCAGAGGATGCTTTGCAACTACTGTCTTCACAATGCCATTTGAGTAAATACCTTTTCTAAAAGACAAGTCTACTGTCTGATTATTAATGAGAAGTACTTGGGGGCTCAGGAACTATAGCTCTAGTACTAGGAATAGTAACCTAAATGTTGTCCCTTGAACTTGAAGCAACAAGGGTCACCTCTCTAGCAAGTTAGGGGATTGGATCCAAAGGAAATACTACTAATCTAGGATTATTTCTAACTCTAAAATTGTCTGTTTCAAAGTAAAAGAAGCACTAAATATTTTGCCAGACCAAAAACACCAAATAACATGGGACTGTCCATTGAGCCCAGTCCTTCTGTTCATGCAAAGTGTTGTGGAGGCAATTCCCCATGCAGAAGTTCTATAATTAGTTCCTGTCTGCTAACCATATTGTGAGGAGAAATCCCTTTGGTTGGCCACAGCTGCATAGCCAGACCTAAGGGGCTATTAGATGGCATTACTCAGTCTTATCTTTCTTCCTTTCAGTTGGCACCTTCCTGTTCATGGCATTCTGGTGAGAGAATAAAGGCAATGCTATTAGGGGGAGGCTAACATGTGGATGGTGAATACAGTCCTTGGTTCTTTACCTTGGTGTTTGTTCCTTCATGTTAGGCAAAGAAGATTCCTTTGAAGGTTACAGCTGAGTTTCAAAAGATCAGGAGAGTGAGCTACCTGAGCTTCTTGAGATCCAAGTATCACTTCCATGCTGGGTTTTGAGACCTGCTATGCTATGCTTTGGGCCTGAGGAGGAATCTTGGGATCTTCAGGGCCCAGAGTATGGCAGCCGAGATTAATGCCAATCAGAAGGGATGCCAAATTTGAATGTGAGCGTAGTAAGACCAATACTGAAAAGAAATGGCACTGTCTGAGCCCACTCTTTCCAGAGACTGCGGTGGTATAAGGAATAGAATGTCCCTCCGGTGTTGGGGGGAAGTAAATGGTTGTATTTTTTATCTTTGAAGTCAATATCCAAGTACGAAAGCTAATTGATCTTAATTTGTTACCCAACCTGGGGTTTCTCATGGGTTGTTCCAATAGAAAGAACGCCTGGAATAGGTACTTAAGCTGATAGCAGGCCAGAAGAGATACCCTAACCCTTCAACAGTACTCCTAGAACCCTAAGGGGAAGACGGATCTGGTTCTATTCTGGGAGAGTGAAGCTAAAAAGTACTTGCAACATCTTTGCTAAGGTAATATAATGTTCTTATCATTACCAGGATGATAGAGTGAGTGAGGGAAAGGGAGAAGGGGGAAAATAGAAGGGAGAGAAGGACTGAGACTTGTTATAGGCAGACAGATTCCATAAATCACTGACAGATGGTTTATTAAGCATATTTCCTTCCATGTACCAAGGACATCAAAGAAGGGACATCTGAACAGATAGAAACAAAGTGGTAGATTCCAAGTTTGGTTCTTCCAGATCTTCAGGAGCTGCCTGGAGCTCATCCTGTGTGTTTTAGGGAAGAGTCTAAGGGGACTTCTTTCCCCCATTACAATTAGGACTGGCAAGGCACAGGGTGGGAGCTAAGGACTGGCCTTGCTTCCTGGTAGAGAAATAAATCTGGCTAGTTAAGAGTGAGAGGATGTCTCATGATTTAGAGACACCTCTTGTGGAAATTCAGGTTAACCAACTTGTCAGGCACTAAGACAATTCGTGACAAAGGGTTTACTTTCTGCATCCCAGGAGACAAGGTTACCTCATATTGCTGGATCAGCTGAAGAACAAATGAGAGGAAGTAATTAGTGACTTCAAACTACTTTCCTTTGCCTACTCCCCATCCAGTGGCTTCCCCAAAACCTTCTTTCCTGGGACCTAAAGCACTGTAATCCCTCTAAGACTTGGAGTCTAAGGGATTCACTTCAGAGCTACTTGTCCTATGGCTACTTTCAAAGTAAGTTCATTTTCCATCAACCCTATACCAAATCCCAACTACCTCTAACCTCTAGCTCCCACCTCCCTCCATTAATACCCACTCAGATGCTCTATTGACCATTATTATGGCTCTTCTTTCCATTAGCATCACCACTACTACCCCCATTCCTCCATTGTCTCCTTTTTTTTTTTAAACCTTCCCCTTCTATCTTAGAATTAATTCCAAGGCAAAAAAACAGTAAGGGTTAGATAATGGGGATTAAGTGACTTGCCCAGGATCACACAGCTAGGAAGTGTCAGAGGTCAAATTTGAACCCAGGACCTCCAGTTTCTAGACCTGGGTCTCAATCCACTGAGCCACGTAGCTGCTCCCCCTTCGTTAAAACTCCTCTATTCATCTTTACCTGTCCCTGGCTCCCCCATCAATTAATGGCCCATTATACTGTCTATACTTTCTCTGGATAGAGACCCTATACTGTCTCTGATTCTCCCCTGTATTAATTACTCTCATTCCTCTCTATCCAAAGTGACCCTTTTACCAATTTTCTATCCTTCTTCATTTCTCATTCCCTATTCCATTAACTACATCTCCCACCTCTGTCCCTGATTTCCTTCTCCATTACCCCCTCTCCCATCCCTCTTCTGTCACTGGTTACCCTTTCATTAACTAGTCCTTATCTCTCCCCTGTTTGTAGTTCCTCCCTCCATCAACCCCTTCTTTTGCTCTCCTATATCTCATTTCCTCCTCCATTAGACCAGTATAGTTCTCCTTTATCCTTGATTCTCTTTCCCATCAACCACATTAAGGCTTTTCTAATATTCCCTTCACCAGTTCCCCCCATCCCTTACCCTTGACAGCACCAAATACATCTCAAGCTCAGCAATTCGGCGGCCTAGGCAGGCTCGGACCCCATAGCCAAATGGTATGGAGCCAAAGGCATGGTTGACTCCTACAGGTCCAGTCTGGTTTCTCCGTAGCCATCGCTTTGGCAGAAACTTCTTGGGAGATGGGAAGATGTCTGGGTCATGGGACATTGCATAGTGACACAATACAAACTGGGTCTGCAAAAGAATAGTAAGAAGAGAAAGTATAGTAAAAAGAGGATTGTTTTAGGGCTGTGTTGGCAAACCTATGGCATGCATGCCAGAGAGGGCTGCTCTCTTCCCCATTTCTACCATGCCTAAGGATGTTTTTCACATCACCCATCCCTTTTCCCAGCAGTCCAATGGGAGAACTTCCTCCCTCCCCTGTCTGGGACAAGACAGGGTGGGGGCTCAATGAGGCATGAGGGTTGCAGTTTATAAAAGGTTTGCCATCACTGTCCTAGGAAGTCAGAAGCCCAACTCTATTTCTACCTGTGTAAATTGGGGCAAATCAGATCTCTCTTGACCTAAAATTTCCCAATCAAATGGGGGATAAACTAGATTAAAACAACAACAGCATCAACAATAATAATGATAACATTATGTATAGCACTTCAGGTTTTGAAAAGCTGCTGCATTACCTCACTTGATGTCATAACAACCCTGGGATGTAGGTGCTATTATTTTTCCCATTTTACAGATGAGAAGGTTGAAGCTAATAATGGTTAAATCATTTCCCCAGGGTTACACTGCTAAGAAAATGTCTAAGGTAGGATTTGAACTTTGGTATTTCTGACTCCAAATCCAACACTCTATTCATTGTACCACCTAGTTACCTTTATATGAACTCTGAAGTATTTTTCAGCTCTGAATCTGAAAAATCTAAGGCATCTCAGAGCCAGGTAGAAATCATGGCCACTGTTCTCTTTAATGGCTTCTCCCTTCCCTAATTCTAGCATCCCCATCCCAGGTACCCACTTCCCAATCTTCTCAATCTGACTACCTCCCCAGATTCTCTCGCCCCACTCACATTCTTAGGGAAGAGGAAGTCGCCCACTATGACATCCTTCTCTGAGTTGACTCTTGAGTTTGTGGGGACGGCAGGATAGAGGCTATGGGTATATGAGAGAAGGGAATCAGGGGCATACCTCAGGAGAGATGCTGGTTAATGCTTTCCCTTACCACACCCAGTCCCCTTGTTCTCCCAGAATCACTTCCCCTTCTCTTCCCTCCCACCTCCTTCTTTCCAATCAGGCCCCTGTTTCCCTCTTCTGAGTCCCTACTGCTATACCCATCTTTACCTCCACCCTCAGCTCTTCCACTTTATCCTCTTCATTCTGGTCTTTCTTAGGCCCTACTCCACTAACAAAGCCTAAAAATCATACCGGAGAGTTTCCTTAAGCACTGCTTTGAGCAGGGGCATGTGAGCAAAGTCCTTGTATTGGGGTATCTTCCCAGGAGGCACAACTCCCACCACCTCTTTATACAGGGCTTCCTGGGTCTCTGGATCCTGAGCCAGGTGGTAAAGGGCCCAAGTCATTGTATTGGAAGTCTAAAAGGAAGCAAAGCCAAGAAAGATAATGTGAAAGGTCTGTCTAAGACTAAGCAAGAGTGGACAGATGACAAGACTAGCAACTGGAGGAATGGGTAGGGTCTAATTTTCCTCCCATAGTCCCTGGGAGGTAGTTGGCACAAATATTAGTAACATTCTCAATTTTACAGGTAAGGAAACTGAGGCATAGATGCCAAAGGACTTGTGATGTAGAAGTTGCACAACTAATATATGTCTGAGCCAGCAGTCACATTGAGATTTTCTGACTCCAATACTGGTGAAAGCCTTTACCACCACAAAATGCTGACATTTTGGCTTCTATGCATTAGCATGTGAAATGAAGATACAAGGGGTCAGAGCAGATCACAACTTTAAGATGATGCTTCAGTTATTCAAGTTTATAGTAATAATTGCTATAATTTATTTAGTGCTTCCTATGAGATTTAGAGAGGTAGTTTTCCTATGGTCACCCAGCTAGCATCAGAGGTGGGATTTGAAACTTTGTCTTCCTGAAATCAGGTCTGATTCTCCTTTTATCACTCCTCTGCCTCATAAAAGAAGGTAGAGAGGGCTGAGTACAATATCTACAAACATCTTGAGAATAGCATTAATTGGGTAGTTGTCCACTGACTCAGCACAGGGCTAACCAAGAAGGAATGCACTTAAATTTTAGCAAGAATGAATCTAATTAAAACTGGGAAAGGGAGACAGAGTCAAGATGGCGGCCTAGAAGGAGCAGAAGTTCAGACCTCTGGGGGCAGCTGGGTAGCTCAGTGGATTGAGAGCCAGGCCTAGAAATTGGAGGTCCTAAGTTCAAATCTGGCCTCAGATACTTCCCAGCTGTGTGACCCTGGGCAAGTCACTTGACCCCCATTGCCTAGCCCTTACCACTCTTCTGCCTTGGAGCCAATACATAGTATTGACTCTAAGACTTAAGGTAAGGGTTTAAAAAAAAAAAGAAGAAGTTCAGACCTCTGAATATCCTTCCTTACCGATCACAAACTGAATGCTCCTAGGGGACTGAAAATCAAACCTAACAACAAGACAGAGACAAGGAACCCTCATGCTAGACTCAATTCAAAAGGCACCCCCCCCCAAGCCAGAATCCAAGAACACTCGGGTTTAAGGGGAAGGCAGAAAGAAGGTCCCAGGACCCCTCCCCCTGCCCACGTAGAGCGCTGAGACTCCAGGGGCAGCGGGAACTTCTGGGCGGGCAAAGGTGCTGGTCTGGAGGGTATACCTTGTGGGCAGGGCTGTGCCAATCTCAGAGCATCAAACACAGAGGGCAGAGAAGGAACTAGAGAGGGAACATAGAGCTGGCAGCCTGGCCAGAGCTGTGGAGGTTCTCCATATTTGCTCCAGCCTTACAGGAGGTGTTAGCCTCAGAGCACACCCAGCTCAACCAAGTTGAACTTAATCCCATAAAAAGTCTTCAGAACTCAGGGAAGTCCAGGCTCCACACCCTTCCCTCATTGACTACTGGACTTTAATCCAATCAAAAGCCTCCAGAGGACAGGGAAGCTCAAACCCCCAACAACCCTCCCCCAGAGATTGCACCAAGAGATCCTCTGTCAAAGCTCCAAGAGGGGAGACTGACCCCAAAACCAAAAAAATGAGAGGAGCAAGAGCTCCCCAAATATGGGAAGCAAAGAAGGGGTGGATATGAGCAAACAACAGAAAAAGAAGAAAGAAATTACAATAGATAGCTTCTATACAGCAAATGGAACAGAGAGGGAGGGATCAGCAAACGATAAATCAGAAATCCCAGTGAATTGGATACAGGCTTTGGAACAACTCAAAATGCAATTCAAAACACGATTAAGAGAAGCTGAAGACAACTTTAACAGCAAGATAAGTCATCTGGAAACAGAAAATGGTGTCTTAAAAGCCAAAATTAATCAGCTGGAAAATGAGGCAAAGGAGATGAAAGATGAGGCAAAGAAGATGAAAGAGTGAGGCAAAGGAGATGAAAGATGAGGTAAAGAGGATGAAAGATGACCTCCAAAGAAAATCAGACCATAAAGAGAAGAATGACCAAAAAGCCAGGGATGAAACCCAGTTTTTAAGAACCAGAATACAACAACTAGAATTAAGAGAGCTCACAAGGCAGCAGGACACTATAAAACAAAACCAAAAGCATGAAAAATTGAGGAAAATATGAAGCATCTCATTCACAAAATTTGAGAAGAGACAATTTAAAAATAATTGGTCTACCAGAAGACCAAGACAAAAGAAAAAGCCTGGACACAATACTACAGAAAATTATTCAAGAAAAATGCCCCGATATTCTAGAACAAGTGGGAAAAGTGGAGATTGAAAGAATCCACAGATCACTTAATCCCCAACTGACAACACCCAGGAATGTTATAGCCAAATTCAAGAACTATCAGACCAAAGAAAAGTTATTACAAGCTGCCAAGAAGAAGTCATTCAGATACCATGGAACCACAGTGAGGATAACACAGGATCTGGCTGCATCCACACTGAAGGACCGAAAGACATGGAATATGATATTCTGGAAAGCAAGGGAACTAGGTGTAAACCTCAAAATTTCTTAGACTTATAAATGTTGGAAATTTCACCATTGGGAAATCTCATACTTGAAAAATTTCCTATTGATAGTGGGTCTTGGCTATTGGAATGTGAACTCCATTGGCATGAGAGTTTCCCCCTCCTCCCTTCTTAAGATTACTTTAGGACAGAAACCTTTTGCTGAACAATGGAAAGGACTTTGACCTATGCTTAAGCATAGAACAGGAATTTCTTTGAGTCATGATTGATTTTGGAATTGATACAATGGAGATACTTGGAATCAATCTCCACCCTACTCAGTCCTAACAGTATTGAGGAAGGGCTGCAGCATAGATCAAAATTTAATTATTCCAATCTCTACCCTACTCAGGTTAACAGGATTTAGAAAGGGCTGTAGCAAAGGATCAAAGATTTAATTATTTGAAAATATCACCTTCAACAGACATGTGCAAAGCCAGAGACCTCTGGGCGGTCCTGGGTTAAGAGCCACCATTGGCACAAGGAAAATGATGGACAGTGATTGGTAGATGTGAGAACTGAGGGGAGGCAACTTGGAGGGTTTCCTTAAGGAGAGAGGGGGCTGAGGACTGGGAGGTGGTTGGTGGTTTTGGAGAGTTTGTCAGAGTGGTTGCAGTGTGTTCTGAGAAGCTTGCTCTGAAGGAAGCTGAAGGTGGGGGCCTCTGAGACTGTTTCTCCATTTTGGTCACGTGAGTAATAGGGACTGATCTCCTTTCTTTGCCCCAGCTATCTAAGGGCTTGGGCCTTTTGGCCCAGCCTAAACAGAAGGGGTATTTAAGCCCTATTCCCTTCTCTCCCCTTTCTCTCTCCCTCTATCTCTCTATCTCTAATTCCTTTCTTCCTCCTGTTTGTAATTAAAACTCCATAAAAGGTTGACTGCTGACTTGAGTTTTCATTTAGGAATTACATAGCTGAATTCCTTGGCGACCTTAAATTAATATATATCAGTCTTTTAAAAGTGATTTCCTTGTCACATAGGTCTACAACCAAGAATCAACTACCCAGCAAAACTGACTATATTCTTATAGGGGAAAGTATGGTCATTCAACAAAATAGAAGAATTCCAAGAATTTGCAAAGAAAAGACCAGACCTAAACAGAAAATTTGATGTCCAAGCACAGAACTCAAGGGAATCATCAAAAGATAATTTAAAAAGAGGGGGGAAAGAAAAAAAATTTTAAGAGACTCAATAAGTTAAAATTATATGTATCCCTATAAGAAAAGATGTCATTGGTAACTCTTAAAAACTGTTGTTATCACCTGGGCAACTAGAATAATTACACTTAGAGGGAACAGTGACAAACTGTATAGGATGAAAGGACAAGACATAAATAAGTATATAGATATATGTATGCATAGATACATATACATGTTTATGTATGTATATATATACATATATACAACTAGAGCTAAAAAAGAGGTTAATACTAAATGAAATGGGAAAAGAAACAAATTGGGGTAAATTCATAAGTCACAAAGAAGCTCATGGTGAGGGGGGGGGACATCAATACACTGGAAGGGTAAAGAGGTTGGAGATAGGAAATACTCAACTCTTACGTGCTTTGAAATTGACCCAAAGAGGGAAGAACAATCCAATCCATTGGGGCAGAGAATAGATTTGTGCCCTATATGGGAGTAGAAGGGTAATAAATGGACTGGTGGGGAGGGAAGCAGTACAAGGGAGGGAGAGGGTGGGGGATAATTTTAGAAAGACTACAGGGAAAATAAGGGGGGAATAAGAAGGGAGGGGGTGAAAAGGGAAGTAAAATAAGGGGGGACTAGGGGGACTGATTAAAAACAAACATTGGTGTAGAAGGAAATAGTGAAAGAAGAAAAGGCAGGATCAAGAGTAGAAATCAAAATGCTGGGAAATACACAACTAGTAATTATAACTCTGAATGTGAATGGAATGAAATCACCCATAAAATGCAAGTGAATAGCAGAGTGGATTAGAATCCAAAACCTTACCATATGCTGTCTACAAGAAACACACATGAGGAAGGTAGATACACATAGGGTGAAAGTAAGAGGATGGAGCCAAATCTATTGGGCATCAACTGATAAAAAGAAGGCAGGAGTCACAATCATGATATCTGACAAAGCCAAAGTAAAAATAAATCTAGTTAAAAGAGATAGGGAAGGTAATTATATCCTGATAAAAGGCAGTATAGACAATGAGGAAATATCCGTACTCAACATGTATGCACCAAATGGCATAGCATCCAAATTTCTAAAGGAGAAACTAGAGGAGCTCAAGGATGAAATAGATAGAAAAACTATACTAGTGGGAGACCTGAACTTTCCTCTATCTAAACTAGATAAATCAAACCAAAAAATAAATAAGAAAGAGGTAAGAGAAGTGAATGAAATCTTAGAAAAATTAGAGTTAATAGACATGTGGAGAAAAACAAATAGGGACAAAAAGGAATATCCCTTCTTTTCAGCACCACATGGTACATTCACAAAAAGTGACCATGTATTAGGGCATAAAAAACATTGCAAACAAGTGCAAAAGAGCACAAGTAACAAATGCAACCTTCTCAGATCACAATGCAATGAAAATAATAATTAGTAAGGGTACATGGAGAGGTAAATAAAAAATTAATTGGAAATTAAACAACAGGATTCTCTAAAACCTGTTAGTTAAAGAACAAATCGTAGAAACAATAACTTCATTGAAGAAAATGACAATGATGAGACATCCTTTCAAAACCTATGTGATGCAGCCAAAGCAGTACTCAGAGGGAAATTTATATCCTTGAGTTCATATATTAACATATTAAGAAGGGTAGAGGTCAGTGAAGGGAATTATGCTTCCAACTACATTAACTCAATTTGAGCTAACTTTTTAGGAGCCCATTTTCTTCTCCTGTGAGAATCTCCTATGCTGCTGTTCCCACCTTCCTGGCTGAGCCAAATATAAATTGTCTTAAAGTCATTCAAGTTTACTTGTACTGCTGCCCTCAACTAAGTGGGATGGGGAATGAGAGAATGTAGAAAAGCTACAATCAATGAACTTGTTTATTCCAAGACTTGCTTTATTTTTAATTGTTTTAAAAAAAGGATTTCTTATTGAAAATGTTGCAAAACAAAACCTGTATTAAAATACGCCTTTCCCTTAGATTTCTCCTGGCCAAAATACAAAATTAATAGTTTATGAATAAAGTAGTGCATGTGGTTTAGGGAAGGGAGCAAAAGCATTTCCTGTTTGTGGTTAAGTCACAATACAAAACAACTTTTATGAGAAGCTGCACTTACAGAATAGATTGTAGAACAAAGCCGTGCCTATAATGCTGGAGACTTTTCAAAGGAAAAGATATCAGCTTTCCAACACCAATAATATGGTTTATGTTTATGGATAGTGGCTTAAAAAAATCCATGGTTCTCCCCCGCCCACTCCCCTCTCAAGAGACTAATGATAACCATCCTAGACACCAATATGAGAAAGTAGTTTAAAAAACAAAACAAAAAAAATCAACCCATGTTTTATATGATATTAAAACTGTAGTTCTGCCCCACATGCAGAACCTAAAGTTCTTAACACATTTCTTTGCAATAAAGGAATGAGAAAAATATAAATGGGTGCTTTATGACACCAAGATGCAAGGGAACCTAATGTTTGAGCCAAGAGAACAAAACTGATTTCTACAGAGTTCTACCTATAATAAATTAATCCTTTATATGGTTCCCCAAGCTGCTTGGCCAACGTTTTGTCACTTGAGCAATTATTGAAATGTATGTTTAATTGTTCAACCATATTTACCCACAATTCCAAATACATAATGAATAAGGTCAATTTATTAAATTTCTTTGTAATCTTTGGGACCCATCCAAATCATCCTCAGTTCAGACTGACTCGTTCTTCGTAGGGATAGAAAATGGTTTTATATGTTTAAGCCCTACCCTACAGCTCCCACTGCACACTCAGTTTTACATTTGGGTCAGGGTGAGTAGTCTGGGGTAAAGAATCACCTTTTGATCTCTTGTGTATGAGGAAGATAAGGAATCTTCCAAAGAACACCTGTGAACGGGTCCCACTTGGGGCAACATTTTTGCCCAATTTTTGCATACTGCTTTGGCTAACCCCAGAAGCAGCCTGCAACAGTTGATGTCTATTCTCAAGTGGAAATGACACTAGAATAAATGAAAAGAAGCCAGTAACAAGAACAGATGCTGACTGAATAAAGGAATACACTGTGTGAATTAAAACATTTTTTTTAAATGCACAAAGAGTACAATGAGCAAAAACTGTGAAGGATGATGAAAATGTTACAACACATTCCTCAGCACCAACATTTCATTTCCTAGAACTGCATGTAAACTGTAGAGGAGTTACAAACCCATGAAATAATGATAAATAACCAAAACATGCTTCATTTCAAATGATAGAAACATCCTTCGTGGAGGGAAGAACTATCATTAGTGTTTGTGGAGAGCTGGGGTTCCAGTGAACTTTACTAATGAAACATACACTCAAAGTTATAAAGTATTGCTCAAACTGCTCTTGAAGGACATAAAAAACACAAATGGCAAGTGATACAGGTGGTTTCTTCACCCATTTCTCAGTTGAATAAACTAAACCACCCTGTCACTTTCTCTGTTTCTTCTCCACACTTTGGGAAGAGTGGGTGGAGGGGAGGGAGGGAAATAATGTGATTATTGTAACCAAGGAATAATGTTCTAAATTAACTAAATAAACTTATTCAAATGGAAAAAAACTGTGAAAGAATTTCCCAACTCTTGGGAAAAGTACTCAGGAACAAATAATTAAAGAAGGTAGTGAACACTCCATTACTTGGTGGGAGTCAAGTTGTGATGGGAAGGTGTCTTCAAAAGAGTCTCATAAAACTAGAACTCTAAGGGACCTTAGAAGCTATTAAGGCTTAATATATGTATAACCCAGTGAAATTGCTAGAATATTAATTATGTAACCATGGAAAAATATTTAAAAAATAAAATTCTATTTAAAAAAGAAAGTCATTAAGGTTTTTATTTTGTAGATAAAGAAACTGAGGTCTGAAGAGGACAAGGGATTAGGCCAAGGTCCCACACAATGAGTTAGTCACACAAACTGTAGACAGAACCAAGATGGCAGATTAGAAGCAACAACCCAGTCAAACTCTCCTAATATTCCCTTCCAAACAACTAAAATAACATCTCAAATAGAATTTTGTGGCAGCAAAGGCAACAAATGTCAGAGAAAGACAGTTTTCCAACCTAAAACAACTCAGGCACTCAGTAGAGGAGGTCTGTGACAAACTGGATGGGAGCCAGTACAAAGAGCACATGAAAGCAGTACCAAGTGTATAGGTCTTGGAGGAAATTTCAAAGATCTCTGAAGTGGCTTCAATAGTGTTGAGCAACTTCAGGAGCTCTCAGCTCAGAGACAGTAAGGGGGTCTGACAACTGTCAAAAAAGAGATTACAAGGGTCCCTTTGCTGGCATGGGGTGCAGCTGGTCCTGACTGGCAACTCTACTGCCCATATGTAATTCAGGATTACAGTTCCAGGGAGGAGAGAAGTGCTTGTGGTCAGTCACAAGGGAACAGAGGGCCAAGAAGAGCACTAGAACTTGGGACTTCAGGGATCAGAGGCTCTGCCTGGGTAAAGATCAAAATAAAGACCAGGAGAGCAGTGACCACTTCTGTCCCAGAATAACACTACCTTGGAAATGCTGAAAACTTACAGATCCATCACTCTGCCCAGAACCAGTTCTGAAAACAGCAGTACAAAAAAACCCAGAAGTTTGGCACAGCACCTCACTATCCCCAAATGAGCAGATATCAGCATTTATATAAAGTTCAGGGTCAAGAAATAGTCTAGAAAAATAAGCAAACAAAAAAAAATTTAACTTGACCATATAAAGCTACTATAGAGCCAGGGATGACCAAAACACAATCTCAGAAGACAAAAAGGCTGACAAGAACTCTTGGAAGCCTTAAAGAAAGATCTAAGAGTGGTACAAGAAAAAGTGGCAAAAGAAATGAAAGTGATACATGAAAATTATGAAAAGAAAATTAACTGCTTGGTGAAAAAGGCATAAAAATACTGAAGAAAATAACATCATAAAAAAACAGCATTGGCCTAATGAGAAAAGAGGCACAAAAATTCACTGAAGAAAATTATTTCTTAAAATTTTATCTAAAAATGTGGAGGTGGAAGCTAATGACTCCAGGAGACATCAAGAAACAATAAAACAAATATTTTGAATGGAAGAAAATGTAAAGTATCTCATCAGAAGAGATACTGACCTGAAAAACAAATCAAGCAGAGATCATTTAAAAATTATTGGACTACAATGATCACGAAAAGAGTCTAGTATCATATTTCAAAATTATCAAGGAAAATTGTCCCAATATCCTAGAACCAGAAGGAACAATAAAAAATAAAACAATCTATTGATCACCTCCTGAAAGAAAATCCCAGAAATATCATAGCCCAATCCCAGAGCTCCCATGTCAAGGAGATACTATTGTAAACATCCAAAAAGACATAATTCAATATCATGGAGCCACAGCCAGAAATCATACAAGATTTCTCACATAAAAAGGTACATACAAGATTTCTCACATAAAAATGTACATAAGGAAAAGTGTATACCCATCTATCTCTCTGTCTATCTATCCTTTTCCCAATAGTAAAATAGGCAAGGAAAGAGATAAGAGATATGAGGAGAGAGTAATAAAAGGGAGGGAAGGTTAAAGGAGGCAGCAGTTAGAAGCAAAATAAAATTTTCAGGAAGGCAGTTAATTGGATGAACTCACTCATACAATAGAAGTAGATAGCAGAATGGATTAGAAATCAGAATCCACCAATACTCTGTTTACAAGAGACACACTTGAAATAAAAAGTCACACAGAGCTAAAAGAGCTAAAAGAGCTAATGAAGGAAACTACTTTTTTCTAAAAGGTACCATAGACAATGAAATAATATAAGAAAATTTATGTATACATATATATTTTAAATTTATATCAAGTTTCTCTAAGGACCTCATTTCTCAAATATATGAAGGATTGAGTCAAATTTATAAAACTAATTGCCATTCCCCAATTGATAAATATCAAGGGATATGAACAGGCAGTTTTCAGAAGAAGAAATCAAAGCTATCTATAGGCATATGAAAATATTATCTAAATCACTATTGATAAGAGAAAAGCAAATTAAAATAACTTTGAAGTACTGCCTTGCACCTATCAGAAAAGATAAATGCTGGAGAGGATGAAGGAAAATAGGTACTCTAATGAACTGTTGGTGGAGTTGTGAATTGGTACCATCATTCTAGAATATAATTTAGAACTATGCCCAAAGAACTATAAAATTGTGCATACCCTTTGACCCAGTAATACAATTACTAGTTCTGTATCCCCCCCCAAAAAAGGAAGAGAACCTATCTGTACAAAAATGTTGATAGCAGGTCTTTTTGTGGTAGCAAAGAACTGGAAATGAATGCTCATCAACTGGGAAATGGCTGATCAAGTTGTGGCATATGACTTATGATTATGATGAAGTAGTATTGTATTATAAGAAATGATAAGAGGGAAGCTGGGGAGCACAGTGGATAGAACACAACTCTGGCCTCAGACACTTCCTAGCTGTGTGACCATGGGCAAGTCACTTAACCTTGCTTGCTTGCCTAGCCTTTGCTTCTCTTCTGTTTTAGAACGGATATGAAAATAGTAGGCAAGGGCTTTAAAAAAAGATTTGGGGGGGGGTAGAAAAAATAAAGCAAGACCTCTATATGAACTGATGCAGAGTGAAGTGGGAAAACCTAAGAGATCATTGTGCACAATAACAACAATATTATAATGATGGTCAAACCATGAAACATTTGACTATTCTGATCAATACAATGATTCAAGTACAAAGAACTCATGATGAAAAAATGTTATCCATATCCAGAGAGAGTATTGATGAACTGTCAGTGCAACCTGAAGTATGATTTTCTCACTCTCTATACATATCTTGCTTTTTTATGAAATAGAGCTAGCATGAAAATATATTGTGCATGATTTCACATGCATAATTGATACGATTTTGCTTACTTTATCTATCAGTGGATGGAGGAAGAGAGGGAGGGAGAGAGAAAATTTGGAACTCAAAATTTTTAAAGTAAAGAATGTTAAAAATAAATAAATTAGAATTTACAAAAAAAAAAACTTGTCAAGACATGAACTTGTGGTCCAATATCCTTTTCACTACACAGTACAACTAGTTTAAATGCCACAGTAAACTAGTTTGGGATGGTTTAAGTATTGACCTACCCATAGTTAACAAAAAGGTTGGTCTAAAAGACCTGCCCAAGTTTTCTTCCAATGCTATGATTCTGCATTATACAGGTAACCAAAGTACCTTAAGGGATTATTAGGCAGAGGATAGAAGAGTTTGTCCAATTTGTGATTTAGGCTTCCTACTTTCCCATACAAGCTCCTAGACCCACCGTGTCCACTCCAGCCAAGAGTATTTCAGCCAAACTGCCCACAGCCTCATCGGGAGTGAGCTCTCCAGAGGATAGCAGAAAATGCAGATATCCAGACATACGGATCTTGTCAGAATTCCCATCCTTTAGCTCTGCTGCCATGTCCTTGAGCTTCTCTTCAATCAACTTCTTCCCTGCAAAGATCAATATCATAGGATAATATGAAAGGAGAGGTTTAGGGTGTGCAATGTCCAGGGACCAACACCATGACCTCAAACCAGATCTACTGCAGATGACTTCCCTTCAATCCCTGACTCTCAGGGATCTTGTCCCGATAGAAATCTGTAGGAGAGAGTCAGACCAGTACCTAGGATTCCCCTGCCCACCCTGACACCCTCCCCATAATGGTCAATCTCGCTCTGGCCCAGTCTTAGCCCCATCCAACCTCTGCCTTCTCACCGAAAGTGAAGATGATGTCCCAGTTTTCCAAATAACGATTCCAAAAAGGAAAGAGGGGACGGGTCCATTTGGGCAGGAAAGTAACATAGAGAGAGTTCTTGAACATGAGCCCCACAGACTTGACAAAGGTCTCCATCTCTGGGTGGATGGGTGGCTTCAGGCATCCAATTCTCTTCTCAAATAGGATGTATGTAATAGCTTGTATATGAAAAGAGAAGCCGGAAAGGGTAGTTAAATGGGCACTAGGAACTTCCACAATGGACAGTGGCATTTACCACCCTTCCTCTGGAATTTCAGCCTCCTTCTCCTCACCCTGCCCCTCTACCCCCAAATACCTTCCAAGGCAAAAAAGTAGAAGAAGTTAGCAACATCAGGCACCTGGTCCCCCGAGAGGCTCTTTGCCTTAATATCTTCTAGTTGAACCAGCAGGTCTCCTATCACCTCATTCAGGGAATCTGTATATAGGGCAGCATCAGATGGCTTCAGCATCCGTGAGTTCAGAGCCTGACGAAGCTGGTACCACTCTTCCCCTTCCCTGTGGATGGCACAGGTATGAGGTAAAGGGGTAGAGGTAGAAGGAGTGAGAGGGTCTTAGGGGCCTGTATGGGGATAGAGAATGGAACAAGTATATATGGATTGGAGGTGGAAGATGGGCATGAATAGCATGGGTTTGATTTAAGGGTCAAATAGGGATAGGGCCTGAGGTTTTAGTTACAGAATATTTAAGAGGTAGAAAGGACTTTAAAAAAGACAATCTAATCCAAAGCACCCATTACTCAGATTAGGAAATTGAGGTGATGAGTACTAACATTGCCTTAATATTAAAGAGTAGAGAAAGGGAAGAGAAGGGGCTCATATAAGACATCTTCCCCATGACACACCACCATCCAACCATCCTTTTATCTTCCCTATCCACTCAAGGAGATCAATTGTCTGTGCCTACTGAAGTGCTCTTTTCTCAAAAGGAAGCCACCTGGGGCTTGATACCCAAATTCCTGCCCTATTAGGAAAAGGGAAAGGAGAGAGAGAGAGAAGCAGGTTTTAAATTTTTAAGTTAATTTCTAAAAATTAAAATGCTTTCTGATGTTTTAAAAAAATTCTTATCTAATTATAGCTTTAAACTTTCAATCTCACAGGAAGAGAGATTACTCTTTAGTAATCCATATATTTGAGACACAGAAAACACAGAAAATGTATTGCATGACCACTAAGGTTCCTTCCTATTCTGAGATGTTCTATATAGTCATTGAACCTAATGAGAAAAAATTTCTAAGTAGGTGATAACAGGACATGGACTATATCAGGAGCTCAGTTGTTTGATTTCCCATTTATTAATAAAGATGCATTTACTAAGCTATGCCCAGACAATAATGATGATGATGATGATGATGATGATGATGATGATAATGGGAAAGAGAATGGAATGGATATACGGAATGAGAGTAGAGGATGGGCATGAATAGCATAGGTTTGATTTAATGGACCAATAGGGATAGAGTCTGAAGTCTTAGTTACAGAAACAATAAGAGATGGAAAGGACTAGCAGCTAGTATTTATAGGTTTGTAAAGTACTTTGCAAATTTTATTTCATTCTGTCCTTCAGGGAGGCAGGTGCTGTTATTATTCCCATTTTACAGAGTTTAAGTGACTTAGCCAAGATTACACAGGTAACACATTTCTGAGGCTGGATTCAAATTCAGAGATTCTGGACTCAGCACTTTATCCATTGTGTCATCTTCCTGACCTAATTGGATGGCTTTTTCTGAACTAAATTATACTTCTTCCACACCAGGTTAACTGTAGGACCTGATTGTGGCAATCCAAAGATTATTCTACTGAGTACAAGGTTAAAAATCAGTCTTATTTCTGATGCTGCCAAAACACTGAAGGAGTTCAGCAATAGGACAGAGACATTTTAACATGAAGAGAGGGGTTCCTCGTAATTCAGTAGTCTCATTTCTCAGTATAAGAAGAGCCTCTTTCTTTCAAAATGAGACTTGAAGAGGACAGGGGTGTCCAGTAACCAAAAACAAAACATTTTATTTTACTTGTAACTTCTTAATATTGTTGATCAAATGATGCCTCAAATATCTGATTACTGCCCAATGAAGTGGAAATGCACTCATCTGCTTTCCAATGATTTTAAAAGTATCTTGGGCTTCTGAGTTCTTGTCTAGTTCTAGCCCTGGGTTCTATTTCCACTGGCAATGATGCATAAAATCAACCAAATGGAATTCAGTTCTCTTGGCACAACTCTCAAACTCATCTGAAATGCAGCTGTGAAAGGATCTTCTAAATTTAAACAGTTAAACCTAAACTGATGTCACCCAGAGGCACTGTGGTGTGGAGAGCTCACTAGACCAGAAACCAAAGTGAGTGGGACACAGCTGTGTGTCTTTCTCAGATAAAACCAGTTTTAGCTTTTTAGCCTATACCCCAAAAGAACAAAAGAACAAAAAAAAAAAAGACAAAAGGACATAGATTTGAGATCCCTTATTTACTAGCTATAGGATTGGCTTCTCTGTTTCTGAATTTGTAAAATAGGGATAATAGTGGGTACACCATGCACCTTATTGGATTGTTGTGGGGAAAGTCATGTGAAAGTTTTTGTTGTTCAATCATTTTCCAGTAATTTCCAACTCTTAGTGACCTTGTTTGGGGTTTTCTTGGCAGAGATAGTGGAGTGATTTGCTATGTCCTTCTCCAGCTCATTTTATACATGAGGAAAATAAGGCAAACAGGATTAAGTGACTTGCCCAGGGTCACACAGCTAGTAAGCATCTAAAACTAGATTTGAATTCATGAAGATGAGTCTTCCTGACTCCAAGCCTAATACTCTAACCACTTGGCAACCAAGCTGCAAAGCACTAAATAAATTTCAGTTGTAATTAATAAGACTGAACTTTCTATAATGCTTTTTCCTTTTTTTAATTAAAATTGATGGCTTTTTGACTCATGACCTAAAGTGATCTTATATTTTAACAACCTTAGTCAGATATGTCAAATCAAGATTTCAATGTAACTTGAAAATTTGTTTTCAAACAAAAACTTCCCAGAGGATTCAGCAAGGTACAATGGAAAAATGCTCAATTCCAAGCCAGAGGTTCTGAGTTTGAATTCTGGCTCTGGATGTGACATTGGGCAAATTGTCCTACCTCTCTTAGTTCCTAGATCTATAAAATGAGATTAGAATAGGTGGTTTCTCAGGTCATTTCCAAGTACAGGTCAACAAACTCAAGTTATTTCTGGCTTATAGTTCTCTACTACAGGAAACCTAAACATCCCCATCTTAGCTTTGGTGTCAGACCCAATAGGGTCCAATGTCTTGTCCTACTACAAGAGACTACATGGTGCCACCATCAAATGGTTCAACATCAGAAACTGACATCATTTTATCAGTGAAAATGACATTAGAGAAGAGATCTTGGACTTTGGTCTTTTCCATCTAACTTACAGCTGAAACTTGACAGAGATGTTAGCTCCCCATCTAGAATGAGAGTTCCTTGAGAACAGGGATTCCCTTACTTTTCTATTTATTCCCCAAACTCTTAGCATAGTGCTTTGCACATTGTGAGTACTTCATAAAAGCTTCATTCATTTATTCATCCATTCCCAAGGTACCCATGGTTAGTTGCTGCCCACGAAAGCAAGCAATGACCCAGCCTCTTCCCATTCCTGAGTCCCAGGGCTCACGTGGTGAAGGGCCCATAGGCAAATCCTCGACTGTCACGGTGCTCCTTCCATAGAGCCATGTCATGGCGTAAAGGGTGTTTTCCCTCCTGCCTCAGCAGCTGCTCCATCAATGATGCATTGGCCAGATACACACTGGTATAAGGAAGAAGAGGTAACTTCCATATCGGTCCATATTTGCTCTTTAATACCACCTGCAGGAAACAACCAGAGCTGGGAAACTAGGGGCTTGAATAAAGCAGTACCTGGGTTTGGGAGAGGGAGGTTGAGAATAGAATTGGGGGAGAGGAAAGAAGGAAGGAGGGAGGAAGAAAGGAAGAGAGAGAGGGGAAGGCAGGGAGAAGGGATTGGGAAGGGAGGGAGGGAAGGAGGGAAGGAAGGATTTTTTAAACACCTTCTATATGCCAGACACTGTGCTTTATGCTTTACAAATATCTCATAATACCTGTATAACCCAGTGGAACTGTTGGTCAACTCCAGGAGTGGGGAGGGAAAAGGGGAGGGAGACAACATGAATCATGTAACCTTGGAAAATTTATGTGTAAATTTGTTACTGGAATACAATAAAGATAAAAAAATTTAAATCTCATTTGATCTTCATAACAGCCCTGAGAGGTAGATATTATTATTATCCCTATTTTATAAATGAGTAAACTGAGGCAGGCAGAGGTTAAATGATTTGCCCAGGGTCACACAGTTAGTGAATGTCTAAGGATAAGCTTTAATTCAGATGTCCATGACTCCAGGTCAAGTATTATTTACACTGTGGCACCCCCTAAGGAGGTTCTAAGCAGAATTGATAAATCTAACCTGGTAGCCATCCTGATGTGGCACTTGTGAGAAATGAGTATTTGAAGAGTTCCCAGACTATGCCTGGAGGAGAGGTGGCAGGGGAGCTATTGATTCTGCCAGTCTTTGGTCTAAAGCTCTATAATACAGAACCCAGAACTATTTCCAGAATGTAGGTCTAGAGGATTTCTGGGGTCCTGCAATGATATATTAGAGAGATCACTGTCACTGGAGTCAGGAAACTCAGAATTGAATACTAGATAGGACAATGGCAGTATCACCTTGAGTAAGTTTGCTACTCTTGACTGTGCCTCAATTTCCCCAGCTACAAAACTGGGATAAGAATATATTTGCAAATACAGATGTAACGCTTCTCAAATTTTCACCCAACCCAAAGAGAGTTGGTATCTGTAATATTCTAAACAAGAGAATCAGATCCAAGAATATCTTAAAAGGCTAAAATGTTATTATATCAATTCTAAGAAGATGGAATTTAATAGGCACAAATATAAAGAGACACCTGGATTCAAAAATTAACTTCACAAGTAAGTACAAGATGGAAAATATTTCATGAGACATTAATTTAACTGAAAGAAATTTGTAGTTTTAATGAATAGCCATCTCAATAAGAGTCAATAGTCTGATAGCTGATAAGGAAAAAAAAACAACAACCTCATTGTGTCTATCCTAGGCTTCATTAAGAAGAAATAGCCCAACTACATCCTGCCCTGGTCAGACGAAATATAGAATATTGAGTTTAGTTCTGCAGTCCACATTGGATGATAGACAACATCAAAAGAAGAACACAGAGAAGGGCCTCAGATCATATCAGAGGAGAACAGGTTGAAGGGTAATGTAACAAGCAAATTATTTAATTAATTTAAAATAAAAAAATAAGACTCAGAAGATGGAGTGTTATGGGCTAGTATATCTGAATCAAAAAATACATGGAGGGGAATAAGTGTAAGAAGACTGGGAACACATGAAGAGACTAGGTTATAAAGGTCTTTAAAAGCCAAATGTAGGGACAGTTAGGTGGCTCAGTGGATAGAGAGTCAGTTCTGAAGAGGGGGGAGGTCCTGGGTTCAAATCTACCCTCAGATAATTCCTAGCTGTATGACCCTGGGCAAGTCACTTAACCCCTAATGGCTAAACCTCACTGTTCTTCTGACTTAGAATGGATACTTAATATTGATTCTAAGACAAAAGGTAAGGGTTGGGTTTTTTTAAGCTAAAAATGTAGGATTTTATATTTGATGCTATCGGTAATAGGGAGTCATTGGCATTTATTGAATAGGGAGTCATTGGCATTTATTGAATAGGGCAGTGGCCTGGACAGAACTTCATTTTAAGAAAATCACTTTGGTGGTTGAATGGGAAATGGTCAAAGTAGAGAGAGGGGAAACCAACCAGCAGGCTACCATGCCAGTCCATGCAGGAGGTGATGAGGGCTGTACCAAGATGGTACCAGTGTGAATGGAGAGAAAGTGACATATAGGAGAGACATGATGAAGGTAGACATTACAAGATTGGCCACTTGTGTGGTGAGTGTGAGTAAGGAGTTATGAATGACATATTTAGGATCTGGGTATCTAGAAGAAAGGTAACAACAGTAATAAGAAAGCTGGGAAGAGAGAAGGATTTTGGATGAAAAACAATGGGTTCTATTTTGATCATTTTGAGTTTGAGAGGCCTATGGAACATCCAGTTCAATATGCCTAAAAGGCACTTGGTGATTCAAAATGGAAGAAAACAAACAAAGGCTAGAGAACCATTTGTTGGTATGGAAGCCTATAGCTAAGGCCTCTATGAATTAGTTCTGTAATAACCTCCTTGATCTCCCTTGTCTCACTTGAATCATTGAAGAAGTGAGAATTTTGGGAACTTCTGAACTCTCAGGGAAATCAGAGCTACTAACCAAATCAAAGAAGAGGGTACCCTTGGTTTTCAGAGAAGGCAAATCTTCCTTAAGGGTACCCATGTTATTATTGTTCCCTTTGGTAAGTAATTCAGAATCAGAATTGAAAATTGTACACATAAAAAGCAGAGGTTGTCCATTTTGGTTATATGTATGTCCACATGGTGCCCAAAGGGTGATAAAAGACTGCCCTACCCTTTGATCCAGCCATAGCACTGCTGGGTTTGTATCTCAAAGAGATGATAAGGAAAAAGACTTGTACAAGAATATTCATAGCTGCGCTCTTTGTGGTGGCCAAAAACTGGAAAACGAGGGGATGCCCTTCAATTGGAGAATGGTTGAACAAATTGTGGTATATGTTGGTGATGGAATACTATTGTGCTCAAAGGAATAATAAAGTGGAGGAATTCCATGGGGACTGGAACGACCTCCAGGAAGTGATGCAGAGCGAAAGGAGCAGAACCAGGAGAACATTGTACACAGAGACTGATACACTGTGGTACAATCAAACATAATGGACTTCTCCATTAATGGCAATACAATGTCCCTGAACAATCTGCAGGGATCTAGGAGAAAAAACACTATCCACAAGCAGAGGACAAACTGTGGGAGTAAAAACACTGAGGAAAAGCAACTGCTTGACTACAGCGGTTGAGGGGATATGATTGAGGAGAGACTCTAAATGAACACCCTAATGCAAATACCAACAACAGGGAAATGGGTTCGAATCAAGGACACATGTGATACCCAGTGGAATTGCACGTCAGCTATGGGAGGGGTGGTGGGGAGGGGGGGGAATAAAATCATCTTTGTTTCCAATGAATAATGTTTTTAAATGACCAAATAAAATAATGTTTAAAAGTAAAAAAATATATATGTATATACACATGGGTAGTGAAAATACAGTTCAAAGGAAAGAAGAGATATCTCTGGAATTTCATTCACCTCTCTACAAGGGAAAATGTGCTTCCTGTCTCAAGGGGAGGATATTAGGGTTACAAAACTGGCCCCTCTGCTCTCTCAAAGAGACGATATAAGTCTAGAATTGTATCCATCTACTATCCTAAATCTTAGTTTAGAGGAGATTCTTTTAAGATTCAACTCATTTTTTCCTGGTCATTATCCCATAAGAAGAAAAGGATTGGAGCAGCTAGTGGCTCAGTGGATTGAAAGCCAGGCCTAGAGACAGGAGGTCCTGGGTTCAAATCTGATCTCAGACATTTCCTAATTGTGTGATCTACAGCAAGTCACTTATCCCCAAATGCCCAGTCTTTACCACTCTTCTGTTTGGGAACATACTATTCGGAATTATACTAACTGGAGGTAAGGGTTAAAAAAAAAAGAGGGAAGGGAATGTTCCAAGTTATACTGAAGTATTGATTCCCCACCAAATGCCAGGTACATAAAGAACATCACTACAGTAAATTGCAAATAAACCTTCTTATGCAACATGATCACAATTCGGAAAGTTATGTAAGTTTTTAATATTGGGCAATACACAGAAAGAACAAGCTCTCCCATGGGGAATGAAAGACATCTCTCTTTTTAGGGATTACAGATAGAAAATGCTGCATATACAGTCAGATGTGGCTGCTTTGCCCTTAAGTTGTTTCTGTGGGGTTTTTTGTTTGTTTGTTTGTTTTTATGTAACCCTTACCATCTGTCTTAGAATAAAAACTAAGTACTAGTTCCAAGGTAGAAGAGCTGAAAGAGCTAATTGAGCAACTGGGGTTAGATGACTTACCCAGAGTCACACTGCTAGAAAGTATCTGAGGTCAGATTTGAACCCAGGACCTTGTCTCCAGATCTGGTTCTCTATCCACTGAGCTACCTAGCTGTCCCTAGCATTAGATTTTAACTGTTTTTCTTTGTTCCAAGAGAGCCATTTTTTAAAAAAAGTCTCTGTCTTTCTATGACTCTGTGTATGTGTATGTGCATGTACATGTGCAGGTAATTAAACATTTATCATACATTTATTATGAGCCAGGCACTATGCTAAGCATATATGCCTATTATATGTATATACATAAATATAATTTTAAAAAAGAATTAATATAGTTAAGGACAGTAGAAGAAGCAAAATGACAAATTGGTAAGATCACTGGGAACTGAAGTCAGATGACTGCCCTGGGTTCAAGTTCTGACTCTGCCAATTACATCCTATGTCACCTGGAGTAAATAAATCTCTGTTGACGCCATTTTCCTCATCTACAAAATGATGGTGTCAGATTAGATGTCATCTAAGTTCCATTTCAGGTCTAAGTCTATGATCCTCAAATATTACGAGTATAACCAGCATTGCATTATGAAATAAAAATTTAAACAGTTGTGGAGAGGTCTATTACCCAACGTGCTTTATTTCTTTTATTTCTTTTTTTTTTAAACCTTGCTTTTTGTCATAGTAATAGCTCTAAAATAGAAGGGCAAGTTAGGTACTAGGGGGTTAAGTGATTTGCCCAGGGTTACAGAGCTAGAAAGTATCTGAGGCTACATTTGAACCCAGGACCTCCTGTCTCCAGACCTGATTCTCAATCTACTCACCTAGCTTCCCCCTTAAATGCTCTTTTTTGTTTTAAAGGAAAGAATTTGAATAATAGATAACATTTTTCTCCTTTTCCCTTTCCTTCATATTTATCTTTTCAAGTTTCTCTTGCTCTTTGTGTCTGGATGTCAAACTTTCCACAAAGCTCTGGTCTTTTCTTTACAAATACTTGGAAATCTTGTATTTTGTTGAATGCCCATACTTTCCCCTGGAAGTATATAGTCAGTTTTGATGGATAACTGATTCTTGGTTGAAGACCCAGCTCTCTTGCTTTTCTGAATATCATGTTCCATGCCTTACGGTCATTCAGAGTGGAAATTGCTAGGTCCTGTGTGACCCTGATTGGTGTTCCTTTATATCTAAATTGTCTTTTTCTGGCTTCTTGTAAGATTTTTTTCTTTTGCTTGGAAGCTTTGGAATTTGGCAATTACATTCCTAGGAGTTGTCTTTTGGGGATTTAGTGTAGAGGGTGTTCTGTGAACTCTTTCAATGCATATTTTGTCCCCTTGTTCTAGAATCTCTGGGCAGTTTTCTTTGATGATATCATGTATTATGATATCAAGATTACTGTTTATTTCTGGCTTTTCTGGCAGACCAATGATTCCCAGATTGTCTCTCCTTCCTCTGTTTTCCAGGTCTGTCACCTTGTCAGTGAGATATTTTATGTTATCTTCTAATCCCTTAGTCTTTTGACTTTGCTTTATTAATCCTTGCTCTTTTGCAAGATCATTATCTTCCAGTTGCCTGATTCTGACCTTTAAAGACTAGTTTTCCTTTTCAGTTTGGTCTGACATGTTTTTGGAGGCTTCGAGCTGTTTCTGCATTTGCATATTTTGGTCCCTCAGATTGCTGAGTTCCTTTTGCATTGTTTCCCATTTTTTCTGCCAGAAGGCTTCCATCTTTTTAATAATTTCCAATTTAAATTCTTCAAGAGCTTGTGGAGAATTTCCATTTCTTTTGGAAGGTTTTGGAGCATTTATTTGTGTTTCCTCTTCTATCTCCTCTGTATTTTGTATTTTTGCTCCATAAAATGTGTCCAAAGTCCCCTCCTCCTTCTTGCTTTTCTTGGTGTTTGGAGGCTGTTGTACCTCTGCACTGTTTGCCATCTCTATGTTTTTTTTTCTCCCCTTTCCAGTCAGAAATCTGAGTGAGGAGGACTGGCTCTCAGTATATCTGTCTGATGATCCAAGGCTTTAGCCCCAGGCAAATTGTCAGTTCTCCACAGCTGCGCTGTCTTCCCAGGGAAGCCCAGGGTTTGCCCTCCCCTACCTGCCGGTGTTTCGGGTGTTACTGCTCTCAGTTCCCTCCAGTTGCTTCTCCACTGCCTTACTTCCACACTCTGAGCCTGGCACAGCACTGTCCGCAAGGTGCCCCAGTGCATTTGCCGGCCCAGGGTTCCTGTCCTTTCAGAGGCCCTGCACTCTAGGAGGGGAGGGGTCCTGGCTTCCCTGAGCTCTGAGGGCTCCTGATGGGATTAGGTTCAACTGGGTTGGTCTGGATGTGCCCCGAGGCAAAAACTTCCAGTGAGACTCCGATGGAAGGACCCAGCCATGGGGCTACAGGCTCCCCCCCTCCCCCCGTCTCTCTCAAGCTGCTTCCCTGCCATCTGTGTTGGACGCTCCGGGACTGGCCCAGGTTGCTTTCAAGGTGTTCCCTTCAGAACAGCACCTTTGCTGGCCCTGATGTTCCCACTGCTGCTGAGGGCTCAGTGCTCTGGGTTAGGGGGGGGAGGGGTCCTGGGACCTTCCTTCTGCCTTCTCCTTAGACCCTAGTGTTCTGGGATTCTGGCTTTTGGGGGGCATACCTTTTGATTTGAGTCCAGAAGGAGGGTTCCTTGCCTCTGTCCTGTTGTTAAGTTTGAATTTCAGTCCCCTAGGAGCATTCAGTTTGTAATCAGTAAGGAAGGGTTTTCAGAGGTCTGAACTTTTGCTGCTTCTAAGCCGCCATCTTGACCGGAAGTTGTTTTAAAGGAAAGAAGAGGCCATCAACAAACATGAATAGAGTGGGATCTTGTGAAAAAAGGATATTGAAGGTCAGGGTGAGAGCCCTTTGTTATATGATGTTAAACTGGGTCAGTTTCTGAGATCAGTGGTTCTTCCAGTCCATCCTGGCCACTTTCACTTCAGCACCTCAGTGGGTAAGTGTTGGATATGGCTTCTCCTTCTAACTAGGAAGACCATAACCCAGTGAAGAAATATCAACTTGTGTCCATTCTTTCCTTTTGGTTCTGTTTATTTCATATGATTCTTTCCCTACATCTCTGAGCCCATTATACACCCCATTTCTTATGATGCAGTGCTATTCTATTACCTTCCTATGCCCTAGTTTATTCAGACATTCCCCACCTGATGGGCATCCCATTGGTTTCCAGTCCTTTGCTATAACAAAAAGTACTACTATCCATATTCTTGTATTTTATACTAATCATTTCACTATAAGTATGATTTATTGGCTTTGGGGAAATAGTTCCAAAACCTTTGAACCAATTCATAGCATTAATAACAATAGCAAACATTTATAGGGCACTTAAAGGTTTGCAAAGCATTTTGCAATTATTATCTCATTTGCAATTTTGCAATTAGCTCATTTATTCTCACAATAACCCTAGGAGAAAAGCACTATTAATTATCTTCATAGTACATATGAGGAAACTGCGACAGGAAGAGGTTAGAAGATTTCCCAAGGTCATATGGATAGGAAAGTGTCCACAATTAAGTTTGAATTCAAATCTTCCTGACTCTAGATCCAGTGCCCCACCCATTGCACCAACTAGCTGTATGTCTTCCTCTAGCAATAACTATTTCATTCTTTCATCATTTTTTCCAATCACATGGTGGAAAGATAGAATCTCCCAGTTGTTTTCATTTGAATTTTGATCAATATTAAAGGTAGTAGCATTTTTATTTTATTTATTTATTTTTAAACCCTTACCTTCATCTTAGAATCGATACTGTGTATTGGTTCCAAGGCAGAAGAGTGGTAAGGGCTAGGCAATGGGGATTAAGTGACTTGCCCAGGGTCACACAGCTAGGAAGTGTCTGAGGCCAGATTCAAACCTAGGACCTCTCATCTCTAGGCCTGGCTCTCAATCCACTGAGCCACCCAGCTGACCCATGGCATTTTTACATGATTTATTTCTTCACTGGAGAACTGCCTGTTCATATTTTTTGGCCATTTATCTACTGAATGCATGGCTCTTGTCCTTAAATGTTTGTATCAATACTTTATATAACTTTGATATCATACCTTTATCAAAGAAATTTGTTATAAATATTTATCCTATTGCTTCCTAATTGTGCATATTTTGCTTGTACAGAAGCTTTTTCTTTTCTTCTCCCTCTTTAATTTAAAGATATTTTAGTTTTCCATGCTTTTTTATTATTATGTAATCAAAATTGCCATTTTATCTTTTATGATAATGCCTACACCTTGTTTAGGTGAGAATTCTCCCTTTCGCCCCATTTATGGAAGGAGAACAGGGATCTTCTTTCTCCCTTCATTCTTTTAAGATATCATCTTTTATTCTTAGGTCAAGTATCATTGAGTTTGCTGACATATATAGTATACAATATTGATCCAAACCTAATTTCTGCCAGGAGGTTTTCAAATTTTCCCATAAGTTTTTTCCCCCAAATACAGAATCTTTATTTAAATAGACTATTCCCCCTTTTAGGGGAATTCTGTGCCATGTGTCTATATATGCCAACTAACACATAGGCTTTAGGGATTTGGCCAAGACTTAAACCATGGGACATAAACCATGATATTTTATAATATACAACTTTTATATACAAAATGTCAGCGGAGCTGAGACAATTGCTTCCTAGTTTTTATTTTTCATTTTTACAACATGGTCCAACCAGAAGCAATTAATATCTTTCCAATTCATTAAATACAACAGGGAGACCAGCCCTTAGAACACATTCATACCCATTATACAGAACATACCCAGATATTCTCTGCCCTTGTTACAATCCAACATGGAGGCTTGGTAAGCCTACTATTGGCCATGAGCAACTGAACCAACTGGCACTTCATGAGAACAAAGTCTTCTATTTATTAGCTGGTAAGACTGATAAACCATGAGTTATTGAGCAAGAACTGAGTGTTCTTCCAAATATTCAAGTAAATAAATTGTGTCTAGTTTTCTTCCTTGACATCTTTGGAGTGACAAACACTGTCTTGAACTCTGACATAGCAGAGTGAAGCTGGTTGCTTTTCTTCCCACATCAGGACACTTTGGATTCCTGAGTGCCCCTATTTCTTTTGTATTCATTTTTTCCTGATCTTAAGTGAGTGATGGAAGTGCCCATGAGACTGGTAAAATTGGCAGATCCATTAGAACCATAAAAGATCCCACTGGCAGAATCAATAGCAGTTTTGTCAGAGCGGTAGTGGCCAATGACAGAGGAAAGATCTGCTGAGAGGGTAGAAAGGCAGTTTCTCAAAGATGACGGCAGCTTCAGAGATTGTGAGCCCTCCTGGTAAAGCAAAATGGATTCTAAAAGGCATCAATTCTCCCTTGCAGAGAGGTAAACATAAGGATAACTTCATAAGGAGTCTACAAAGGAAGAAAAAGATTTCCTAGGACCATAGTCAGGAGATAATCTTCTATACATGTACCTCACTACTATGGGTCTTTAAGGGGATGCTTATTCTTCCTCCTACAAATTCTTCATGTATTTGTGTGAGAGTATATCCCAGATTATTGCTGGAATGCTTTATAGCAATTCCTTTAAGTAGCCGAGTACATTGTCCCCAGGAAACCTTGTGTGGAGTAGGCCAGTATGTCCTGGGGTTAGGGAGGATGCTACAGGAACTACTGTGGTTACTATACCTTCTTAGCAAATACTCTCTTCTATGCATTGACAAAGTTCTACTGGATGACTGATGATGAGGAACACACTGGATAAGAGTTCATGAGCAATGGTGCTAGAAACTCTAGCCTCTTGGGGTTTGAGATGCCTATACCATGTCCCAGTAAAGACATCTAGCAAGCAGTTAGAGATGCACTACCACAATTTGGTAGAGAAATTAAGGCTGGAAATATAGATTTGGGAATTATCTGGCCAGAGCTGAACACTGAACCCACAGTAGTCAATGATATCTCCAAGAAAGAAGGTTTAAAGAGAAAGAGAAAATAAGCCAGCACGGACTCTTTGGAGACATCTAAACTTTAAACTTTGGAACAGTTTAGGGGATGGGATATAGATAATAATCCAGTAAAGGAGCCTAGGAAAGAGTGGTCAGAAAGGCAAGAAGAAAACCATGATTGAGCAGTACCATGGAAAACAATGGAAGAGAGAATTTTTAGATAGTACCAAAAGTTACAAAGACAGCAAATAGGATGCAAACCAAAAAATGTCCACCAGATTAAAAAATTAAGAGATTGTGAGCATTTTTAGTGGTAGGGTTGGAAGCCAGAACACAAAAAAACTGAAAGATGAGTCAGTAATCAGGAAGTGAAAGCAATTGGTTTTCTAGCACTTTTGTAGCAAAATAAATTAAAACTATGATATGACTGCTTACAGGTCAATTAAACTTTTTTTTTAAGATTAGGTTATATCTGAGTATTTTTGAGGGAATGGGGAGAGAATTGATATTCTAAAGGTGAGGGGGAAATAGAGAATGATCAATTAATAGGGCAAGCCAATGGAGAAAATGAGAGCCTCCAATCCAAGGCACAGGTAGAGAGGTTGGTCTTGGAAAGGAGACGGCCATTTCCTCAGAGCCAGAAGTAGAAGATGGGTAAAGATGCAGAGACATTTTTAGGAGCTAAAGAAGCTCATGGTGGATGTAGCAATTATTTCAATAATACAGAGAAGCAACAAACTCTTCTGAGAAAGGGAAGCGTGAGAAATATAAAAGGAAGAAAAGAAGGAAGGAAGGAAGGAAGGAAGGAAGGAAGGAAGGAAGGAAGGAAGGAAGGAAGGAAGGAAGGAAGGAAGGAAGGAAGGAAGGAAGGAAGGAAGGAAGGAAGGAAGGAAGGAAGGAAGGAAGGAAGGAAGAGCTCTACCTCCTGGACTTTGTGCATTGGATGTACCTTCTCCCCTTTTGACATCTCCGTTTGATTGGCTGGTTCCTCCCAAAACTGCTATTTTAATGAAGATGTCCAAACCAGCCATGTCTTCAATCCTCTCCAGGCTAAGTTCCTGCCTCCCTGACTTTCTCTACAACACCTATCTGGGTACCTTTATCTTTTTCTTTTTTGCTTTGTTATATGTTGCCTTCCCCCATTAGAATATACTATCTTTGAGAGCAGGAATGTCTTTCTTTCTGTTTACATATGTATTCCAGTACTTAGCACAATGCCTGCTCAACATTTCTCTCCTCAGAGTTTATTTAACTAATATTTGCTCCTCAATTCTCATACTTCCTTCTTCTTTAAAAACAAACAAAAATGCCTTCTCTACTATCTTAGAATTGATACTAAGTATTGTTTCCAAGGCAGAAGAGCAGCAAGGGCTAGGCATTAGTGGTTAAGTGACTTGCCCAGGGTCACACAGCTAAGAAGTAGCTGAAGCCTGGTTTGAACCCAGGACCTCCTGTCTCTAGGCCTGGATTCTTTCCACTATGTCACCTAGAAGTCCCACATACTTCTTTCTCCATACCATCCACCTAGAGAATATTATTTTGTCATCTTCAACTAGTATTCTGTAACAGAGGCAATAGCCTTTAGATAAACTAATGAATCATTAGGTTTCAGACAGGTGCATTAAGACAGAAACAATTTTATACTGCCAAGTACTGTTTTGTAAGGGGTGAAAGAAGCCCAGTTGGGAAATCATCAAGACAGCCCCTTTTAGTTTCATTCCTCTCCCATCAGGAAAATCCATATTCCTCTATAAATCAGGGGTGCTAAATAGTTGTTTCCCCAAGGAACAAAGCCTTCTTGCACTAATGCTATGAATGACCTAATCCCAGCCAACTCAAACATTTGTAATTTATGTTTATTAAATGCTTCAGCCTCTTTAGGTCAACTGATCTTTCAATCGCTCTTTGAGGAGCCAATTTCGATTCTTTGGAGATGGTAGTATCCTGAGTCCCAAGCCTATAGCCTCACCAAAAAAAAAGGATATTTGTGTAGAAGAATGTCATTGTGCTTCCAATTATCTTCAAAAGCCCTGTGTGGCCCCCAAATACAACCCATCCTGGTCTTTTCTTCCTATTAAATTATAGACTTATACATAGGTCAAATATATAGTTAATGATGGGAATAGCATATTTGAACTACAACCAAGATTCAAAGGAGCCCCAAAGGGCAGACTTCATGGCTTAATAATGTGTTGATAGCTTTGATTTGAATCATAAAGAAGCCTGAGATAGCTTCTAGGTGGAGACAGAGAGAGACACAGAAAGACTGAAAAATAGCATTTGACAGTCCTGATCCTTGAGTTCCTTACATTCTAAACTTAAAAATAATAATAATAATAATAAACTCCCTCCTTCTATGGGGAAGCAAGCCACATATTGAGGATAAGAGTGAGGAGGAATGGGATATAGATGGGCCAATTAGGAGGTTATCCTAATTAATAACTAAGATCATGAGGCTTTTTTTCCTCACAATTTACTTTGAAGAAAGCCAACTCTCTCTTACCTGAAATAATGAAAAAATTGATTTGTATACATCTAATCCTGGAGATTAGGGGCGGCTAGGTGATACAGTGGATAAAGCACTGGGCCTGGAGTCAGGAAGATCTGAGTTCAAATCTGGTCTTAGAATTAAGCACTTACTGTGTGACCCTGGGCAAATTATTTAACCTCTATTTTCCTCAGTTCCCTCATTTGTAAAATGGAGGCTCACTGAAGAAGGAAATGGCAAACCACTCCAGTAGCTTTGCCAGGAAAATCCTTTGGATAAGTCCATGAGCTCACAAAGGGTCAGACGTGACTGAAGAGAAATCCAGGAGAGGAAGAAGATCCAGAAGTGCCCGAAGAAGCCCCAAAAGATCAGTGTTAGTGACAGGAGTCATGGAAAAATCCATATTTTGTAAGGCTCACATAGCTAGTATAAATGAGGAGGGGACACCCAGAGTAAGACAACTAGAAACAGCTGTTTCTATGATTACTCATCCCTACTTTCCTGGCATTTTTCCTCTTGGTTACCACTTACTTGTGTGCTAAGTCTTGTAACTAAGCCTGTCACACTTTAAACAGGAGAAGTAAAAGTATAACTTAAAACCAGCAAATGAGTTTGCCTTTCACTTTTCTTATTTTTAAAAATAAGCGCAGACTACACCAGGAAACTGAGAAGGAACTCCAAAGAACAGGAGTAAAAAGACATTATTTATACAAGTAGACAGAGAGAAGTTGGGCTGGTCACATGGCAAGAATGAAGGACAGCAAGTAGATAGCCAGAAAGTTCCCGACACCCTCACAACGGCAGGAAGGCCTCCAGCATACTGGGTAGACAGGTAGTGGCAAACCTGGCAGGAATTTTTAAATTATTATTTTATTATTATTATTATAGTAAGGGTTATACAGAATGAGTTCCTGAATTAAAGATCACAGAATGAGTTAAGAGCTGGGAGAAGAATATTCAGAATCCTGTACTAACGTCCTCATTTGCTCACTGGGACATGGAGGTGACCGGAGTGTGGAAGGTAAGTCACTAAAGCAAAGACTTTGGTAGGTCTTTCCAAACTGGAAAGGATTAGGAGTCAGAAGATCTTAATTGCCCATGTTGGCTCTACCACTTACCTGGGTGATCTTGGACATGTCACTTTCTCCCTATGGGCCTCAGTTTCCTCAGTTATAAAATGTTAGGGTTAGACTAGAAGATCTCTAAGTTTCTTTCCAACTCTGCAGTCTATGACTCAACAGTAAACTGTGTGTCTGATTGTCAGAGGACTAAAGTGGCCAGGCTTGGACAGGCTCATTACCAGAATATAGACTAACAGGTGGTCAATTCTTTTTTTTCTGGCCACAGCAATTCAGGAGATGATCTACTGAGTCATGGAGAGAGCATGTTCTATGATCCAGACAGATGAGGTATTCACCAATGAAGTTAACAATAATGATAATAATACAACAATTAAATTACAAAATCCTCTATGGTGGCTAAGAACCTCAGCTCTTCTTTGAGAAAAGTGAAACCATTCAATGTGACCTAACTCTGTTCCCTTTCTCTTTATCTCAAACCTCTTGCTATCGTCTCTACTCTATCCTCCCTTCTCTCATTTTCCAACAATAAGGTGGCTTTTCTCCTTGCCAAGATCACTCTCTTCCCTGGTGCCTTTGAACTCATCCCTCCTATATTCTTTAGTAGATTGCAACCTCAATCATCTCCCCTTCCTTTCTATAATATTCAACCCCTCCCAGTCTACTGGCTTTTTTTTTCACTGCCTTTGAACATTCCCAATCCCTAAAAAATCACTAGACCCTCCCATCAAACCTGCATATCTCTAGAGTTTTCCCTCTAAAGTATCTCCTCCATCCAGGCCCAATTAGAATATTAAACTCTTTGCAGGTCAGGACTGTGTTGTGTTCATATCCTCAATGCCTAGCTTGGTGCCCTACACATTTACGTACATATACATTCCCATATATACATACATATAGTATTAAATAAAGAAATTTCATTCCTGCTTTTAGATTGTAAATATCTTGAGGGCAAGAAAAATAGCAATTTCCATTTTTGTATCTTCAGTGGAGAACTATATATATATATATTATATATATATATATATATATATATATATATATATATATATATATATTCGTTTTAAACCCTTACCTCTGGGACATCTAAGTGGATAGAGAGCCAAGCCTGGAAATGGAAAGTAAAGTCCTGGGTTCAAATCTAACCTCAGAGACTTCCTAGCTGTGTGACCCTGGGCAAGTCACTTAACCCCAAATGCCTAGCCCTTACTGCTCTTCTGCCTTGAAACCAATATTTAGCTTTGATTCTAAGACAGAAGGTGAGGATTTGGGGAGGGGGGGAGAAAACTTACCTTCTGTCTTAGTAACTGCTATAAGTAACAATGGCAAGGGCTAGGCAATTGGAGTTAAAGGACTTGCCAAGTGTTATAGTGAAAATTTCACCTAAATTTTAATCTTTACACAAGGGTCATACAACTAGAAAGTATCTGAGGCCATATTTGAACCCAGATCCTCCCAACTCCAGACCCAGCATCCTATCTACTGTGCTACCTAGCTGCCCTTTTGATAAATTAAATATTTACTGAAGCAAAGCAGTCCTCCCAACAACCACCCAGAGAGACAGTTGAAGCAGTCAAGTTCAGTAGATAAAGGAACAGACCCAGTGGGGTTGTGCCTTTTTAAAAGGTACAAAGCTAACAGTGGCAGGTTGTGAAATTAGGATTTTAAATTTACTAAATCCTAACCTTGCTATTTTGTTGCTGTGTTTGTAGAAAACTGGTGTTCTTGCCAAAGTCTAGAACTGGCTCTCTGAGCCAGTTGTTACATTTTCCACATGAGCATTTCCCCTTCAGAAATCAGCAAATGCTACATCCTGAAATTCTGTGAGAAATTGCTTTGTTAGCTCAGAGATCTTACACTCTATCCCATACAAAGATTTCCAACTATGCAGCTGCTTGAGGACAATCTCTCAGTAGGACTAATCGGCAATTCAGAATCTACTCTCCTGTTTGCCCCATACTCCAGGCATTCATTACACCTCTCACATTTCTGGGAGTTAAATGGAGCAGAAGGAGATTTAAGGGGCTTGGGTTGCTCAGGGCTCAGGACATTATTTCTGCAGGGAGAGAGTGAGCAAATGGCTTTTCACTCAGTGGCTCAGGTGCCAAGAGCCTTGTCATTATTGAAAAATAAGAACTGTACAGAGGCAAGTTGGGGGAAGTATAACAGAGCAGACCCACAATGGGGGTAGACACCAGGAGGGAAGGCAAAATATGAGAAGACACAATCGTGATCCCTGTTTCCCCAAGCTTGGAGGCCCAGGACCATTTCTAATTCCACTTGTTTTTGTGTGCATGTGTGTTTTTTTAATCCTTGGCTTTGGGGCTGGAGGAAAGAATTTTGTACTAACAGTGCCCCTTTAGATAAAGGTAGGGGTGTATTGTACTGTATTAGAAATGATATTTCCCTTAGTATCTCTCTAGTCAAGCCACAGTATCTTATTTATTACAACTAGAAATATCTGCTCAATATCTATTTATTACAATACCCAAGTCTCTGAGCAAGTGCTACAAACCAAGGTTTGATTTATTATTTTATTGTTTGTCTAGAGTTAATAAAGTGATAGAGAAAATGTTAATATGTTAAATGTGTCATGTACATTTTTTTTTGGAGAACTGATTGTTTAACATTACTTAGCATACCACTGTTATAGGAATATAAAAATGTAAATAAGTGAAGGGGAGGAACGGGGAAAATCTTCCAGCTGGCACCTGGGTGTTGTTCTAAGTAGTACAATGTCCTCAAATACCCCAGATTTAATCTATTACCAATTCCTGCCAATTCTTCTGAAGTATTTTTCCAAACTGTTTTTTTCTTCTTAGGTCCCACTTTCATCAACCCTAATCCAGGCTTTTATCTCCCAAGGCTTTGGATCAGCCCTCTTAGCTTAGCCTTCCTCTTTCTGGCCTCTCTTTCCCCTCTATGATTCATATTAGACACCACTATTCTAATAACAATTCCTACTTACATAGCACTGTCCTTACAACAAAGAAAAGTGTAAGTATCTTCTTCTGTCATTTTACACATGAGGGCACTGGGGCCATGTACAGTAATTTGCTCAAGATCAGAAGATTCTTCTGAATCCATGTTCAGGCCTTCCTTCCTTCCTTCCTTCCTTCCTTCCTTCCTTCCTTCCTTCCTTCTTCCCTCTCTCTTTCTTCCTTTCTTCCTTTCTTTCTTCCCTTTCTTCCTTCTTCCCTTCCTCCCTCCCTCTATTTCTTTCTTTTCCTTCTTCCTCCCTCCCTCCCTCCCTCCCTCTCTCTCTCTCTCTCTCTCTCTCTCTCTCTCTCTCTCTCTCTCTCTCTCTCTCTCTCTCTCTCTCTCTCTCTCTCTTTCCTTCCTTCTTTCCTTCCTTCCTTCCTTCCTTCCTTCCTTCCTTCCTTCCTTCCTTCCTTCCTTCCTTCCTTCCTTCCTTCCTTCCTTTGCTTTCTGTCTTAGTAACAACTCTAAATTAGAAGGGCAAAGGTCAGGCAAATGAGGGAAAGTGAATTGCCCAGAGTCACACAGCTAGGCTATGTCCAAGATCATATTTGAACCCAGGTGCTTTTGACTCCAGGTCTGGTGCTCTATCCACTGAACCACCTAAATTCCCCAATCTATATTGGTAACATAATAATAATTTATTACTTTGATTATAGCTCTTTGTATGTGTATTATCTCTCACTGTGATAAGCTGGATGAGGGAAGTCTCCTCCACTTATCTAAATATATATATATATATATATGTCTCCCATGGCTAAACACTGAACTTTGTACATAGCAAATGATTGTTGAAATGCCAGATAGACTCAAATCCAAAGGTCTCATGATAAAGCATCATAAGCAGCACCAGAAAGATGGTGGACTCTAAAGATCCTTGGAAGCTTCTTTTCTTTGCTTTTGTTGGACAAGGCTAATGTGAGAATTTGGTTTAACTGACTATATATTTGTAAAGAGTTTCATTTTTCTTGCCTTCTTTCTGGATAGGGAAAGGAGAAGTAGGAGGGAGAGAATTCCAAATGGAAAAGAAAGAAAACTTAAATTCTTTTAAATGACAGGTTGAGTTTTTCAGTTTCTCTTTAAGGCTAGTCTCTTTAAGGGATCAGTATCTCATCCTTGGCTCAACTCCATGGTAGTATAAACTCAAAAAATACCTGATATTTGATTAATAATTAAAGTGCCATGTTGTCTGTCTTCTGTCGCTTTTCACTCCTATAGAACATCTGTCAGTTGCTTTTCAGTCATTTTCAGTTGTGTCTACTCTTCATGACAGCATTTGGGGTTTTCTTAAAAGACATTGAAGTAGTTTGCCATTTCCTTCTCCAGCTCAATTTATAGATGAGGAAACTGAGGCAAACAGGGTTAAGTGACTTGCCCAGGGTCACATAACTAGAAAGTATCTGAGGCTAGATTTGAACTCAGGTCTTCCAGACTCCAGACCCAATGCTCTATCCACTTCACTACCTAGCTGCCCATTCATGCATAGGTGTACATGTGTGATTGTGTGTATTTGTAAGCATTTGTATGTGTCTGTATGTATAAGATGTATATGCGTGTGAAGATAACCTTCCAGAAAGCTATTTTCCTTTATATGTCTATAAGCATATGAAATGCAGTCACACATGCATGTGCTGACACTTGAAGTATGTAGCCTGGAGGCATATGGATATATACATGGATGCATGAAAACAAATCTTTCTGTGAGTTTATGCCTAGGATGAGACTGGCCGGCGGTTTGGTCCCAGAACTGAATCATATTTATTGCAGTCTCCGACGTTCATTTTCACTTTCGACCCTTCTCCTCCTCACTTATCTTTCCGTCTCAGAAGCTTTCTCTTCCTCCTTTCTCTCCCTTTAGTAATTCTCCCCGTTGAGCACTGGGAAGTCATCTTGGAGCACAGACTCTTGGGTTAGCGGCCCTGGGTTCTAACTCTACTTGCTCAATTCCTGGGCGACCTTGGGGCTCAGTTTCCTCAAAGACTCTGAGACCCCTTCCAGCCCAAGAGTCCCAGGAGCCCTCCAGGGCCCTCTAGGCGCTGTGCTCCCCTGCATCCCTTTCTCACTCCAAGCCGCCCCCTCCTGCAAAGCGAAGGGCAGCCCAGGAGCGCGTGCCCACCCTCTTCCCCGAGTACCTGCAGCTCGTGCAAGTGCAAGACGTAGCCTTGCACAAACAGTCGGAAAAGAGAGTGCAGCTGCCCAGGCCCTGGAAGCTCGTCCAGACTGCGCAGCTGCCGGGCCTCAGGCCCCGCGGTAGAGGATACGGCTCCAGGAGCCTCAGCCAGCTCCGGAGGGAGAGCCGTGGGGTCCACAGCCTTGGCCCTCGCCCCGAGAGGACAACGCGGCGGGACCATTCGCAGAGGCACCAACAGCTGCGCCAAGCGACCCCGCATCACCAGAGACCCAAGATTCTGCATGTCGGACAGTGGCCTCCAGTTGTAAGAACCTGGACCAGACTCCCAGGCGGAGCCGAGGAGACCAGGGCGAGGGGCGGAGTCCCGGGGAAAAAAAAGACACATTGTTTTGGTTCCCAGATACCCGAGATGCCTCCTCTTCCCATCCAAAACCTCGTACACCGAGTCTTCCCTAACTCCCCGCCTCCGGGTCTTCCCTACGGCTTTAGATGGAGCCTGGCACCGAGAGAAACGAAGACCTCTCCTCACTTTGGAGGCGCATCGGGATATGCTACTTGTTGTCTACCCCTGGGGGATGAGGAGAGTGTCTTGTTGAGGAAGTGCCTAAGGAGCCTCTCTCGGGGATCTGGGAGGTGGAGCAAGAAAGGGGCAGAGGGGCCCGTGGATGATTTTGTGTGGAGTCAGACTTAGCTCCTTCTAGTCACCGCGGTTCCTCACTCACCCCACCCCACCCCCCTCATCATTTTTCCACACCCAACAGGCCCTCAGGCGTTCTGGAATCTAGGACAGCAAGAAACTCCACCCCCCCGAAGGAAAGATAAAATACTTCCCCTCAGTCTACTTCCTGGCACAGCACCTCCTCATCCTCCCGGCCCTGACACTCCCTACTCTTCCTAGGAATTAGCAGACAAATACTCTGGGGAACCGAATGTAAGGCTGAGTAGAAATCAGAGCTCCATATTGATTGAAATCGAATCAGCCTTGTGTAGTTGACAAATCAGAGGATTTGGATTCAAATCTAAGTTCTGCTTATTACCTTACGTGACGATTCACGTGACTCAGGGTTTTATGCTTCACTTTCCTCATCTAATATAGGGAGGTTAGAGGAGCAATCTGAAACGATATCTAAAAAGCTAATAAATAGTTTGAGTTGGCAAGACCACTAGAGAACAAAGAAAGAAAAGTCCCTATAGGTACAAAAATATTTATAAGGGCTCTGTTCTTGGTGGCAAAAAAAAAAAAGGAACCAAAGGGAATGTCCATCAGTTGGGGAATGGCTGAATAAATTATGGCATGTGGGTGTAATGGAATATTATTGTGCTGTAAGAAATGAAAAGATAGTTTCTAAGAAACCTGGGAAGACTTCTAGAGTGAACTGAGCAGAACCAGGAGAACCATTTATAAGTCAACAATAACATTGTAAAGATAACCAGTTTGGGCAGACTTAAGCATCTCAATGATCAACCATGATTCCTGAGGTCTAATGATGACGTATGCTACCTACCTCCTGCCAGAGAAGTGATGGTCTAATGCAGTGAAAGCTAATCTTTTAGAAACGGAGTGCTGGGCCCACCACCACACCACCACACTCCCAGACCAAGTGCTCTGCCTGCCCCCCCTCCCCAGACCTTGTGCAGTGCCCTGCCCAGCCCTTACCCGAGACCAGGGAGGGAGAAAGTACTCCCATTGGGCTGCTAGGCAGAGGGATAGTTGAAGGGAGGAAGGTCATCAGGAAGTGTAAAGAGGAGGAGGAGAGTGGCCTGATCAGTCCACTCCCCTCCAGCCCTGCTGTAGGTGAGCTGCTCACTTTATGCCACCACCCAACCATGTGCATTGGGCTGCTGGGCAGAGAGGCTGGTGAATGGAGGAATGTCCTCAGCCCTGGTGGAGAGGGGGAGGGGAACAGCTCCACCCAAATCCCTCCGCCTTTCTAGTAAAGAACTCTGGGGGGTTAGGAAAGGATAGCTACATGCTCAGAGAGAGCGCTCTGTGTCCCATTTTGGCACCCATGCCATAAGTTCTCCATCATGGTCTAATGTAAAGCTTGAGGCACATTTTTGGATCTGGCCAACATAAGATTTTATTTTCTTGGATATGCTTACTTTTTCCAAGGATTTTCCTTTTCTATTTTACCCAGTGTGGGGTTAAGGTTGAAAGCGGGAGAGTAAATTATTGACAATGGGGGAAAAAAACAGAGTGGAAGAAGTACACTACATAATCTTTAGGGTCCTTTCTAGCTTTAAAGCTTATGCTGTTATGAAATGACACTTTAGTTTCAAAGGGAGGACTTTATTTGATGAGCACTCTCTGTTCCTAACTGATAGTCTAGTTGCCTATTAACTTGCTTCCAAGGTCACAACTAACAGACTTTTTTTGACAAAACTATTACTATGAACTCAGGAGGTGATGTCTAGAATTTAGGCCTCCCACTGATCTCCCTCTCTTTGGAATTCATTCCTATAGCCTTAGGTATTTAATTTAAAAACTCAGTATACAAGTTTCCTTCCACTTTAGTCCCCACATAAATTACAAGGGACTAACAACTGCCTACGATTGATCTTTCCAGGGGTATCTGGATTCTAATAAAACAAATTGACCTGAATGCCAAGGAATTGTTACAATTGAAATTAAGGTAATCAGACACAAAACTTCAAACAGGATTGGTTTATTAGCAAAATGTAAAGTTGCCCATAAACAGGGTCTTAGCCTCCTTAGCTACCTAAGACCTTGAAGGGAGGGTTGATAGATCTTTTTTTTTTTTTTAAGATGGAACAGCCAAAAATTGCAAAGATAATAGATTAGACTCCCTGGTATTCATCTGCATCCTTCAAGGATAACAGATTTCCAATGTTGCTGGTAGATGGTGGCTTAGGGGAAGTCACCCAGCTGGATTCTCCCAACATTCCCTTCCAAACAACAGTAAAATGAAGCCTTCAAATCAAATCAAATTTTGGAGCAACAGCATCAACAAAAATTCAGTTTGTGATATTTTTCCAACCTAAGAAAACCTTAGCAGTAGACAGGAAAAGTCTCTGACACCAGGCCGGAGGCATGGTAGGGACCTATCCAGAGGTTACACACTCAGTGGCAGCAACAAGTGGCCACAGCAGGAACAACTTCAGAAGTTCTCAGGCCAGAAATAGTTTGGAGATCAGTCAACTGGTCAAAAAGAGATAACAGGGGACCCTTTACTGGCACTGGGTACAGCTGGCACTGCATGGCAATTCTATTGCTCATACACAGTTTTAGGGTGGAGAAGAGTTGTGGGGATAAGGGGCTCTGGTCAGAGTACCAAAGTAGAGAAGAGTGCTACCACCAGCAATTGCAAAGAAGCTGGAGCCCTTCAGAACTGAGCACAGATCAGGAGAAGAGTAATCAATCATATCACTCCCTGGATCACATCATCTTGGAAGAACCAAAAACTTGCAAACCTCCCAGAACTCGTTCTGAAAAAAGCAGCCCCCCCCCCACAAAAAAAAGCCTAAAGCTTGAGGCAGTGCCTCCCTGCCCTGAGGTAAACAGAGCCTATCTTAATTATAATGTTGAAAGTCAAAAAACAGGCTGGGAAAATGAGCAAACCAAAATAACAAAAATGAAAATTGACCACAGAAAGCTACTATGGAAGCAGGGAAGATCAAGACATAAACTTAGAAGACAACAATAGTGTAAAAACAGCAACAAGCAAAGCATCAAAGAAAAATTCTAATCTGATCCAACAACAATTCTTAAAAGAATGAAAGAAAGGGAAAAGAGTGGGAGAGGAAAAAATGGGGAAAGAAATGAAAGTGATACATGAAAATTATCTTTTTTTAAGATATTTTATTTTTTGATACAAGAAAATTATGAAAAGAGAATTGCTTAGTAAAAGTGGAACAAAGACAATTAAAGAAAATAATATCTTAAAAAATAAAATTTGGGAGCAGCTAGGAAGCATAATGGATAGATCACCAGATCTGCAGTTGGGAGGACCTGGGTTTGAATCTGACCTTAGCCACATCCTAGCTGTGTGATCCTGGGCAAATCGTTTAACCCCAATTGCCTAGTCTTTACCACTTTTCTCCTTCAGAATAAATGCTTAGTATCAAGTCTTAAACAGAAGGTAAGAGTGTTATTTTGCATTAAAAAAACATTTTCTCAATTACGCGTTATAACAATTTTCAACATGTTTTCCAAAATTATACGATCCAAATTTTATCCTTCTCTCCTTTCCCTCCCCCCTCCAAGTGATGGTAAGTAATTTGATCTGGGTTATACATGTAGTATCAAGCAAAAATACTTTCATATTGGTTATTGTTGTAAGAGAATACTCATTTAAAACCAAAACCCCAAAACAAACACAAATAAACTAAAGTGGAAAATAATATGCTTTGATCTGTATTCCAGTTCCAACAGGTCTTTATCTGGAAGGGGATAACATTCTTTGTCATATGTCATAAGAATCTTTTAAAATTGGTCTAATGGTAAAAGAGGCACAAAAATTCACTGAAGAAAAGAACTTTTTAAAAGACAGCATTAGCCAAATGGAAAAAGAGATACAAAAACTCACTAAATAAAATAATTTTCCAAAAATTAGAATTAGAAGTGATAATTAATGATTCCATGACACATAAAGAAACAACAAAACAAAGTAAAAAAAAAGTGAACTATCTCATCAGAAGAAACAACTAAGCTGGAAAACAGATCAAGGAGAAATAATTTAAGAATGATTGGACTACCTGAAAGCCATGACCAAAGAAAAACAGATTTCAAGAAATTATCAAGTAAAACTTACCCAATATCTTAGATCCAGAGGGTAAAATAGAAATGGAAAGAATCTACCAATAACCTCCTGAAAAAAAATCCCAGAAGCCAGAACCCAAACAATATGTTTCTTACAAGAGACAAACTTGAAGCAGGAAGACAAACAGAATTAAAATAAGGGACTGGAGTAAAAAAGACAGGAGTAGTAATCATGATCTCAAACCAAACCAAACCAAACAAAACAAAACCCCAAAACAGTGGAATTGCTCATTGGCTGTAGGAGAGTGGGGGTGGGAGGAGGGAAGGGAAAGAACATCAATCATATAACCATGGAAAAATCTTCCTAATTAATTAATTAATTAATTTTTTCCAAAAAGACCTAACTAAAAGAAATAATCAAAAGGAAACTACATTTTGCTGAAAGGTACTATAAACAATGAAGTAATATCAAAAATCTTAAAGAAAGTTTCTCTGATAAACACCTCATTTCTCAAATTTATACTGAATGTAGAATGGAGTCAAATTTGTAAAAGTCAGAATCATTCCCCAACTTATGAATAGGAAGTTTTCAGAAGAAGAAATCAAAGCTATCTATAGTCATATAAAAAATGCTCAAAATTGCTATTGATTAGAAAAAAGTAAATTAAAATTACTATGAAGTACCACCTCACACCTATCAGAAATGACAGATGCTGAATGGGATGAGGGGGAAATTGGTACACCAATGAACTGGTCCGACCATTCTGGAGAACAATTTGGAACTATGCCCACAAGGTTATGAAACTGTGCAAACCCTTTGACCCAGCAAATGATAGTCTACTGACTTAATAACACTTCAGAGATTTATACCTGAATTGAAAATTCAAGACAAAAATCAAATTATAGTCCCAAAAGAATATATGTCATAAAACAAAATTTCACTAATCATAGCTTAGGGCTAGGATACTATTGTTGTTATCAAGTTGCAATAACCATTAACAATAAGCCCATAGTGGGGCAAAATAGGTGGCTCAGTGAATAGTGTAATAAATGATGCTAGAGAGTTTCTAGTTGTAATAAATGGATAACCTGGGTTTCTATAGTAATAAAAGATATACTTGGAGATAGAGATATACTTCAGAGGGTGCCTATGGATCAATACTTGATGGCTTATTGATCAAGATATTGCCTACCCTCCTCCCTCAAATGCCACCCGTTTTTCCACCCACTCCCTCCTGCTGCCCTTCCCCCTCCCCCCTGTTAGTCAGCCACCTTTCTATGTAACTCAAGGTGAACTGTGAGGTTTAAAGAAGATACTTTTTTTCTTCTTTCTCAAGTAAGGAGGTTTATTGGGGAAGATAGGGCAGGATGGAAGATGAGATAAGAGGGATGGGGTTTTCCTAATCTATACAAGGAATTAGGAGGGTATTGGTAAAATGGCAGTTCAGTCACAACTGTGACACCAGTCTGTCAGGGAGTCACTAGCAGGGACAATTATTTTCTTCTTTCTTCTTTTCCAAACAGCCAGATAATCTCAGCTTGATTAATTCAAGTCCACCACTCTGTCAGAAGTCACAAAGGTCTCTCTCTATCTAGGTTAGAAGCTAAGAGGGGTCCAGTCACAAGCCTCTTAGCCTGGCTCAGAAGCCACCAGGGTCTCTCAGACTCAGGTCAGAAGCTAAGAGGGATCCAGTCAGAAGCCTCTCCACCTAGGCCCAAAAGCAAGTCTCCTTTCCTCCTCTCTCCAAAGCCAAGAGAGAAGTTCAGTTCCACTGTGGGGTTAGCTTCCAACTGCCTTTTCCCGGGAACATTCCAAATGGAATGTTACTTTTTTGATTGACAGATGATGTCCCTTGCTTGCAATGCAGAGTCTCTCTTTTATAATAGAGAGCCAGGGCTTAGAAATAGGAGGTCCTGGATGGAAAATAATGGTTTAGAAAAGAAGAGGAGAAAAATAAGCACACATAGAGCCTTACTAGCTTAAAATCCATCCTAAAACAGAAATGAAGCATTTAGATATTAAGGTAAATCACATTCTGGGGTTTCACACATTCAGTGAATACATCATAGTTGATTCAAGAACCCTAGAAGAATGCTGACTACTGTAAGCTTCCAGACTAACAAATATTCATATTTTAATCTTTGAATCTAAAAGTCTATTGCTACTAAGTTGGTCCAAAGATGTAAATAGAATATATGCTATTTATTAACACAGAAATAGCTTTGTAATTTTCATAAGTGACAGCCAAATAATCTAGGAGTTAACCTTTTACTATGAGCAAGTTTATAATCTCCTCTCTCCACCCACCTTTCCCAGGGAGTGGAAGAGGGATCCCATTTTCTCAGTAAACCAATTCATTACTTTAGAATTTCACATTTAGCAAGTTTTTTCACAAGGATAATAAGATTTTATGATTTTTGCCCAAGCAGATGGTTCCAAGGAACCTGGCAAGTTTACAAATAGTTTTTCCTGAGTTTGTTTTCTTTGTACTTTTTTCTTTTCCCAGAACGTAATGATTATTCTTCCCTTTTAAAAATATGCTCAATTAAATACTTTATGGGTTTTAACATTATAGCAATAGCCTCTCATAACTTAAATAATAATTGCCTAGTATCCAGATTAAAAGTTAAATTTTCTAATAATAAAACTGTATAACTTCTTACTAAGATTTCATATACAATGGTCTCCTAAAATTTACAATACAAAAAAATTTAGGAATACAATAATAAGTTACATAATATTATGAAAGAAAACATATTACCAGTCAGATGACATCAGTTTAGTTGAATGTATTCCCAAATTGTTTTACATAGAAAATCATTCATTTTATCATCTTTAGAATTTTGTACTAATCACATCTAAAACCCAATATACAGTTAATCAGTATGCAGTAAATATTTTTAATTAAAGAAATATTAATAGTAACAACACTTAACACTTACATTTACCATGTATCAAGTACTATGTTAAGCATTTTGTAATCATTATATCATTTTGATTCTTACAACAACCCTGGCAGGTGGTTTATCATTTCCCTGATGAGTCAAGAAACCAAAGTAATTTAATACTTGAATAATAAATTGTGAAAAAAGGAAACTTGAAATATATATATATATATATATACACATACAAAACACATGTCTTCTATGATCTAAGGGAGGGATTGAGACACTTGTAAATAAATTCTATTAATAAATTAACTTTTTAAAAAGTAAAAAAAAAGAAACTGAGGCAACCAGAGATTTAGCAAATTGCTTAAGGTCATACAGCTAACAAATTTCTGAGATCAGATTTTGACTCAGATTTTTCAGAGCTATGATTGTCTTAATGCCAAATAGTAAATGTAGTTTGTATTAGGTTCTAGTTTGCCACAATTATGTAATTTATTTTCAGAACAAAAGTTCACTCAAATCAAATTTAGATTTTTCAATCAGCAATTTAAAACTTCAAAAAAAGTTCTCAAGGGCAATTAGTTGTCAGTACAAATATTTCTTTTCACATCACAGGGGTTAAGGACACAGTGCCCTGGCAATCTGGAAAATCCACATACAATTTTTCGGCCTTCCTTTTGTACCAGAGAAGAAGTCTGAATTTTTCTTTTATTGGGTATTTACAGTATTTTATTGTAAAATTTGGGTTACGTATTTGGCCATGAACTATGAGCTTATATGCTATAAGTCTTTATGTGTCATCTGCTAGCTTTCACATTCTTTTCACCAACTTTAACTTTTAGAAAGAAACTATATACATTTATGATATTAAAAGATAAATTATGTGGCTATACAATACATATACTTTATGCATTTCTGAGTTTCTAAACTTATTCTTTGTCCCATGACATGTCACACGGCATCTATGGCTTCCACAAAAATTTCCCCCCCAAATTCCTATCTAATTTCTTATTCTGCCCCCCAATATATAGAAACCTCCATAAGGAAAGTCAAGATGTGGAAGGGGTATGTGTATTTCAAAATGTAGAGCCTATTGTTATCAATTAGCTCAGCTTCATAGATTTGTAGTGACCGTCCAGTTTCCCATAACTTTTTCTTTATTTCTTTTTAAAGCAACCCCCCAAAACCAAACCAATTCCTTTGTGTTCACGGTCTAACCCCCACTCTCTCCCTGTTCTGGAGCCTTTTCAGTTTTACTCCTGGGCAAGAGAGAGGGAGAAGCTTTAAGTGGCAGCCCCACATTCCTTTACTGCTCATCTCTACATATAACAACATGCCCCATTGAGACTCAGGGAGGATAACACCTAGAAGGGGACAAAATAGACTTGCAATTTTACAGAGGAAGAGGCCAACCAACAGGGAGCAGAAGAAAGTACAGCCCAGCTCTCCTCCAGCAAAGATCTAGTAAATGCACCGGATCAAGCCCTAATTGTGAGATACAAGTGGGGGGAAAGATCATAGCCTTGGGAAACAGAGAGGGCTATACACTTGGGATAGGAATGGCAGTGCACCAGAGCATTTTCAGTTCAGGGACTGAATAACGGGCTGCCTCAGGTGGTATCTCAGAGCAAGAAGAGGTCCCAGCGATTTTGAGGGACTTATGAGAAAGAATGCTAGCCACATCTAGAGAAAGAACTGTGGGAGTAGAAACACAGGAGAAAACATCTGATTTATCACTTAAGTTTATATGGGTCTCTGATTTGGGTTTTGGTTTTAAAAGATCGCTCTTTCAAAAACAAATACTATGGAAATAAGTTTTGAGTGATAATATATGTATAACCCAGTGGAATTGCTTGTCAACTCCAGGATGGGGGAGGGAGACAACAAGAATCGTGTAACCATGGGGGGAGGGGTCAAAAAGAAAGGAAAATTTAAAAGAAAAAAAAAGAGGTCTCAGATCCACCCAGAGGTGCCTCTGTGCAGCCAGCAGAAACAGATGGATGGCAGCTCCAACACTCCCTGCTGGGTTTAGATCCAGTGAAAACAGAGGAATGGGCCAGTCTCTAAGGTTGGTGGTCCAGGGCAAAGAGCAGTCATCAATCTGTGTATTAATCAAGAAGCAAGTCCAGAAGCAAACAGCAGGTACGTGACTCTAGCCTTGACTAAGGTCTCTTTTCCATCCCCTACTCTAGTGAAAACTTACACTGAAATAATCAGGTCATGAAACCAAAATCAAAGGGAAGTCCCTAGTTCTGTCACTATAGAGCTACAGAATTTTCCAGATGGTTAACCGTAGTAACAGAATTCATTGACAGTTGAGTGGAGCTCCCACCAGAAAGGAAATCCATGGCACCCAAACCTAGGTCAAGAACTTGCAGTAATAAGACCATTCTGGGTTAGACTACTTTAGGTACACTGAAAGCTTGCAGATCCTTCACCTAAGCTATCCTTGAGATCTTGGCATAGCCCAACACTCAGTAATCCAAATAAAGCAAAAGGACCCAAAGGACACAAAACGGGACCAAATATAGGGTCTTGTCCTGCACTCCAGAAATGCAAAGAGCTGGCCCCAATACAAAATGTGAAGTCAGGAAGTAAGGCCAGAAAGATGAGTGAAAGAGAAGCTCACCACAAAATTGAGTGGCAGGGACACTCAAGACACAAACTCAGAAGAGAATAATTTCAAAATATCAACAAGCAAAGCAACAAGAGCAGCTTTTGCATAATGTTCTGTTAGAATTCCAGGAACAGATTAAGCAAGAGTTGTTTTGCTTTTCAAAGAATTATCAATGTTTTTACAAATAAAATGAGAACTAGAAGAAACAACTAGAGAGCAGCTAGGTAGATCAGTGGATTGAGAACCAGGCCTAGAGATAGGAGGTCCTGGGTTCAAATGTGGCTCCTTGAAAATTAGAACATCAAATAGAAGCTAATGAATTAATAAAAAAAAAAGAAAATATTTAAAATAAAGTCAAAATGTTGGAAAAAAACACAAAAAAGTAAAAGTTCTTTCATAGAAAAAATAATTGACTTGGACAACAAATAAAGGATATAAAATCTAAGAATCACTGGACTACCTGAAAATATTTTAAAAGAGAGCTTAGATATAACTTTTCAAGAAATCTCAAAAGAAAATCACTCAGACCCCTTAGAACCAGAAGGCAAAGTGAAAGTAGAACCCACAGGTTACTTCCTAAAATAAATTCCAAAATAAAAATTCCCAAGAACATCATAGCCCAAATCCAGAGTTTCTGAGTCATAGAAGAAGAATTTCAAGTAGCCAGGGGAGTAGAATTCAAGGGTCAAGAGGCCAAAGTCAGGGTCACACAAGATTTAGCAGCTACAACTAAAAAGAAGCAGAGAACTTGGAATATGATATTCCAGAAGGCAAAGGATATGTGCTTACAGCTAACAATAACTTGCTCAGTTTAATCCTAAGGGAAAAAAGATTTATCTCTGATGAAACAGAAGACTTACAAAGACCAGAGTTACATAAAAACTTTGAAATGCAAACACAAGAGTCAGGTGAAACAGAAAAGAATAAACCTGAGTAAGCAATCTTAAAGGACTTTAAAAGGATTGTTTATATTCTCATATAGGCAGATGATACATGTGACCTATCAGAAATCTACTATCATCCGGGATTAGAGGAGGGAGTCTATTCAGAAGACTTGGGAGTAGGGTTGTTGTTTTTTTTTTGGGGGGGGGGCGGGTTATGTTTTAATGATCTTTAAAAAAAAAAAAGGAAAAGGCATACACTAGAGGGAAATGAGAGAGGAAGAGTGGGGAAATTATTTCACACAATTTAGGTGTGCAGTTAGAACACTGTACAATGAAAAGGGGGGAGCAGGAACCTCACTTTTTTCTGAATGAATTCAAAGCCAAGTGAAAGGCACTCAAGTGAGTGTGCAGAGCCAAGATGGTGAAGAGATAGGAAGCGGCATGGTGAGTTTCAGTCCACAACTACTCTAAATAGATCTGGAAAATGCACCAGAGCCAAGAGATGGGAGGTCCTGGTTTCAAATCTGATCTCAGATACTTACTACGTGGGTGACCCTGGGCAAGTCACTTAACCACCCTTGTCTATCCCTTGTTCTTCTATTTTGGAGTTGTTACTTGAAGGAAACACAGGCACTGACAAAGGCAATTTTCTTCTAGTGGCCATATCAGAAATTCGCATGGGTTAACAAGTCCTTAAACCTTCAATAAAAGAAATGATTGGGGGGCGGGGGGGAGGAGGGGAGGAGCGCCCCAGGATACATTTCTGAAAGATGGAAGTTCCTTTGCAAACTCAGACTAAATTGGGCTTCTTAAAAAAAGGTTTTTCCTGGAAAGCGAGGGGATGCCCATCAATTGGGGAATGGCTGAACAAATTGTGGTATATGTTGGTGATGAAATACCATTGTGCTAAAAGGAATAATAAAGTGGAGGAATTCCATGGAGACTGGAACAACCTCCAGGAAGTGATGCAGAGCAAGAGGAGCAGAACCAAAAAAACATTGTACACAGAGACTGATACATTGTGGTACAATCCAAGGTGATGGACTTCTCCATTAGTGGTGGTGTAATGACCCGGAACAATCTGCAGGAATCTAGGAGAAAAAACACTATCCATAAGCAGAGGACAAATTGTGGGAGTGGAAGCACCGAGGAAAAGCAACTGCCTGACTACAGTGGTTGAGGGGACATGACAGAGGAGAGACTCTAAACGAACACTCTAATGCAAATATTAACAACATAGAAATGGATTTGAATCAAGAACACATGTGACACCCAGTGGAATCATGCGTCGGCTATGGGGGGCGGGGGGGAGGAAAAGAAAATGATCTATGTCTTTAATGAATAATGCTTGGAAATGATCAAATAAAATATTATTTTAAAAAAAAAGGTTTTTCTCTGGCATTACCAGCAGCCTTGTAATTAATACATCAAACAGCTTTAGCGCCAGAAAGGGATTCTCTAGATAAGGTCCATTACTTGGAGCTCCCAGACCCCAAGTCTCCTAAAACTTCGCAATCTCCCAGAATCTTCTCTATCGCCTCGTCCGGGCTTCCTTATCAAAAATCATCGTTATCCAAATGTGCGGTCCCCTTTTAACAGGAATTTGGGTTAATCCGGGTTAAAACAGGTCGCGTAACTTTGATGTAACCCGTGGCACAGTGTCTTTGGTTTAACACTCATATTAGTAAGATAATGGATGTGCAAGTGAAGTAATATGATTGGGGATGACAACTAAACAATCACCCTGGTGCAAATATCAATAATATGGAAATGGGTCTTGATCAATGACACATGTAAAACCCAGTGGAATTGTTCATTGGTTGCAGGAGAGGGGAAGGAGGAGGGAAGGGAAAGAACCTGAATCCTGGAGCCATGGAAAAGTATTCTTTTTTTTCCCCTTTTAAACATTATTTTATTGGTCATTTTCAAACATTATTCATTGGAAACAGAGATCATTTTCTTTTCCTCCCTTCCCCCCCTCCCATAGGCAACGTGTGATTCCACTGGGTGTCACATGTGTCCTTGATTCGAACCCATTTCCATGTTGTTGGCATTTGCATTAGAGTGTTCATTTAGAGTCTCTCCTCAGACATGTCCCCTCCACCCCTGTAGTCTAGCAGTTGCTTTTCATCGGTGTTTTTACTCCCACAGTTTATCCTCTGCTTGTGGATAGTGTTTTTTAGATCCCTGCAGATTGTTCAGGATCACTGCATTGCTACTAATGGAGAAGTCCATCACCTTCAATTGTACCACAATGTATCAATCTCTGTGTACAATGTTCTCCTGGTTCTGTTCCTCTCACTCTGCATCACTTCCTGGAGGTTGTTCCAGTCCCCATGCAATTCCTCCACTTTATTATTCCTTTTTGCACAATAGTATTCCCTCACCAACATATACCACAACTTGTTCAGCCATTCCCCAATTGAAGGGCATCCCCTCATTTTCCAAATTTTTGCCACCACAAAGAGTGCAGCTATGAATATCCTTGTACAAGTCTTTTTCCTTATTATCTCTTTGGGGCACAAACCCAGCAGTGCTATGGCTGGATTAAAGGCAGACAGTCTTTTAGCGCCCTTTGGGCATAGTCATGGAAAATTATTCTAAATTAATTAAATAAATAAAATTTAAAAACTAAATCAATAAAGTTTAAATGGACCAAATAGGAGCCAAAGTCTCCACGAGGCAACAAAAACATTAAAACGACATCAAAAGACTGAAAAGATAGCATAAAATGCAAGGTGTTACATAGCAAAAACACCTAGCCTAGAAAACAGATCGAGGAGAAAAGAACTTTAAAATCACTGGACCAGGAACCACGCTGAGGTACTTTCATGGATTGAGAGCCAGGCCCTGGAGACAGGGGGGGGCCTGAGTTCAAATTTGGCTTTAGACACCTCATAGATGTGTGATTCTGTACAAGTCACTTAACCCCTCCCCCCCATTGCCTAGCCCTTCCCACTCTTCTGCCTTGGAACCAATATTTGTATTGGTTGTAAGAAAGAAGGTAAAGGGCTTTTTAAAAGTCACTTGACTATCTGAATACTATGACTAAAAAAAGAACCTAAACACTGTTTTACAAGAAATCTTAAAAGAAAACTGCCCAGATCTCTTAGAACTAGAAGTCAGTGGAATGGAAAGTTTCTACCCATCATCTCCTGAAAGAATCTCCCAAGCAAAAACTCCCAGAACCATGATAGTCAAAATCCAGAGCAACTAGGTCAAAGAAAAAATATTGCAAGCAGCCAAAAAGAACAATTCAAGGGCCAAGGAGTGACAATCAGGATCATACATGATTGAGCAGCCAATACTATAAATAAGTAGAGGACCTGGAATACAATACTCCAGCAGGCAAAAGATATGGGCTTGCAGCAAAAAATAATTTACCCCATAAAACTACAGGGGGAAAGAGAGGACTTCCAGCCATTTTTTATGAAAAAACCAGAGCTGAATTTCAAACACAAGAGTGATGAGAAACATAAAAAAGTAAATGAATAATTAATGGTAAAGGACAAAACAAGGATAAACTACTTGTATTTGAATAGGGAGGGGGGGCATGATTCAGGTATCCCCTTGATCCGTAATTGTCATCAGGGTTTGAAGAAGGAATTCAATTAGATAAAACCTGAGAGTAGTTCTGTTTTATTTTAATGATCCTACAAAAATAATGGAAAGAGGGGAAGAAGAAGGGACGATTAAAGGAAATTATTTCATATAATGAGGAAATGCTAGTAATAGCTGTTATCATTCAGTTGTTTTAAGTTGTATCTGATTCTTCATGATCCTTCTTGGAATTTTCTTGGTAGGTACTGGAGTAATTTGCCATTTCTTTCTCCAATTCATTTTACAGATGAGGAAACTGAAGCAAACAAGATTAAATGACTTGTCCAGGATCACACAATAAGTATGTAAGGCTGGATTTGAATTCAGGTCTTCCTGACTCCAGACCTAACACTCTATCCACTGTGCTACATAGCTGCCCCCAAATTTTGTTATTGTTGTTCAGGCACTTCAGTTGTGCCCAATTCTTCATGATTCCATTTGGGTTTTTCCTGACAAAGATACTGGAGTGGCTTGTCATTTCCTTCTCCAGCTCATTGTACAGATGAGGATCTGAGGTAAACAGGGTTAAGTGAGTTAAGTTAAGGGTCACACAGCTAGTGAGTGTCTTAGGCCAGATTTAAACTCAGGAAGATGAATCTTCCCCACTAGCAGCTGGTATCTGAATCTCACTCTCACCAGTACTTGTCAAAAGAAGGAAGAATACACACGCACGCGTGTGCACACACACACACACACACACACACACAGAAAGGGAGAGACAGAGAGATTTGGACATTGAAATAGATTCATTCAACAGGGAATAAGGGGAGAGTGGAGAAGGAGGAATGGGGAATTAGAAGGAGGGTATATTGAGGGAGAGATTAGACCTAAGCAAAACAAATCCTAAGGATGTACAAAAAATATTTATAGTTCTTTTTTTAAGTAGCAAAAAATGGGAATATCTGAGGGAGTATCCAAAAATGAGAGAACATGTTAGCACACAAGGATGTAATAGAATACTGTTGTACTGAACTCCTATCAGCATAATAACAAATTCCAAAAGATTAATGATGAAACATAACAAGACCAAAAAGAAAAATGAAAAAAGGTTGGAGGGGATGTGGGGAAATTAGGACACTAATACAATGTGGGTGGAACTGTGAACTGACACAACCATTCTGGAGAATGATATGGAACAAGGCTCAAAGGGCCACAAAACTATGCAGACCCTTTGACCCAGCAATATCACTCCTGGGTCTGTATCCCAAAGATGGCAGAGATGCCAAAATAGTTTTAGCAGCTCTTTCTGTAGTATCAAAAAGCTGGAAACTGAGGGATTGTCCATCACTTGGGGAATGGATGAACAAGTCATGGCATATGTTTGTAATGGAATTATACTATTGTGCCATAAGAAACTATGAACAGGATGAGTACAGAAAAGCCTGGAAAAACATGTGAATTGATGCAAAGTGAAGTAAGCAGAGCCAGGAGAACATTGTAGACAGGAACAGAAATGTTGTTATGACTGATCATCTGTGAAGGACTAAACCATTAGCAGCAAAGCAAGACTGCAAGAGAACCACAAGGCATTTATTGTGAAAATGCTGTCCACAGCCAAAGAAGGAACTTGAGTGCAGATCAAAGCATGCTATCTTCCACTAGATTTCCTTCATGAGATTTCTACTGTATGTGTGACATGTGTGTTCCATGATGACATGAGCAATGTGGAAATATGTATCACATGAAAGGATGGGTATACCCTGTATCAAGCTATTCATCAGCTCAGGGAGCGGAAGAGAGAAAGGAGGGAGGAAATCTGAATTTTAAGGTGTAAAAAAATAAAGCATGTATAACCCAGATAAAATTATCTGCCAGCACCAGGAAAGGGAGGGGAGGGAAGGAAGGGAGATAGGTTCAATCATATAACTTGTGAAAACTTGTTTGGAGATTTGTTATTGCATGTAATTGGGGAGGGGAAATAAACTAAAATGTCAAAGAAGTGTTTCTTTATGTAACTGAAAAAAGAAAAGAAAGAAGCACACTGCCTACCTTCCTGATTGAGAGATGAAAGACTCAGAATGCAGAGTGAGACAAACATTTATAAGGAATGTCCTATGTGGACATTTGTTTTGATTGACTATATGTTTGTAATGGGTTGGGTTGGGTTGGGTTTTCTTTTGTGAAAAGATGGACCTTAGCTGAATAAGACAAAAAACGAAAATTGGGAACCCTAATTAGGACACAGGATGAAATGTGCCCCCCTCCCAGCCCCCTGGAGAGATAGTGGACTCAGAGCACAAACGGAAACATTTTTTTGGACAGAACCAATGCAAACGTTTGTTTTGCTCGACTACAAATGACTATAACCAAGGGTTTTGTTTTTCTTGTTTCCTCAATGAAGAGAGAGGGAAGGAAATGGAAGGGGAAAAAGACTGATAACTTTTTTTTTTTAGAAAGTCAAAATAATAACTCAAGTCAGCAAGCATTTATCAAATGTGTCTTATGTACCAGGCACAAAGATAAAAACAAAATAAAAAACCAGTTCATGCTCTCAAGGAGCTGACAGTCTAATTGGAGAGACAAAATGCAAACAGCTATATATGAACTAAATAAGCATGGAAGAAAAATATAAATGAGAGATCCCAGAGATTATCCCATAGAGAACTCATATGTGTGCACAAATATACAACTGAGTACAGAAATACATTTTGCTCAACAGGAAAGGAAGAAAGTTGGGAAGCGAAAGGGAGGAATAAGAGCAAGGATAGATTAAGGGAGAGAGGAGTCAAGCAAAACAATTTATCATGGTGAGTGGGTTAGGAAGAAGGTTTCAAAGAAAAGAAAGGAAAGATAAAGAAAGACCTTTGGGTTCAGGAAAGAGAAGAAAGGCAGAGGAGCAGAAGTCCCTGATAACAAATCAAGAGCACTGGGGCTGAGCTCATTCCTTTCTCATCAATGTAGTGACCAAACATGATTCCAGGAGACTCATGATGAAACACACTTCTTGCTACCCCAACTCCAGATGAAGACATGATGGACTCAGGGTGCAGATTAAGACATATTTTGGGGGCATGACCAATACAGGAATTTATTTTGTTGGAAGTTGCCTATTTCCTTTGAGAGTTTTTATTTTCTTCCTTTTTCACTGGAGAGCAGTAGGTTGGAGGGGAAGAATGGATGATTTTTATTCATCGAAAGAAGTTAAGTTAAAAAGGAAAGTGCAAGGGTGAATGTAGCTAAGATTAGATGGGGAACAAGTTAACTTGGAGAGAATATTTACAAAAAGTTTCTTTGATAAGGATTTTGTTTCTAAGATTTATGAGGATATGACTCATATTCAAAAAAATAAGAGTTGCTGCTCAATTGACAAATGGTCAAAAGACATGAAAGGCAGTTTCCAAAGGAAGAAATTCAAGTTATCAATTATTCATTTTCAGTCGTTTCCAACATGTTCCCATTTGAGGTTTTCTAGGCAAAAATACTAGTTTGCTGTTTCCTTCTCTAGTTCATTTTATAGATGAGGAAACTGAGACAAGAAGTTTTCATTCAGTGGTATCTAGGATGGAAATGGTTGGAAAGCTGGGCCTAGACAGGAATCCAATCTTAGATACTCACTAGCCATGTGACCTTGGGCAAGTCACTTAATCTCTGTCTCACTAGCCTCAACTCTAAAATGAGGATCATAATGGCACCTTGAGGTAATATTTGTAAAGCACTTAGCACAGTGCCTGACATAGTATGAGCTATATAAATGCTAGTCAATTACTAGTATACTGCTCAGTGGAAATGGGAACAGACCCTTAAATATGTGACGCCATTATAGTCAATGGATGATGGAGATGATGGAGAGGAAATCTGAGGCAACAAATACAACTAGATCAGTGGAAGAGTGCCAGGGTATATAGCGTATCCCTGAGAATTAAAGGTATTTCTAATTGGTCTTATGCATAAGCACAAGCTGACAAATGTGATCAGTTGCTGGACAAAATAAGAAAGTTTATATATCTGAGTTGCAAAGAATGATCTAACTTGGGAAGACTAATTGCTGGGGTGCACATGTGGGAAGATGTCATGAAGCTAGGCAGAACTTTAGTCTTCCCAAGTTAGATCATGTAATGATATTGTAACCTATGTGCTCATATACCGAACTTATGGTCATATTATTTCTTGATCATTGTATTTCCAAATCTACTGGCCAAAGGTCAAAAGAATTCCTGGGCAGGCTGTTAGCTCCCATTGGATACTAACTACGTAACATAGAGGAGGAGGTTAATCAAACATGTGACTTGTTGTGGAATGTGGTCTAACATGTTTGATTAACCTCCTCCTCTATGATTACGTGATTGTCAATTGAACTAATGTTAAATACTATGCCACGTCACATGTTCATTAGCTACCTCCCATTATTCTTCAATAAAAGTTTGGGAACACATGCAGATCTCTCTCTCAATACCATCAGAGGAGCAAGCATGATGGAGCCCATGTTTTTTAACTCCTTGTCTCAGAGTTTTTATTTCTTTGTTGTGCATGCACTCTCTCGCCCCTTTACCCATTTCCCCTGTTTCCATTCTCCTTCTCAGGTATCCACCCACGAATATATTAATTTGTGCTTGTAGCCAGCCACAGAAATAAAACCATTTTCAATCCTGGTAGTTACGTGGAATACTCATGTGGAAGCTGTAGGAAAACAGAAAGTTATTCCTATGCCTTTTGAGATATTCCTGAAGTGAACTCCAGAGTGAGGGCATAGTGAGCTGGAGAAAATATTCTCTTTCAGGGGTTGATTCCTGATATGGGAGTCCTGACTCCTTGGGGAGCACCAGGGCACAGGGAGAAAGAATGAGAACTTCCATCATTACATACAGCCTCTCTGGAACCCAAGCATTCAACCTATCCCCTTTCTCATGACTGGAAAAGGGGAACCTCATTTGTTTAAATTGGACTTAATAATGCTATACACATTCAGAGGACGAGCTGTGGGAATAGAAATACAGAAGAAAAACAACTGCTTGATCACGAGTTGATGGGGATATGACTGGGGGTGTAGACTCTAAGCGATCATCCTAGTGCAAATATCAATAACATGGAAATAGGTCTTGATCAATGACACATGTAAAACCCAGTGGAATTGTGCCTCAGCTACAGGAGGGGGGAGAGGAGGGAAAGAACATTAACTATGGAAAAATATTCTAAATTAATGAAATAAAAATTTCCAAAAAATAAATTGAACTTAATAGGGGCAGAGGACACCAGGATTGCCAAAAGAAGCCTCTCCCTAAAGGCAAAGTTTAGACCATGTAGGGAGCCAAACTATTGGAGTGGAAAATCTGTGACCCACTAATTCCCCAGGAGGTACCCTGAAAAACTTCCGCTTTCACTCTCGCCAAATATTGTGTGCTGATGTCTTCTCCCTGCCCTTGAGGGCAGGGTTCTTAACTTCAAAGTTTGTGCTATGCTATTGGATGAAGATTATCTGCAAACACTTGACTACTCCCAGCAATGCAGCGATCTGGGACAATCTTGACTTTATGATGGGAATGCCGTCCCCGTCCAGAGAAGGAACTGTTGGAGTCATCTTTCATATCAGTGTATTTATGGTTTTATTTGAGGGTTTTGCTAATGCATGACTTTGCTCTTGACAAGGAACAATATGGAAGTGTTTTGCATGATAATACATTTTTTTTGAAGTCAGGTTTGTGCTATGGTAAAGCTTTCACAAGGACCGAGTCAAAGAATGTGGGATGAATTACCTCTCCCTCCCTCCTTCAGTTGTCCCAGATGCTTGTTAAAGTGACTACTCTAACAATGATGTTACACATATTTGTTCCTGGTTTCTTCAGAACTTGAATGCTGCTGATTTTTTTGTTTTTAATTCCTGCTCAGATCTCTGGCTGCCTATTTTGAAACTGTCCTCAAAGCCAGTCACTGACTGGTGACCTGGATTAGTATGTTGTGGATGAAAATAAAAGGGAGTGATGGCCTTATATAAGCCATGTAGAAACACTGGGATTAGTAGGTTGGTTGTTGTGGTCAAACAAGGAGTGGCAAGGTTGCCTCAGTTCGAAACTCCCACAACCCTTGTTTCTCTTCACAGAAGCAGGAGTCCAGGAGTGGGCCACACCTTTGCATAGAATGTCAAACTTCTGTCCTGTCATAAGGGATAGCTCTCTGGAAGAGGGGAGGAAATCACTAGGAAATAGAGATGATGTAAAAAAAAAACCAAACACACAACAGCGAGATCATCAGTAACTTTTTTTAAAAGAAAATCTGGCAAAGACAGAATCGATGTCAGAGAGGCTACAAGCTGACAAGTATATCAACACGCTGATGGAGAAGCTGTGAGTTGGTCCAATCCTTCTGGAAAACAGTTTGGAATTATGAGAGAAAAATGGCTAAATTGTTCATACCCTTTGACCCAGCACTCCCACCACTGGGCACGACTCCCCCCCCAGGGTCAAAAACATAGGGAAAGATCAAAGAAGTATCAAAATATTCATAGCAGCCCTTTTTGTATTAAAATTCTGAAAACAGTGGCTGAACAAATGGTTGCATACAAATGTTATGGAACGTTATTGTGTAGTAAGAAATGTGAGGAATTTGGAGAACTTGGGAAGGTTTGCTTGAGCAAAGAGGATAACAGAATGGAGTCTTATGGCACTTGATGGCTTCTTAAAATGACATACATTATCAAATGTACCTCATCTGCCAGAGGCTTCAATCAGCCGCAGGGATAAAAACCACCCTTTTTACCCAAGGCTCGACTCTCTAGCAGTGCCTTGTATTGTTCCCATAAGAATTACCAAGAACAATAACAGTTATCACTTTTGACAATGTAGGAAAATTGTTCCTCAGAGTCTAGATACACACCCCAAGCTCCCACTATCCATCCATTCCTCAGTACCCCTGAACAAGGACTTGCCAAGCACCCCTACTTGACTGGATGACATAGGCAAGTCAAATTTATAGCCTCTTTGGGGGTGAGGAAAGACAAAGGCAAACAAGTCTGATACAAAATTGTGTATAACAGCCCAGTGAGCCAAAGCGCTCTAGGAAATTACAAAGAGGATAGTAAGGAGTAATTTCATTGAAGAGGTAGCACCTGAGTTGAACTCTGAGAGATTTGAACTGGCAACAATAAGGGAGTACATTCTCAGTGTGGGCGATGCATGTCTCCAGGAATATAGGGTGAAAGAGAAGATGGCAGGACAGTATTGAGGGACAACTCAAGGTATAGCTTAGCTGCAACATTAGCATGTGTGAAAGGGAAGAGTGCGAAATAAGTATAGCTAGAAAGGGAGGCTGGAGGCAGATTGGGGCAGACTTTAAGACACCAGGTTGGGGGGGGGGGGGTTAAACTAGAGGTAAGAGAATATTTCTCTCATAGACTTTTTACTAGCTATGTGACCGTGGGCAAATAGTTTACTCAATTTCTCTACGTTTCAATCTAGTTATCTGATAACTTGGATAAAAATATGAATGGCATGGCTATTAAATCTTCAGATGACACAAAAGTAGGAAGGATAACAAACATATTGCAAACCTGAGTAAGGACCCATAAAATCTCAAAAGGCTAAAAACTCAATGTAAATCAGCAGAGCAACAGAAAACAAGAAAAAGAAAAGCTCTGTTGAATTAGGAGACATGGTTTCTCAACATGAGGAAGGTGATAATTCCATTGTGTCCTGCCTTAGACCATATCTAGAGGCTTGTGTTTAGTTCTAAATGTCACATTTAGTAAAGGCAGCAAAAATCTGGATTCATCCAGAAAAAGTCAGTCCAATGAGGAGAGAGAGAAGCATTAGATCATCCCTTAAAAGGAATGGTTGAAAGAACTGGAGATGTTTGAAAATGACAAGATCCTATCCTTGTAACCCAAGGGCATCCATGGCAGAAAGGTCCTATATATTACCAAATATTCATAACAGGTCTCTGTTAGCCAAAAACTGAAAACCAGGTGAGTAGCCATTGATGGGAGAGTGTACAATCTGGCTAGCTAAAAGTAATGAAATATTCTTTCACAGTAAATAGCAACAGATACAAAAATCCAGAAACACATAAGCAAAGCAAGCACTGTGGAGTTCAGTTAGGAAGGTCTGCTATTTACTAGTTGTGACCTTGGACAAGTCAATTTCTGAGCTTCAGTTCCCTCATCTGCAAAATGGGAATAATTCTAGTAGCATTTACCTCCCAAAGTTGTTTTGAGGTGCAGGAGAGACAAAGTATGTAATTTGAAAATTGCTATGTCAGTTGTTAACTATTATTAAGTAGAACTAAGGAAAAAACACACAACAGCTACAGTAATTTAAAGAAAAGCAACACTGATCAATGATCTTGAATCCAGAGGAGTGAAGGTAAGGCACACCTTTCTCCTCTTGGTCTAGAGACAACAGTACGCATGGGGCACACATTGTTAAATCTAATCAATGGGTAGGTTTGTTTTGTACTTCTATTATTACAAGACTGGGTTCTATTGATGGGGCATGGAATTGGGAAAAGACACCAACTTTTTTTTGTTTCAATAATTTTTTTTTTAAATCCTTACCTTCTGTTTTAAGAATCAATACTAAGTACTTAGAATCAATAATAATATCAAGGCAGAAGTGTGGTAAGAGCTAGGTAATTGGGTTAAATGACTTGCCCAGGGTCACATAGCTAGGAAGTGTCTGAGGCCAGATCTGAACCCAAAATCTCTCTAGACCTGGCTCTCAATCCACTGAGCCACCTAGCTGCCCCTTAATACTTAAAACAAAAGAAAACAAACAAAAAAAAACTTGGCAAAGACATGACAGCTGTCATCAAATATCATGAAAGTCTGTCATATATGTGGAAAAAACTTTTTCCTCTTGGTTGCAGAGGGCAGAAACTAGGGGATTTGGATAGAAGTGTCAAGAGGCAGATCTATACCTGATGTAAGGAAAAAGCTCCTAACAACCAAGTACCCAAAAGTGGAGTTAGTTATCTGGCAAAGGAATGAGTTTCCCTTCAATTGAGTTCATAAAGGCAAGGAAGATCATGATGGCATATTGTGAGTGGGTTTCTCTTGTTCAGGTACGGGTTGGACTAAACGGTTGCCAAGGTCTCTTCCAACCCTGAAATTTGGTGGTTCTAAGGAGGGAAGGGAAGCTTTTTAGGTTCCAATGCTCAATCTAGAATCCAAGATTTATGATCAAAATTGGATAATAGTTCTAATCTCAGTTATCGCACTCCTGGAAATCTCTCAACTTCTATAGATTCAGGAGAGGAGCGAGTGAATCAGAACGTAATAGGTGATGGCATCTATTTTGAGAAGAAAGCAGTTTTAAGGACAGACTATCAGAGCATGACAAATGTGGTAGAGGAGGGATGAAGAGGGAGTCCAGGTGTGGATTGAATGGAAGAGTCATGCACGAAGATTTAGGCACTAAATTCATTTGAAGCAGGCTATCCCCGCCCCCAGACCAGCAGTGAGCCTTTCCCCATGTGCTGGCCAGTGAAACCACCAAGAGGTTTCTGGCACAGGCTGGTGGGGCCTACGGGCCTTAGGAATATACTGTGTTTTTCACTTTGGCTTATAGAACAATCAGATCCTAGAAGAGAGTATTGCAATCACTTCTGTGGTAGAAGGAATATGTGAGTGGTTCAGAAAGGAAGAGAAAAGCAAAAACTACAGTGTCAGGCTCACTCAACTCTACCCTTCTGAAGTCTGAGGAAGGAAGAGCTGGGATACAATTATTGGAGAGCCTTCTCACTGAAGGTAGGAGAAATTTCCAATAATCTGATGAGAACAACTAAACTGATAAGCCAGCTATTGTTCTGACAAGGAGTGGTTCTACATGAATGTGTTGGGACCAAGAATCCCACAGGATAAAAACGGAAAAAAAAGGAGGGCGATGGGACACACAGCAAAACCAAGAAAGCTGTGGTCCTTGCTGCTCTTTTCACTTCTGGCCCTGACATGATGGATCTGATAAAAGCTGATGTGGCTTCTCAAACTTCTAACTAGGAGCAAAAGGGAGAAGAAACAAGGGGATTTGTGTCCCAAGGTATTGGTAAGGGAAGTTCAATTGTTAGATCAGAGAACAAATCACACACGGCTCTGAGCATAGAAATCAAACCCTGTTTTATAAGGCTGCAATGGCCACTGTTTGCTTCTCAGTTGGGATGACAGGAGCTGGGCAGGTAGGCAGGAGAATGGGACATATCCCCTTCCTTACCCTCTCCCCAGCTCCACCATCCCTCTAAGCCCCATAGAAACCCCCTCTCTGGAATTCAACCTTTTCCAAAAATACTCTGACCAGGGGCAGGGTGGACAGGGTTGGGGTTCCAGGCTGGCCGGCAGGCCGGTTCCCATGAGGTAGCTATTGCGCTGGTGCTCCTGGGGAGGGAGTTGATCATGGGCTCACGGAGGCAACAAGGTTGTTGTTGACTTTTGAGGTTGAAGAGGAAACAGGGAGTCTCTGAGCTTGCCCTGTATATTTGAGCATAGGTAACACTGGAGAGCAAGGGCTAGAAGCTTGGGTGGTATCCTCATTGTCCTTTGTAGAATGGGGAGTCTTCCTGAGAGAAAAAAGGAGAAGACCAGTATGAGATTTCATAAGATGGAGATGTCTTCCCCCTTCCTAAGATTGCTCTGTTCCCCTAGAGGGCCCTTGGGAAAGGTATATTCACTTGACTGTGATTCCAAGTAACAATTTTAGCAAAGCCTTCTACAGTCTCCTAGTCTTTTTCTGGAAAGGAGCTCCATTATTGCCTCCCCCCACAAAAACAAAAAAAAGGCAGTCAGGTCCACGAGCACAAGAAGAGTGGGGGCATGTGACAGAGCTGCAGGCACATCTAACAAGGAGGTGCCCAGCTACAAGGCACCATCATAGTTCCCCTCTGTGCTGAGAAGGCTAATGAAGCACAGGAGAGTGGGGCATCACCTCTCAACCCTCCATCAACCACTTTGATTCTTTGGTTTTGTACCAGAAGGGTTTTTATTACTAAGAAGAGTTTCCTCAGTTCCTTTTTGATCCCAACTGTCAAGCCTGGCCACAGGTTTGCTTCCCTCACCATTCCTAGATCTCTGAACCCATCCTCCCTCCCAAATCCTCCCCAGATTCTGCCTTTTTAAGCAGCCTTTACCCCAGTTTGTTCAGCTCTGTTTTACAGAAGGCGTTGAGGAGGATGTCACCCTTCATGACGATATGTGATCTTGGCAGGGACCACTAGAACAAAAGAAAACAGTGGGGCCCCAAACTTAGAGCAAGCAAGGACATTCTACACATACTTGTCCCCGTCCCCACTGACTATGGGGTGTCCGATCAAGGATTCTCCCTTGTTGCCCAACAAGACAAAATGCCAAGCCTGCAGAATAGGTGGGAAGTTTTGAGATCCCTGGGCAAACTCAGAGACTCTTCTTCCCTTCACCAGCCATGATACGGATTCTGGAGGCAATGGAAATAGATGTGTTCCAGGATGGGCCACTTCAACCAGGCCTGGGTCTACACTGTATTCTAAAAGGAAGGGCAGGGGACAGCCTTGCTCACCATGGGAGCAGAGTCAGAAACGGTTCCAGTGTGAAAGCCTTTGTAGCACCAACTCCGGAGCAGGTCCACCCCTAGGACACAGAGGAGAGAACAATGTGGGCTGCTCCCCAGACCCCCCCACTGTTCCCCAGGCAAGAGGGCAGCCTGCGCACCTTTGAGTTTGTTGCTGTGGTACTTCTGTTCCCACTGCGTGGTCAGGATATTAAAATAACGTGGCTGCTCAAAGAAACGGAGATAGCGGGAAGAGACTCGAGAGGGAAAGACCCGCTCAAACTGGCCCCGGCGTGAGAACTCATCCTCCATTTCCACGAGGACCCGAACGTCATCTGGCGTCAGGATGTCCAGCACCGACGCATAGAAGTCCTGGCATCCCCAGCACAAGAGAGAGTGAGATAGAGCATCAGCAACTGCAGGAGTGGAAAGTGGGATGGAGCACAGAAAACACAGCCAGGCATGGGGGGAACAGAGAACAGAAGGTCTGATATGGGGGGACAGAGAACAGACAGAAGGACTGATATTGGGGTGGGGTGGGGAAGAGAATGCAGAGCCAGACATGGGGCCCAAAGAATACAGAGTCTGATATGGAGAGGACAGAGAACACAGAAACAATTTTTTTGGGGGGGCAGGGGTGCATAACCAGAAAACATAGTGCCTGGTTTGGGGGACAAATAATGCAGAACCATATATTGGGGGAGGGGGGCAGCAGAGAATGCAAAGTCTAATATGGGGGAGAGGAACAGAGAACACAGAACCAAATATTGAGGGGGAGGGGTCAGAGAACATAAAGCCTGATATATGTTGGGTTTGCTAGGGATGGGCAGGAAGCATTCTTGGGCTCTGCTCTGGGGCAGCCATGTAGCATCTGTCCCTTCATCACAGAGAAGGCAAGGTAGAATAAAGGGATAGGCTTGGGCTCTGACTGCTCCTTCAGCTCACTGCTGAGCTCCCCTGGACACCAAGGATACCAAACAGAAGAAGACATTCTGTAGATTTGGGAGATACAGGACACTCAGGCAAAAAGTCTAAGGAGCGATATGGAGAAGCCAAAGTTGCAGGTTTTTGGCTTATTATTTTGCTCATCCACTAGCTGATCTGTCTTTCCTTAGATTCCAAATCACCACTACCACCTAAGCCCAACACTGTCAGACAGCTGCCGCTGATGGATCTGAAAACGAGTGTAGTCTGGTCACTGGAAAAGGAGCTTTCTGGGAGAGTAGAAAGGACATGGCTCTGCTCCTATGATGGTAAGGGGCAGGCTGGGCACCACACCTGATCTGGCAGTTTCTGGGTCAGGTAATAGGCTTTCTTCATTTTCTCTGCTGTGAAGTACTCTGGAGCCAACCTGGTCTTCTCCTTCGTAGAACTGCTAAGACTAGGGCAAAGAGAAGAATGGGTTAGGCAGATCTATCCTGAAAATGAGATCTTGTCCCAGAGTAGAGAAGCAGAACAAGGTGGGGGTCCATGCTAGAGGAGCACCAGTATGCTTCCAAGCAGGCGGCTCAGCCTAAAAGTAAAAGCCATGGTCCAGATACTCCAGGGAAGGAGAAAGAGCCTCTCTGCAACCCCCAAGAGTGAGTGGGAGGCTAAGGGGCAGCCCCTGAATAGCCCAGGCCTGCACTTATCATTTTCCAGGGGCTCCAGTGGGGCAGGACTCTCAAGCCTGGTGAGAGCACTGACCTGATGGTGGAGCTACTGGAGCTGCCACAGCTAGAGTTAACATCCTCTGCGTGGGGAAGAACAAAGCCCGCCAGGTTCAGGAGGTCTCGGATCATCTGGCCTTTGATGCTGATGTCTAGTGGTGAGTTGGAATGAAGGCTGCGGAAGGGTAAGCAAAGCAACCACTTGCTTATTGCCAGAATTTTTCTTGTCCAAAATTGCAATTAGGCCCTAATTCCTTTTCATTCCCCATGACTAATCTTGCAGAATTCAGGTGGCTTGGGCACCATATATTACCAATTTTACAGTGTTCTTTGATCCAAAAATAGTTTTTCTGACTACCACCCTGTGGGGAAGGCGGCATACTTCTTTTGCTTTTCTTTCTTCCTTCCTTTCTTTTTTAAAATTCTAACATTTTAACATTCTGTCTTAGAATCGATACTAAGCATCAGTCCCAAGGAAGAAGAGCAGCAAGTGCCAGGCAATTGGGGTTAAGTGACTTACACAGAGTCACATAACTAGGAAGTATCTGAGGCCACATTTGAACCTAGCACCCCCCCACCCCTGTCTTTCGACCTGGTGCTCTATCCTTTTAGCTACCTGGCTACTCCTATGGTAGAACTACTACTTAAAGAGGAGGAAATAGACTCAGAAAAGTTGGTTGCCTTACCATTGTCCTAGGGCCATTGAGTGTTAAAGCTCAGAATACAGAGAGGTCTCCTGAATCCAGTCCAGAGCCTCTTTTTTAGCATACTGTATCCAGACCTGATTTCTAATGCAATAGTTGCATTGCAAAGGTCTCCTTGCCCCAGAAATAAGAAGTGGTAACACTTCTTAGGAACTCTCCTCCTGTGGCTGACTAGGGATAGACACCAGGCTTAGGGAACCACTATTACCTACTCTCTTCCATTATCATTGAGTTTCATTAGACAATGGGGAACAAGGATAACCAGTGAGCATCCTATCCATTTAACATAGAAGAGAAACTGAAGTCTAAAGCAGGAAAGGGGTCTGCCATAGTTAGCAAAATAAGAATGGGGTCAAAATTCAGGAAACAAGACTGAATGTTGGGGAGGTCTTCAGTATCCTTGAGGATACCACCTACCTTGGAGAGATATTGACTTCCAGGACCCAGGGCTTCAGATTTTCATCTAGCATGATGTCAAAACCAAAGAGCTCATGGCAGCTATAGGGCCGGCGAACATACATCTTGAGCAAGCTGGTCACATAAGGCTCTGACCTGGTGGCAGGGAGAAGGTATATTATGGGCTTCCTTCCGTGGCCCAAGAACTACCAAATAAGATGAATTTGCTCTATGAAGGGGAAACGCCAGGTTACAAAAGACCTTATTTTAGTAGTTCTCCATTAAACTTGGGCCAGCTTCTACTAAGACATCAGAGAAAAAATTTGGAGAAAGAATGGAGAAACAAAACCAAACTCACACACATTAACTCTTACTCCTCTGGTCCCCCAAACTTCCAAGTGGTCTCATTTGAGCCCAAAGAGACCCAAAGCACAGTACCACAGATGTTTAAATCATGACAAGCTAGTCCCTGCCCCATGACTCACGCAATGATGGTTTTGACAACAACATCTTTAATCTTTTCCCAGATGGCATCACTGTTGACTCCTTTTTGGCTCAAATAGTTCCACAGGGCTTTCAGTGCCCTGAAAAAAAGAGACAGAGAGAGAAAGAGAGAGACAGATAGAGACAGAGCATTTCATTCAGTATCATGTTTTTGGGTGAGGATCTCTCAGAGGTGGTGAGGGAGGATTTGGGCCTGAGAGCATCTATCTAAATGTATCTTCTCTATCCTCTCTTTTCCTAACCCCCCTGACATTTCAGGGGAAAGAATGTGAACATGAATAAAAACAGACCAACTCTGGATTCCAAAGTCTGTTTATGATGACTTAGCTCCTATTCCACGGATTCTTAACCTTGTTTGTGTCATGGACTCCTCAGGCAGTCGAGCATATAGATTCTAAATTTTAGGGCAATGTTTTAAAATATATAAAACAAAATACATAAGATTACAAAGGAAATTGGTTCTATTGAAACAGTTACTGAAATATTTCTTAAAAATCCACAGACCCCAAGTTAAGAGCTTCTGCTCTACATTTCCTGACCAAACTCTGCTCTAGGCTGCTAGTCACCAGTCCCCCAAATCCTGCCTCAATCCCTGCACTTACACATGCCCTCTATTCTGGAAGGCCACCCTTCTCTAGTCCCATGCCCTCAGACAGTACCACTTATGGCCCTGGCAAGCATTTTCATCAGTGTTGGCCTGGTACTCTGTGTTCTTCTTATTGATGCTGTAGTTGGTCAGATGAATGAACTTGTTGCCAAGGCTCTTCATGGAAGAGGAATATCTAGGAGTCAGCAGAAAAGAGAAGAATGAATGGGGAGGGGGTACAAGGAAAATGACACAAATGAAGGTAGTTGCATTGCTCCCCTTTACTGTCTAGTGACTCCCCAATTCCTGAAGCACAGGAAAGTTGTATTCTCAATCAGAGCAATGAGTGAGCAAAATAGGGGCAAGATTCCAATACATCCAAGCAAAACTCTATTTCTCTCTTTTATCTCAGTCTTCCACCAAGAAGCCCTCCTGAATGCAGTCCTACAAAGAAGAATCCCTTAGGGGGTAGCTAGAAGGCTCAGTGGAGAGTCAGGCCTGGAGTCAAGAGGTCATAGGTTCAAATCTGGCCTCAGACACTTCCTCACTGTGTGACCCTGGGCAAATCACTTAATCCACATTACCACCCCTTACCACTATTCTGCCTTGGAACCAATGTTTAGTATTGATTCTAAGGTGGAAGGTAAGAATTAAAAAAAAAATTTAATTTTTCACTACCCCTATTAAACAGACCCATATACTATGGGATCCCATCCCCAAGCATTGCCACCACCTACTTGCAGCTAGCAAAGCGGACAAGTCCATCTGTGAAGAGGTAGATCCGGAGGGGATCGTATGAGGTGACGTAAACGTAGATCCGAAGGTCAAATTTACTCCCACTGATGAGGTAGGGTTTATGCAGGTACCTATGAGGGATAGAAGAAAAAAGTCAATAACAGGAGTCATATAAAGGACAAGAACAAACAGGAAAGGAGGAGGTGACTTCTGGTTGCCAAGTTGATGGAGTAGGAAACCTTCAAGGCCCACCAACCACCCTCCAAATGACCAGAGAAGAACAAAAACATCTCAAAATGTATCCTGGAGAAGCAAAACCATGAGAAGAAGGGAGAAACAGTGTTTTAGCTCATAATGATGTCAAGAGACAGCAAAGAGAGGTAAGAGGAAATAGCACTGAGCAAGCACCAGTAGAATTCAGATATGATACTGTGCAAGCAGCAGGGGGGAAAACACAGCTGGCTCAGGCCAGCGTCAGTAGAAGAGCAGAAACCAATGTAATACAAAACAAGCAGTAGTGGTAGGAAAGAAGCCCTGCATAGTCCAGCCAGATCAGAGGCAGGGAGTGGCCAAGAGCAGGCAACAGTGGGAAGAACTGAGCCATCAAGGTTCAGCCTCATTGGGTCTAGGCAGAACTCAACTCAACCTACCTGAAATGAAGAGCTACAAACCTCCACACAACACGCCAACCAGGCCACCTCTGCAGAGTGCCCAGTCTGAGATCAAGACAGCTGAGCCCTGACATACTACAAGCAAAGGACAGTAGCTTCAGCATATAGACAAAAATTAAGGGGGGAAAAAAACAACCCCCAAATAAGCAAAAGACAGAGAAAAAGCCCAACGCCTGAAAAATATTTCAATGAGACTAAAGTTTGAGCTCAGAAAAAGGACAGTAATACAAAAAAAGATGGAAAAACAAATAAGAGACTTTGAAGAAAAATTAGAAAAGAAAATAATAGAGAAAAACCAATAGGTTAGAAAAAAAATTTACTGAAGAAAACAGTTCTCTAAAAAAGAAAACATAATACCTCAAACAGGAAAATAGCCCCCTAAGAAAGGAAGTACAAAGCCTCAAAGAAGAAAATGGCTCCCTAAAAATTATAATTGGATGAATGGAAGTTACTAATTTCATAAGAGAGCAGGAAACAATAAAAAGTGCATTCCTTGCAGGGGAAAGTGATAACTAGTATGATACAAAAGGTATTTAATATAGTTAAAAGTAAGAAAGAGGAAGGAAATGGGAAAAGAGAAATGGAGAGAAAGGGGGTAGTTCTCTTATGTGAAAAAGTATGTAAGAATCAAAACAGTGGAAAGGAAGATGAGGGGGGAGCAGTTAATGCTTGAACCTTACTCACTAGAATTGGCAAAAGTAGGAATAATATCCATACTCAGTTACATATAGAAACCTATCTTAGGGGGCAGCTGGATGGCTCAGTGGATTGAGAGCCAGGCCTAGGGATAGGAGGTCCTGGGTTCAAATCTGACCTCAGACACTTCCCAGCTGTGTGACCCTGGGCAAGTCACTTAATTCCCATTGCCTAGCCCCTACTACTCTTCTGCCTTGACTCCAAGATGGAAGGTAAGGGTTTAAAAAAAAAGAAGAAAAGAAACCTATCTTAAAGATAGGGAAGTTAAGTATGCCCAAAGGGCGCTAAAAGACTGTCTGCCTTTAATCCAGCCAAAGCACTGCTGGGTTTGTGCCCCAAAGAGATAATAAGGAAAAAGACTTGTACAAGAATATTCATAGCTGTGCTCTTTGTGGTGGCAAAAATTTGGAAAATGAGGGGATGCCCTTCAATTGGGGAATGGCTGAACAAATTGTGGTATATGTTGGTGATGGAATACTATTGTGCTCGAAGGAATAATAAAGTGGAAGAATTCCATGGGAACTGGAACAACTTCCAGGAATTGATGCAGAGTGAGAGGAGCAGAACCAGGAGAACATTGTACACAGAGACTGAAACACTATGGTACAATCGAATGTAATGGACTTCTCCATTAGTGGCAATTCAGTGATCCTGAACAACATGGAGAAATCTATGAGAAAAGCCACTATTCACATTCAGAGGAAAAACTGTGGGAGTAGAAACACAGAAGAATAACAACTGCTTGAATACATGGGTCGAGGGGATATGACTGGGGAGGAAGACTCTAAATGAACAACCTAATGTAAACACCAACAACATGGAAATAAGTTCTGATCAAGGATATATGTAATACCCAATGAAATTGTGATTGTGCGTTGGCTGCAGGAAGGGTGGATGGAGGGGAGGGAGGGAAATAATGTGATTATTGTAATCAAGAAATAATGTTCTAAATTGACTAAATAAATTAATTTAATAAAAAAAAGATAGGAAGTTAAGAGGAAAGGGAACAAAAAAGGTGGGGGGGATGACAAAAGGGAGGGACAGGTAAACTGAAACAAAAACATCTGTGAATATGAAAAGGCAAAAAGGAGAGAAAAAGATGGATAAACAGGAGAAAAAGAAGACAGAGGGAAACACAGTCAGTAACCACAACTGTGATTGTGAATGGGATGAACTCATTCATAAAATGGAAGATGATAGCAAAGTGGATTCCAAGCTAGAATCCCAAATATGTTGTCTACAAGAAACCCATTTAAAACAGGGAGACACAACTCAGAGTAAAGGTAAAAGGCTACAGCAAAATCTACTATGCTTAAACTAAAGTTAAAAAAGCAACAATAGCAATTATGATCTCAGTCAAAGCAAAAGTGAAAACTGACCTAATTAAAAGAGATAAAAAGGAAATTACACAATGATAGACATATACAATGAAGTAACATCAATATTAAACATATACGCACAAAATTGCAAAGTACCCAAATTCTTAAAGGAGAAATGACATGAGTGATAAGAGGAAATAAAACATAATTATATTAGTTGGGGATATTAACCTTACCCTCTCGGAATTAAATAAATCAAACCAAAAAAGAAACAAGAAAGAAATTAAGGAGGTTAATAGAATTTTTATAAAAGTTAGACATGACAGACCTCTGATGAAAACTGAATGGGAACAGAAAGATAAATACCTTTTTCTAAGAAATCTATGGTACCTTCATCAAAATTAATCATATAATAAGACAATAAAAGCCTCACAATCAAATGCAGAAAAGCAGAAATATTAAATGCATCCTTTTCAGACCATAATGCTACAAAAATTATACTGAGTACTGGAAGAAAAAAATCCTAAAAATTAATGGGAAACTAAATAACCTTATCTTAATGAGTGAGTGGGTAATGGAGGCAGCTAATTGCTCAGTGGATTGAGAGCCACACCTAGAAATGGGAGGTCCTGGTTTCAAATATGGCCTAAAGCTACTTTTTAGCCCTGTGACCCTTAGCAAGTCAATTCATCTCCATTGCCTAGCCCTTAGCACTCTTTTGCCTTGAATCTAAAGCACTGTATTGATTCTAAGAAGAAAGGTAAGAGTTTAGAAAAAAGTGAGTGAGTCAAAGAACAAATCATTGAAACAATCCACAATTTCATTAAAGAGAATGACAACAAAGAGACACCATACTAAAATATGGGGATGCAGTCAAAGCAGTACTTAGGGTAAAAATTTATATCTCTAAATACTTACATCAATAAAATGGAGAAAAAGAGCAATGAATTGGCTATGCAATTAAAAAAAAACTAGAAAAAGAGCCAATTAAGCACCAAATTAGAAATCCGAAAATCAAAGGAGAGATTAATAAAACTTAAAATAAGAAAACCATTGAATTAATAAATAAGACAATAAGCTGGTTTTACAAAAAACAACAACACACAATTAGATAAATCATTGGTTAATTTAGTTGAAAGAAAGAAAACCAAGTTATCAGCATTAAAAATGAAAAGGGCAAAATTACAACCAATGAAGAGGAAATTAAAGCAACTATCAGGATTTATTTTGCCCAATTATAAGCCAATTCATCTAATAAATCTAAGTGAGGTCGATGAATATTTAAAAATATATAAATTGCTTAGATTAACAGAAGAGGAAACAGAATACTTAAACATCTAAGAAAAAGAAACTAAACAAGTCATCAATAAACTCCCTAAGAGTAAATCCTTCCCAATAAGATCAGGAGTGAAACAAGAATGCCCATTATCAACACTACTACTCAATACTGTATTAAAATGCTAGCTATAGCTAGGGAAGAGAAGAAAAAATTGAAAGAATTAGAATGAAGAAAATAAAGGTATCACTCTTTGCAGATGATATAATGGTATACCTAAAGAATCCTGGAGAATCAACCAAAAATCTAACTGAAGCAACTAATTACTTTAGCAAAATTGCAGGATATAAAACAAACCCAAATATAACTTCAGCATTTCTCTATACTACCAATAAAACCCAACAACAAGCAATAAAAAGAGAAAACCCAATTAAAATAATTGTAGACAATATAAAATACCTGGGAGTCTACCTGCAAGACAAATCCAGGAACTATATGATCACAACCACAAAACACTTTTCATACAAATAGATTCAGATCTAAATCATTGGAGAAACATTAATTGCTCGTGCCAAGTCAATATAAATAAAATTGATGATTCTTTCTAAATTAATTAATTTATTCAGTGCTATACCAATCAAACAATCCAAAAATTATTTCATAGAACTAGAAAAAATGATAACAAAATTCATCTGGAAGAACAAAAGACCTAGAATATCAAGGAAATTCATGAAAAAAAAAATTGAAGGAAGATGGCTTAGCTGTCAAAATGGATACATAATTTGGAAAAAAGGGTGATACCATAAACAAATTAGGGGAGCACAAACTAGTTTAGCTGTCAGACCTACAGACAAGAATTTAGGTCAAAATAAGACACAGAGAACATTATGAAATATAACATAGATAACTTTGACTATATTAAGCTTTTCAAAGTTTCTACACAAAATCAATGGAACCAAGTAGTGGTAGTCTCTCAGTGACCGAGAATGACATTGTCTTTGTGCATTATCATCTATTGAAGTACCCTCATGTGGCTTTGAAGTCCAAAGACTGAGGCGCAGAGTTTGTGGCACATGGGGCATGGGACGCCAGTTGTTAAGGGAGGTGCAGTTGTGGCCTGGTGTCGGCCTTCACGCGCAGCAGGCAAGACGTCGACGTTGTTCATCTTCAAAGTGGTGGCGGCATGGTTAATATGGGTTCGCCAGCTGCTTCTGACAGAGGCAGAAAGTTCTAGTTGATTTGGTTTAATGCCAGCCCACTTCAAGTTGGACTTTAGCTGATCCTTGAATCTTTTCTTTGGTCGGCCTTGTTTCCTGAGTCCAGCTGATAGTTCACCATAGAATACCTGTCTTGGTATTCACTGTGGATCCATGCGGATGACGTGTTCAGACCATCGTAGCTGGGTTTTGAGGACCATTACTTCGATGCTGGTGGAGTTGGCTCTGTCGAGGACTTCCTGGTTGGTGATACGGTCCTGCCATCGGATCCTCATGATTGACCAGAGAGAGTGTTGGTGGAATTGCTCCAGCTGCTTCATGTGCTTCCAGTACAGTGTCCATGTCTCACAACCATACAGGGGCAAGCTGAGGACCACTGTGTTATACACTTTGAGCTTCGTCGCAGTGCTTACACCTCTGTGTTGGAGGACTTTGGAGCGCAGCCGCCCAAGTGCCTGGCTGGCCTTTTGGATCCTGGCATTAATCTCGTGGTCTAGGGACCCGTCGTTGGTGATGGTACTGCCCAGGTACTTGAAAGTGTTGATGTTAGAAAGCTGTGTGCCGTCGATTGTAATGCACAGCTGGTTCCTTGGCCTCCCTGGTGTAGGTTGGAACAGCACCTCTGTTTTGCTGAGGCTGATAGTCAGGCCAAACAGTTTTGTTGCTGTAGAGAACCTGTCCACAATGGTTTGGAGATGATTTTCTTGGTGGGCCATGAGAGCACAGTCATCTGCGAAGAGAGCTTCCAGGATGAGTCTCTCTGTTGTCTTTGTTTTTGCAGTCAGGCGGCAAAGGTTGAATAGTGAGCCATCCAGTCGGTATTTGATGTAGACGCCCAGGTCTAGATCCATCACAGCATGTTGTAGTACTTTGGTGAAGTATAGGTTGAATAGTACCGGAGCGAGGACACAGCCTTGTTTCACGCCATTGGAGATGTTGAAGCGATTGGAAGTCTCTCCACCAGATAGGACTTCCCCTGTCATGTCGACATGAAAGAGCTGGATCAGTTTGACGAATTTTGCTGGGCAACCGAGCTTGCTAAGGATCACCCACAATGCGTCCCTGTTCACTGTGTCAGGTTCTGCTCAAGGCATTTTTCCTGCATTTGCCTCACCGTGAAGACTATGTCGATGGTGCTACAATCTGGTCGGAAGCCACATTGTGATTCAGGCAGGTTCTGCTCTGAAACAGATGACAGGAGTCTGTTGAGTATAACACGGGCGAGGATCTTTCCAGCAGTGGAGAGTAGTGAGATGCCTCTGTAGTTGTCACAGGCTGCTCGTGAGCCTTTGTTCTTGTATAGGGCTACGATGGAGGCATCTCTGAGTTCTGGGGGCATGTCTTCCTCTTCCCATATGCTGGTCAGCACTATGTAGAATGCCTGGAGCTCCTTTCCATTTAAGGCCTCGTACACCTCGGTTGGGATCCCGTCTTTACCGGCTGCCTTGCCTGCACTCATTTGTTGAATGGCTTTTTGGACTTCCTCTATTGAAGGAGGGACATCAAGTTGTTCAATGGAGCAGTTTTGAGGGATCTGGTCAAGGGCGCTTTGGTCGACTGAAGAGGGTTGGTTGAGAAGCTGACTGAAGTGTTCTTTCCACCTGTAGCTGATGCCTTTTTATCTTTTATGAGAGTGTCACCGTCAGAGGATAGCAAGGGAGTGGTGGTGGGTTTTAATGGCCCATAGACAGTCTTGAGGGCACTGAAAAATTGTTTGTAGTTTTTTGTATCAGCAAAGTGCTGGATTTCTTCTGCATTTTTTTCCCACCATCGGTCTTGCGTCTTCCTGATCTCACACTGTACCATGGCTTGGAGAGACGTGAATCTGTCCTTTTTAGGAGCAGAGTTTGGGTTATTTTGCCACTCCATAAAGGTTCTTTTTGCTCAATAGGTTTTCAATAGCAGTGTTGTTCTCGTCGAACCAGTCCTGGTGGTTGCGTTGTTAACTGGTTCCATTTCTCAGTTGAGCTTCCAGTGAGTGGTCCTTTGGCAGACAGCTTGTCGTCTAGGCAGGACTGGAATGTTTGCAAATAAGATGGATCTCTAAGACGACTCACGTTGTAAAATACGCAAACTGTCTAGGCACATTTTGGATGGCGAGGCGCAATGCGCATTTGAAGAGTAGCTCTAACCAATCTAACCAATCGGTGGTCTGTCCAGCATTCAGCTCCTCTTATGGCTCTGGTGATCTGTACATCCTGAATGTCTCGCCGGCGTACAATGATGTAGTCAATGAGATGCCACTGTTTTGATCGTGGGTGCATCCCTGTTGTTTTAAATTTGTTCACCATTCTGAACACAGTGTAGTGTTTGTGATGGTGAGTTCGAACTCTGAGCATTTGCTGAGTAGTAGTAGGCCGTTGAATTGCATTAAGTTTTTAAGAATACAAATCATTCCCCAATTGAGAAATGGTTAAAGAATATGAAAAGTGAATTCTCAGATGAAGAAATTAAAACTCTTTAGTCATATAAAAATTCTCCAAATCACAATCAATTAGAGAAATGCAAATTAAAACAACTCTGAATTATCACTTCACACCCACCAGATTAGCTAATATTACAATAAAGGAAAATGATAAATGTTGGAAAGGATGTGGAAAAATTGGGACACTAATATACTGGTTGGTCAAGCGGTGAACTGATACAATCATTTTGGAGAATAATCTGGAACCATGTCCAGAGGACGATAAAACTGTCCATACTCTTTGGCCCAGCAATATCACTACTAGATCTGTATCCCAAAGAAATTAAATATAAAGGGGAAAGAGCCTACCTCCACAAAAAAATTTTACAGCATGTCTTTTTTAGTGGCAAAGAACTGGAAACTGAAGGGATGTCTATCAATTGTGGAATGACTGAACAAGTTGTAGTATATGATTGTAATAGAATGCTACTGTGCCATAAGGGATGACAAATAAAATGATCACAAAAACTAGAAAGATTTAAATGATGTGATACAAAATGAAGTGAGCAGAACTAGGAGAACATTGTACACAGTAACAAAAATAATGCATGATGATCAACTGTTAAATGTTAAAACTGTCAAATAGTTCAATGATGTAACCATTATCAATAAGGCAAGGATCCAGGACAACACCAAAGGACTCATGAGAAAAAAAGATATCCGTCACCATAGAAGGAATAAATGGAGTCTGAATGCAGATTGAAACATACCATTCTTCACTTTCTTTCCTCCCTTAATCTTTCTCTAGCGTAAGCAATATGTCTTGTTTCACAACATGATGAAAAGGGAAATATGTATTATATGATAATAAATGTACAATCTAGATCATATTAACCTGCTTTCTTGGGAAGGGAGGGAGGGTGTGAGAGAAGAAGAGAACATTGATTGCAAACTGTCAGAAAACAAATTTTTAAAATTGCATCAACATGTAATCATGAAAAAAATGATTAAGAAAAAAAAAGAATGGATAGGAAGATGGGAGACAGGGAATAAGGACTAGTTCAAGGGCTAAGCTCACAGTTCCTCAAAGCAAAAAGTTGCTTGCTCCTAAGAAAGCTACCTCTGAAAAGGAGAAATGTAGAACAGGAAGACGGAAGGAAAACTCCCAAGGACAAGAGAAAAGAGTAATAAGATAAAGAGAGTTTTGTCCCAGGGAAAGAGATTGGCTCACCTCTGCACTAGAAGGGGTCTTCGCTTAGGTAGCTGGCTCCATTTGTGGATGACCTGAATGCCAATTCCTCGGGCTGAAGCTGGCTAGAGGTCAAGAAGACAAGAAATTGGGTCAGGACCTGGACCATTCCCTTCTTGGTTCTTTCTCCCTCCCATGCTGGGCTTACCACCTACTGCAGACCGCTTACCGGCTTCACAATCCACTTCTGACGGCTGCTACTCTCCCAGGCTTTTCGAAGAAGTTTGGCATCCTGTGGGAGGATGAAGGACTGGGGGAAGAAGCTGAATTCCTTCTTACCAAATCGGCTCTGCATACGAGACAGGTTACGCCAGAGCCGGTCTTTCCGCCCAATTTGGAACGAGCCTGGGAAGTGGTTCAGCTACAAAGCAGAGAGGGAGATGGAAGATGAAATGAGAAAGATTGAGAGGAGCTAGGGCAAAAAATGAAAGAAGCCAGCCAAAAGGATGATGCCAGCTAATCCAGCCCCCTATGCCTGCTCAATAGATTCTCAAATCACCTAGACAATAGCAATTTGTAGAGATATTACGTTCGCAAAAGGTAAAGGATCCTGCAAGCCCTATGAACATCTGGATTCTTGAGGCCTTTCCCTGAAGTCCAAGACAAGAGCAAGAGAAGCACCTAGCCTTTAGCAAACCCAGTCACAAGATAAGGTACAAGCCTATTTATTCCAAGAAGGGACCACAAAGTCTTGTGTTTTACAAAACTGACCAGCTTAGGGGAATGAAGAAACCAAACAGCAGTAAGACTAGAGTGTGTGGTCAGCTATAAACAGACACTCTTTTCTTTGATACACACAAGCTAGCCAAGACTAACTCCACATAGGGTTTCTTTTCAGTCTCTGCATAGCTAGCAACTAGCATAGGACTGGACCTGGTTGTTGCTTAGTAAATACTTGGGTGATTCTTGGACACTTGGTGCCTGAATTAGATTGGAGCCCAAGGGCTTATAGCAGATTCTAATCTGATGGTAGCCTACTGTGCTTCTTCTCCATAACTATGAGAAAGTCTTTGGGTTTTTCCCTCTTTCCCTCTACTGATTTTGTGTTCTCTTCACTTTCCTTCCCTGGTCTATCTCTTAGGGTCCTGATACAGTCTTTAAGAGATTGCTTCTACTTTTTTGTTTACTATTTTTTTTTTAATTTTTATTGGCTCTTACCTTTTGATGTTCTCGAATTGTTTTGAAACTGGGAGATTTCATGTGGTGACCCCAACAGCCCAGCCAATCATCGTTTTCTGTGGAAGACACATTTTAAAGAGTCAGTCCCTCTTGTGGTTTCCTCCCTTTGTGGTAGGATGATGCTCTTAAATCCCACAAGTGCCCAGAGGTCATTTAGACCAGGGCACTGTGCCTACTTTCAGATTCTTAAGAGTAACCATAGAGCTGTCCAAGTGACTTGGGACACTATTCCTGTCTTCATCACCCCTATTCCATGGAGAATATGAAAAGACAGAATTCTGATTGTCCTTTTCTCTCATATCTACAATATTTGTCCCTCCTACCATGAACCCTTCATTAATGGATTCTTCTCTAGAAACATCTGTGCTGAGTCCTAATCCCTTAGCACCTCCTCTAGAAAGCAGGAAGTGCTCTGGATGTAATGTGTCCCATCCCACAGAGAGGTCAGACCACTTTGGCAACACTAGACCTGGTAAGTGAGGCAGAACACACTGACACTCACTCTTGCTGACTTTGAAGTGGGAACGTCCAATGGTCTGTTTGACAATGTTGGGAGTCACTGTACTCATTTTCCAGCGAAGCAGCTTTCTCTGTTCCCAGGGTAGCTTCTCCACTAGAGAGAGGTTAGGGTGTTTGAAGAGACAATGGTGAAGAATAAGAGGAAACAACCACAAACTACCATTAACTCCACCTATGGCTACATTAGTCTCTGGGATTGTTCTGGCTCCATGTTTCTGACAATAATCTGAGATATGCTCATGGGCAAGATACTTTTGTAAGGAAAGTCAAGAAGCAAGAAGAAATGAGGAGCAAAGAGGAAACATTTAGAGGGTAAAAGGAGCAGGACTAGTTAGGAAGGGGGACAATACAGGGAAAAGAGCAAGAACCCAAAAAGGAAATTTAGGCTGAGGCTAGAAGCTATGGTACACGTGGAAAAAAGGTTTGTTTGTGAGAGCCATGGTTTCTTAAAAAGGCCTGAATACAGAGTTTGAAAAATGGCATGTTCATTATATTTGTTGACCATTACCTTGACTCTGAGAGGTCAGGTAGTATATCCCCACTCAACCCTTAGCTTCCCCTTGCCCTCCCAACTATATTATGCTTATTTAAAGCTTCTCCTCTTCATCCTATACACTGAAGTTTTCCCCCACTGGCTAGTATGATTTTTAGATGCTTTTCCAGGATTACCTCTCTCGTCCCTTGTGCCAAAGTAGATGGTGGGGGGAACATTAGGAAAGAGGCTGTAGATAAGGGGTTGCCGGACAACTTTCTCATGGTTGGCAAGGGGTTTGGGCAGAACTTCCATGCAGTTCCTAAAATGAGAAGAGAGGAACATGGCAGAAAAATAAGGAAATATGCAAATATTAGAAGTATGTTTCTCCTGAATGCTAGGGGGACAAATCCCTGCACCCCAAAAAAGAAAGCTGCTAATTAACAACTTCTTAAGTATAAATATGTAGGAATGATTTTAAGGTCCATTTATGCTGAGTCAGTGTCATTTTTTAGCAGGTATTCTTAATCCTTTTTATTCTGGGATACACTTTCAGAAATCTATGGTACCACAGAAAGTACACTGGATTTAGGAAGACTTGAACATTTCTTGACGCTTGAGCCTAGATCTCTATTTATTACCAGTCTGACCTTGAGCTAATTAATTATGTGATTCCCATTGATTCACATTCTTTATCTGTAAAATGAGATGGTTAGTATAGATTGCTCCTAAAGTCCCTTCAAGTTCAAGGTTATGATCCTCTGATATAAAAAAAAAAAGTCTGACAATGTTGTCAGTATTTTACACTCCTAATTTTCATACCTTTGTAAAGAAGTGGAAGGAGAAAGTAGCTAGGTGGTTCAGTGAATAGAGAGTTAGGCTTGGAGACGGGAGGTCCTGGGTTCAAATCTGCCCTCAAATACTTCCTAGCTGTGAGACTCAGGGCAAGTCATTTACTATTGCCTAGCCTTGTCATTCTTCAGCCTTGGAACCCAATACCCAAAATCAATTTCAAGTCAGGAGGTACGGATTTAAAAGAAAAAAAAAGCTAGGGGAGGTGACATATACTTTAAATGATCAAGGTATTTGATCTATTTCCTACAGCTAAGAAGTAATCACTGAAGTTTCCTGAGTAAGAAAATGGCAGAATCATATCTATACTTTATGAGAATGGATTTAGCAGGTATGTAGAAGATAGACTGGAGGTCTGTAATGGACTATTACAATAGTTAGGAAAGAGATGACTGGTGCCTGAATCAGGGTAATTGGAGTGAAAAGAGATGTTAAGGCAGCAGGGTTGAAAAATCCCTACAACTCATTGAATATGACAGTCAAAGATGAACCCTAGGTTGCAAACTGGTGACTGAAAGAATGATGGTGTTTTTAGGGGAAGATAATGAGCTTTGCTTTAGACATGTTATATTTGAGATTTCTATGAGATATTTATAAATATGTAGAATGTAATTAAAGAAAAGGCACTGGGATACAGGAAATATGGGAGGGAGAGAGGGAGAGAGAAAGAAGGTCCAGTAAAGAGTCCTGAGGTACACCCAACTCATAGGAGATGGAACACGGATAATGATCCTGCTAGTGACTGAAGATCAGTCAAGTCGGGTACAAGAGAACTATAACATAATAGCATCATAAAAACCAGAGAGGAAAGAATAAAAGGAAAAGGAGGGCAATAGTGTCAAACTTTACCAAGTGGTCAAGATATATGAGGACAGAGAAAGGGATTTATCAATAGAGATCACTAGTGATCCCAAGAGAGTATAGTTTCACTTGAGCAATAGGGACAGAAGTAACCACGAAATAGAAAAATGGAAACAATGAATGTATAGCTTTTTCTAGGAGTTTGGCTATTAAAAAAAGATATATGCTGATAGTTTCAAGGGTTTTTTAAAGAACAGAGGAGATCCAGGCATGTTTTACATAGCAAAAAAGAAGCTGGTGTAAAAGAAGAGATTAAAAATTAGACAGGGGACTATGGAGGTGGAATAACAAATATGTTGTCAGATACAATTAATGCATTGGTTAGCTACTTTTGCTGAATTGGTTTTTGTCTTTTATTTCTAAAAAACTGTTACAAAAAAAGACTCACTGAGTAAGGGAGGCATATTTTCAGAAATGAATAAATATGATGTCCAAACAAAAGCTATTAATAAAAAAAAAAAGAAAATTAGGGTGAGAGGATGATCAAAAAGGCAACTTCCTAGAAGAGATGGGACGGAATCAGGGGCACAGAAAAAACAGAATTGACTAGAAAAAAGGCTATCTCATTCCCCAAGTCTAGAGAGAATAAAGGAAGGAAGAATGGATGACAATGTTGAATCTGAAATAAGAAACTGAGGGAGAGAGCTAATTCAAAATATTCTCGATTTTCTTTAGTGAAATATGAAATAAGGTTCCCTACCAAGAAGGAATGATTGGCAAAGACAGCTTCTGAAGAGGTTTGGAATAACCACCATGGAAAGTAGGATAGAGGATCAACCAGGGAAGAATAGTTCAGCAAGATATCCTTGTGATCATAGAACATAAATTTGTAGGGGACTCTATTCAGCAGAATCATGTAACTTCCCTCAGCAGTATTCAGCAACATGCAAGTAGCAATGAATAACCAGGTTTGGTTAGGTTTGTTAGAGGAGTGGTAATATGACAAAGAGACAAGGGATTCAGGGGTTGAAGGTAGTAGTCTAATTTCTGCTGAGCCCTTCATCTCTACCTAGTCTTAAACTGAATTTAAAGCAGGGTAATCTGTGGTAAGGGACCCGCCAATGCCTAAGATACTTGGATGACTAGGTTCTCCCCAATTTTAAAATAAAGTAGACTAATTGATGTTCTGATTCTGGATTTCCCAGTCACTCACCGAGAGATCACTGCAACTGATTCACTTGCTGAGACACCACTGACTGAAGAACATTCGGAGTCTTCTAAGGGGAAAAAAAGGAGAATTAATAACTTCCAAGATCCCAGGAAGGAGTTATTATGCACATGATACCAAAAGGGAACAAAAGGCAGGAAGGAAAAAAGGCCAGTCAGAAAGGGAGAAAAGGGTTAATGTAGAAATCAGTGATAAGAAAACATCCTTCCCAGTGCCCTGAGGTAGCAACATGCACATGTAGCAGGGCAACAGAATTGAGTACTTGCCATCTTCCTCTTCATCCTCATCTTGGCTACAACAGTCTTCTAAACCATCTCCCAGCTCTTCTTCTACATCCTCAGCCTCACCATGGAACAGGTCAGTATTTGAACTATAAGGAAGAGATATCATACACTTGCCATACCGCCTTGCTTTCCACAGCCATTGATCCCGGTAATTTGATCTTTGTTCCCCAGGTTGAACCTCACATCTTTCTCCAAGTGCTCCCAAAGCCTGAGAACATAATACATAATCCCTCTTTTGGTATTATTTGGTGTCTTCTTTTTCTTTATTCTCTCAGAATACTGATGTCTCTAGTATAGCTCTCTGCTCTCAGGAGGAACTAAAAACCTGCCAGTAGACCTGGATCCCAGACAGACTCTTCTCTGAGAATTACACAACACAGACATGCACAGGAGAGAAGGCTAAGGCCTTTCTATGCATTGGCTAACCATCAATTCAATATCTTCTCCAAAGCTTGAGAAGCTTCTTGAATCCACTCTCACCCTTCCCCATCCCTAAAGAGAAATCAAAGTCTAGGTTGGGCCCATGACTAAATCAACCAGCAGAGGTACATTACCAAGTCTATTCACTTCATTAGGGCACTATGGTGTTACTAGATTTTGTTTGTTTTTTAATCCTCACTTTCCTTCTTAGAATCAATACTGTGTATTCTCTGCCCCCCCATCTTTACAATTCCAATGCAGAAGAGTGATGGGTGATTAGGTGATGAGGATTAAGTGACTTGCCCGAGATCACACAGCTAGGAAGTGTCTGAGGCCAGGCTAATTTACTAGGCTACCTAGCTGCCCCCTGGATCTATAAACTTTAAATATACATATATTTAAAAATAATTCCAATATTATTGGTTTCCTATGTGATCCCATGAATTTTATTTTATGCATTTAAAAATATTATTCTGAGAAGGGGTTCATAAGCTTCACCAGGTTAAGAATTCAGGTTGAAGAAAGATACTGAGAACATTCTAGAACTCACCTGAAGTTTCTAGCAGATGAGTTGTTCTTCTGCTGTTGCTGCTGTTGCTGCTTGCCTTCTTTTTGTCCTTTAACTGACTGATTCAGATGGATGGAGGAAATTCGGTTGGTCACATCTGTCACAGTGTGAGCCTGGGGTTTTTCTCCGGTGTTGTTCATCCCATTCCCACTGGCAGGTTCATTGTTGGGAGGAGTGGAATGTGAGGCAAGGAGGTGAATGCTGATGCGCTTTGTACAGAAGACAGTGCTATCCAGCCCCACACTGTCAGAGCCATCTGTAAGGGGTCTAGTCTCCAAAACCCCATCTTCTCGGGCAAACCGAGGGGTCACCACAGGGGGTTGCCACCGCCCATTCCCATTAAGGAGATTCCAGTGGAAGCTGGGGTTCATGAGACAGGACCGTTCAAACCGGTAGCCTTGCCCCATCTTGGCATAGCCCCTTCCTGTCAACTTCCTCACAGCTTCAGTCAATCGGATCTCTCTGGAAAAGGACCGAGGACCATCTTTAGCCTCTAAAGCCCAAGAAGGCCGCTCTGCCTTTAGGGGTGGTGGGCCATTCTGGCCATGAGTGGGAGAGGCACCTCTGGCAGGGGGGCTGGTAGTGGTTGTGGTTAGGGTGTTAAGGGTGGGAGGAGTGGTGGTGGTGGTGGTGTTATGGACAGTGGCATGGTCAGGGATGGTGCCATTGCTCTTGGATACCCTGTGTTCAAGGTGCAGAGGGGAACAGTCTCCAGTGCCCCCTGAATGATGCCAAGAGACAGGCAATGGGATCTTGGGTGGGGGTACTGGCTTCAGGCCTTCTGAGACCTGCTGTGAAGGCACTTTTGTGCTATTTGGCCTCAGGAAGGAATTGTTGTTGAGCACAGGCTTGTAGGAAGGAGAGAGGGAGGAAGGGATCTTCCCTGAGATGGCAGGGGCCATGCTCTTCCCTGAAGAGTGTTCCCCAGCAGCTCTCAGAGGGAGACCTGGGTCTGGGGCTGAAGAAGCCATAGCCCCAGGAAGGCTAGAACCTACGGCTGGGGTGATGACCTTAGGGACAGGGAGACCCACAGGGAGGCTCCTTCTGGAGAGAGTAAAGGGTCTTTTGTCTGATGGGCTTGACCGTAAACAGAAAGACTCAAGCTGCTGGTAAGGTTTGTGTCTGTAGTTGGAGCGACGATACAGCAAGGTGCTGCTGAAGAGGTCTGGGAGAGAGTGCAGATGACAGGGAGAGGTGCCGTGGCCTGCGATGACAGCTGTGGGCCCAGAGCCACACAGGGGGCCGGGATAAAAAAAATAAGCTGGCTGGGGAGTGATCCCCAGGCCACCTGGGCCGTGCCCTGATGAAAGTGTGCCCACGTGTTTCTTCTCTAGTCTCCAGAGCGGCTTCACTTGCTGTTGTGCCTGGTACCAGGTTCTGCCCTCAGAGGGTTTCTCAGCTGGTGGAGCCGGCACTGTGCCTGGGGGACCACCTTGCTTGAAGCTGTTTCCCCGGCGGAGGCCAAGACTATAGTGCTCTGTCCCTGCAGAGGCCATGAGGGAGCCATTTCACAGCCACATATGGCCTGGCTCAAGCACGGTGCCCTGCGCTTCAGGCAGCAGCAGCATCTTTGGGATCAGTCAGCCTGAAAAATGAAGAAAAAAAGAGATGAGCCAGAGTCCATTAAGACAAACTGAGGGGATATAGTGATGCCACCATTGTCCTAGGAGGAGGTGGGGATACACATGGACCACATTTCTAACTGCCTTGACTCAGGGAGCCAAGATTGACCCACATTTTACTGGTGTCCAGGGAAAGTCAGCTCTCAATGAGGATCAGACTATTTCCCTCCTGACACAATCAACGCAGGCTTTTTAGAAGAGTTTTAAGACACATGTACTTGCTCATATTCCTGCACACAGGAAACTCATTATTCTTTCCTTCCACTAAATGGCTATTTCAAGATACTTCTCCTACCTCCAAAGATCTTATCCATGTGGGCCCCTCCCTCCACTCAACATAGTTTCAGCTGAAACTAGGATAAATCTGAGGTCAACAGAGAAAGCAGCAGATTTCTCCTGCCAACCTACTCTGAAAGCATCAAAGCTCATTTGACAGGAAGTTCACTTTCTGCTCACCCAAATAATTCCCAAATACCTATAGTTAGAGTACAAAGTGGAGCCACTGAATAGAAATGGGAAGGTTGTGGATTTCCTTGAACAAGTTTAGGAAATGAACTGATTGTTGCTGGTCCCTGAATCAATTGAATGCTGAGGTGATGATTTCAACTCCCCTAAACATGGAGGACTTCTAGATATGATTAATCCCATTTCAAAGACTTGGGGATAGGGGTGCAGTTGTTGACTTAGGGGATCAGATTTTCCAATAGTCAATATGGAATACTGAGCCAGCAGGCACTAGGAAAAGATAAGTAAATTTGGTCTTCACCCTTCTCTTCAAGTCCTAAACTGACCCTAACAGTTAACAGCAGAGACAAAATGAGGACCCATCCACAGCCCCATTTTTCCTGATTCAACCAACACTGCCCCTGATACAAAACAATTTAGAGCTAAACTGGAGGGTGGCTGGCTCTATATTATGGCAGCTTGAAGCTGCTGACCAGCAACTCAGCACTCTCAATTACCTTTGATACTGTAATTCAGAGTAGTCTCAGCCTTTCGAAATTTAGAAGGGAAGAAAAGTGGAGACGATCTCTTAGAACAGAGCTTCCCCAGCCTGTCCTTGACTGCTCAGCTCCTGTCATCAAAGGAGAAAAATACTTCTATCTGGTAGTCAGGAGGATCTGAGAAGATTCTGAGAATACTATTCAATCCAGGCGAGTTGACAAGCATATGAGTAAGGCAGGCAAACAATCAAAGTGTTCTCATCTTGGTCTGAAAAGAAGGAATCACCAGAGAGCAACTTATCTAAGTTTTAACTGGGGGAAAGGAATGTATTTGCCAAGTATTCATGAGTTCAAAGGAATTATTTCTGGCTAGAAGGGTAGGAGGGGAAGGCTTCCTGGTAGAAGCACTTAAACTCTGAGACCTAGAACAGGTGACATTCCAAAAGGAAAGGTGGGAAATGGTGGAAAGGGCATTCCAGGCCTAAATCTATTAACATGAGTCTAAAGGGAGGGAAGTAGCAAAGTAAAGATTTGTTCAGAGAGCCTCAAGTAGTTCAGTTGGACAGGCATAAGGAATATAATGTAAAATTGTGACATCAATCTTGAAAATAGATTTTTAGAGAGTTTGGAAGCCAAGAAGTCTGGACTTTATAAAGCAGGTAACAGACTGGACACAGAAAGCTGAGCAGAAGGCCAGTGATGTTCCCAACTCAAAAGTAACTGGAATTGGAATTGGTCCATAGGAAACAAATAATTCTGACTTTCTAAGCTTTCTATCCTGGATAACTGGAACAAAACATTTAATTTTGCTTTCTCTACTTGCCTCCAAACAACACTTTTAGAATGGCTTAACTAACAAAGAGTACATTTATTTCTGTAGTCAGCCTGCAAGAGAATTTGAATCATTTTAACCATAATTTATCTCATTCCCTTCCAGTCTTCCATGTCTGGTATAATTACCCTAAAACCTTTGAAGGCTTTTGACAACTGTCAGTGATAGCATTTTATGAACCTTGAAATGTTTTCCATGTTCCCAAGTTTTCAGAGAGAATAATAAAAGGGTACACATTTTTAGCTCACACAACCTGCTGTCCAGCATGCCATATTCACATACTATAGTCTCTTTGAGATATATGCAAATGGAGGAACACAGAACAAGTATAGAAAACAGATAAAATCAACACACTAAATCATATGAATGCTGAAGTGATGATTTCAACTCTCCTAAACATATAGGATTCCCAGGTATGATTAATTCAATTTCAAAGACTTGGAGACATTATGGGGTGCAGTTGACTTGAGGGATCATGTTTTCCATCAGGCAATATGGAATATACAAATAGAGCCAGTAGACATTAGGAAAAGGATAAGTTTGCTTCTCACCCTTTTCCTCAAGTCCTAAACTGACCTCAACAAATTACAGAAAGAGACATACACACTTAGTCACCCTTCAGGTCTTCTGTGGACCAGAACATAAAGCATTAAATACACACACACACACACACACACACACACACACACACACATATTTCTAAAACTCACAATGTATTCAATTATACACATTAACAACAATATATAATGATAATCAACTCTGAAAGAATTAGCTACTCTGACCAAATATAACAATCCATGACAGTTCCAAAGGACTCATGATGAAAAATGCCATCCACCTCCAAAGAGAACTGATGAACTCTAAAGGCAGACTGAAACATTTTTTTCACTTGTCTTTTTCTTGCCCCCCCCCCTTTAACAACATGACTAACATAGAAATGTGTTTTCTATGACTTCACGTGTATAAGAAGCACTGTATTGCTTGCCTTCTAGATGGGTGGGGAAGGGTCTACAGAGAGGGAAGAAAGGAACTGACATTTTAAAAAAAATTTTACCCCCTTAAAGGAAGAGAACTAAGAATAAACAACTACCTTTTCCCCAGACTACAAAAATCTCATTTGTTAATGGATCAGAGAAAAACCTAGTACAAAGGTTTAGGCTGAGCTGAAGGGAAGGTGAGTGACTGACTAAACTGTTTCTTATGAATATATATTACTTATATTTTGCCTTTCTGGATCCAGCTGTGTTCCTGTCACTCATCCCAGCAATATTTGACTCAAATAGCAATTCTGCTAGGCATATACTAAGGTGGTCACAGAAAGGACAAGTCCCAAAAATAGCAAAATATTAGCACAAATTTTTGTGGCAACAAAGAAGATGACCATTGATTTGCAGAACAGCAAAACAAACTGTGATATGTGAAATGTATAAGAAAAATCATGTCTTAAGAAACCATGAATATAGGGGACAGCTGGTGGCTCAGTGGATTGAGAGTCAGGCCTACAGATGGGAGGTCCTGGGTTCAAATATGGCCACAGACACTTCTTCACTGTGTGACCCTGGACAAGTCACTTAACCCCCACGGCCCAGCCCTTACTGCTCTTCTGCCTTGGAACCAACACACAGTATTGATTCTAAAATAGAAGGTAAGAGTTTTTTTTAAAGACTAAAGAAATTGTGTTAAATTAATGAATAGGATATTATGGTGGCATAAAGGACAGCTAGGTGACAGAGTGGCTAGAGCACCAGGCCTAGAATCAGGGAGATCTGAGTTCAAATTCAGCCTCAACTAAGCTCTGTGAACCTGAGCAAGTCACTCAATCCTGTTTCCCAGTTTCCTCATCTAGAAAATGAAATAGAGAAGGAAATGGCAAACTACTCCAGTATCTTTAACAAGAAAATCCCAGGTGGGGTCACAAAGAGTCAGTTACAACTGAACAACTAGTACCAAAAAAAATTATCAAAATGATGAATACAGAGAAATATGAAAGGATATAAACCAATGCAAAGGGAAATAAGAAAATAAGATTGATATTGTGTCCACTTTTGTAACTGATTCTATTCTGTATTAGCACTGATATTTTGTATACTGCCTAAATCCCATTTCTTAGTCTGAGTTTAAGTTCAGAAGCACAGGTTTCCTCTTTAATTTAAGTTCTAGAAGTTGTTTTCCTGCCAATCACTATTCTATTCTTGTCTCAAAGAAATTTGTTATCCTTGCAGGTAGATAGTAGGGAGTTAGATCTCTATGCAACCCTGAGAGTCCTGTCCATTCTGTTATCACTGTGATAACATTAACTAGCCATACAGACAGACACCACCCATGAGCTTTCCAAGATGATGGGAAGGAGGGATTGTTGCTAGCCCTGAGCTATAAATTTCTAGTCAATCATATTATTTCCCCCATCTATGATAATGGCTTCTAGCTTTTGGATGCTCTTCCTTTTGTCTGTAAAAATGATCTGTCTATTCTTATTTGAGGTCTTTTTGCTTACTGAATGGCTAAATACCCCTTTTAATGGTAAATGCTAATAAAATGAACATGCTTGGAACTTTTCACCTCAGTTTACACCTTAATTTTGTTCATAAAAGAAATAAATAGATTCAGGGAAAACAATATACAAGAAGGGTGTGAATGGAAAGAACTATTACAATATAATAAAAAATGAGTACTGCATAATTATAAAGAATAAGGATGGCCCTCAAGAAAAGGCTTTTTGGAATTGATTTTTTTCATTCTTTTTAAAATTTCTTTGTTATAAGGGTTTGGCCCTCTGGATGTAAGAGGGAAAAAGGAGGGATACAGGAGGATATTTAGGTGACAGACACAATCTATTAAATAATTTTTTAAAAAAAGATAGCTCACTGGTAGGAGAGAAGAGGGATATATTTGGAAATCTATGTGAAGTAAAAACAAGTTATTAATAAAATTTAAGAAATAACAACTAGGGAAAGAGGAAAGCCATATAGTTGCCTCAGAGGTAGATGAAGGACATTCTCATCTCCTAAAATTCCAGGGTAAATAAATGGGAAGTACAGGAGATCTAAACTTTGATACTTGATGACCTATGGAGGGTGGAAAGAAACTCTAATAGGAGACTATATAGAAAAAGTCCTCCTGTCTAACAAAGGATTCTTCCACCTAGCCTATTCTTTTATTCCTTAAGAAGGAATAGGGTAGGGGGTCAGCTAGGTGGCTCAGTGGACTGATAGCAAGGTCCAGAAACAGGAGGTCCTGGGTTCAATTTTGGTCTTAGGCACTTCCTAGCTATGTAACCCTGGGCAAGTCATTTTTTTTTTGGCTCTTCTGCCTTGTAAACAATATGCAGTACTGATTCTAAGATGGAAGGTGATGGTTTAAAAAAAAAAAAGGAGGCATAAGGATAACGATTACCTGCCTTCCTAGGAGAATAGGTCTAGGAAGTGAGAAACAAGCAGATGATGTAAGGATATCTTAGCAACATTCTACCTGAGTAGTGACTTCATAGCTATGGTGAGGCAAACACAGTATTCATTTCAGGGTCCTAATTACTAAGAAAGGCTCTGATAAACTGGAGAGGAAGCAAAGGATAAAAAGAAGCCTTAACTTCATGTCCTATGAAGATCAATTGAAAGAAATGGGGCTGTTTAGCTTCAAGAAGAGAAGACTAAGGGATCCAGCTTGAGTTCGAGCATCTGAAGAGTGGTTGAGTGCAAGAAGGACCAGACTTATTATTTTTGGTCCCAGAGATCAGAACTAGAAGTGATGTGTGGAAGTTGCAAAGAAGTAAATTGAGGTTTGGTGTAACAAAAAGTGTTCTAGCCATTAATCTATCCAAAATGGGAAAGGACTGCCTAGAGCTACCTAGAGGTGGTTGTTCTTTCTTCCTTAGAAGTCTTGAAATGTAGCATACCAGACATGTTAGCATCTTGGATTGATGTATTGATATTGTATCCTACATATTCATTTGCCAGACACATGGTCAGATCACTTAATGATCAGTATATGGAAAGGGGCAGTCCAAAGGACAAGCAAATTCCTGGGCTGGGCATTGCCAGCCACAGTGTTCTGGCTCGGACTACATTCCTTTACAAAATGCAGGTCGTATTAATCTCCTCTTTGATTCCATCATTGTCAAATCAATGTCAAAACCTATATCATGTCATGTATTCATTAATCACCTCCCACTTGACATTCCTAAAATCTCCAATAAAAGTTGGGGAACATGTGTGAGCCCTCTCTTACTTCTCTTGCCTTGTCTCTCTTGCACTTGCTCTCTCTCGTCTCTTACACTCTTGCCTCTTAGGTCTTGCCTATATTATTCCTCATATCTGACTGATTTACACAGCACAGCTGCCCTGCATATCTCCCATTAATCTCTTGGCCAATCTGGCCCATGTGGGGTATCCCGGAGTTCTCGGCTCCACGCATGTTCTCTTGCTTCTCATACTCGTAATTTCTCCACTTGCTTTCTTTTTCTAGAAAGGTATTTACGGAGCTCGCTTCTCCCCACATGTTTTTAACTGGTGGTCTCTGAGCCTTTATTCCCATGTCTCTCCCTCTAGCTGCCGTATCTACCCATCCATATTCTTCTAGCCTCCAAATCTCCTTCTCAGGTCACCACCCACAGGTTCAATATATAGAAGCGGCTGGCGGTTCCTATATGAAACAAAGATTTGAATGAGTTTTTGGCAGGCATGTTTGTGGTAGGGAGTTCTTCAGAGATAAGTTGAACTATAAGACTGTCAAGGTTCCTCCGGATTCTAAAATACCTTGATCCTGTGATATGAAGAGGCAAGCTAGCTAGAATAAGAAAACCATAAGAGCCAAGTAGGTTACAAAAAAAATTTAAGGGAAGGGCACAGTGTCAATCCCTTCTATTAGTTATAAACTCCTTCATCCTAATTTCACTGTGTTGTTCTCAAGGGTTAAGGTGAGGTTGCAGGTTCAATGATGGCTAACAAAGGTCTGGCTTTCTGCGCTGCACCCTGCAAAAGCTCTTCACTTCATTTCTCAGAATGGCTAACTGAGGACTGGCAGGAAATGGAGGCACCCAAACTCTGAATTGGACCCTGCTTCGCCAGTCACCTTTTGAAGGTCATCCAAAGAAGGATCTGCAGTCCGTATAAGGACAATAGTTCTACTTCCTCTGCCTCCAGAGGCTCCAAGTCATATTCTCTGAAAGCCAATTCCCATCTCCTGAGCAAATAATGGGTCTAAAGGTTAAGAAATGGAGAGAAAAGAAGGCAATTTCAAAATGTAAATGTTTTAAATATTTTAATACTTAATCCTTAGCAAAAAATCACAGGCCTAGACAAAAGTTCAAGGAATTTCAGAAACAATACACAATCTATTTTCTAATGATTCCATGACATTTTTGGCATTTTATCCCTTTTTTCCCCTTAAACATACACTAGATTAGGTCAGGTCCCTATCACCTCTCACATAGACTATTACAATAATCTTTGATCTTTCCTTCTCAAGTCCACATTCCTGCCAAATTGGTATTCTTTAAATCACGTTTCTACCACATTATTCCCGTTCTAGAAGTTTTAGTGGTTCCTTGTTGCTGCAAGGATAAACTACAAATTCCTCTAGCTTTTAAAGCCCTTTCCAGTCTGAACCTCAACTTTCCTTTTGGATTTTCTCAAATAACTGCTCTCCTTCATACACTTTACATTCTAGCCAGACTTGTCTGCTAGCTTTCTCCCATGCAATGTTCCATCTCCTATGCTGGCAGTTAGGAGGTGCAGCCCAGCTGGGCCCTTCCTCTTCCTGGCTATGCTTTCACACAAAGTGCCACACCCCTCTACAGAGCAAGAACTTTCATTCAAATGCATTCACTCCAGGACTCCTATCTCTTAGAATCCATAGCTTCTTTCAAAGCTCAGTTCACTTACAACCAAAAAAGGTCTTTCCCTAGTTGTTGTTTTACATATGCACATATTGTATTTACTTATCAGTGTAGGTATTTCTTCTCAAGAGTACATAAATTCCTTGAAGCCAAGAGATATTTTGGGGTTTTGTACCCCCAGGGCCTTGTATAGTGACTCACAATGTGGTATAGTGGAAAGGGTACTACTGGCTCAAGTCAGAGGTCCCAAATTCAAATCCCATCTCTGCTACATTCTAACTGAGTGACCTAAAGCAAGACACTAAAACTTTCTCAGCCTCAACTTGCTCAAATGTAAAATTTGTGTTTAGTTGCATGAACATTATTAACTGCAAGTTATATATTGCATTTAAAACATTCAATTTACAAAAATCCAATTTTCCTACAACTTTTCAGGAAAGCTTTGTATTTGTATCCTTTCCACTTTAAACTTTCCCCATCACCATTTCAATATAATGCAAGTTGGAATAAGAAATTAAATGGGAATGGGGGGAGGAGTTTATGGAAGCTGAAGATGACAAAGGTCTGGCAGATGGACACAGAAAAAGTTCAGAAACTCAGCAATGCATTTTTAACCCAAAATTTACAAAAAGGTACTGAAAACACCCCATAAAAGAAAAATAGAGCATTTGGACTTCTTCTCTGGTACAAAGGGAAAACTAAAACAATTTGAGGATTTTCCAGATCACAAGAGCCCATGTCTCTAACCCTGTGATGTTGAAAGAACAACTGTATTTTGTATTTACTCATCTGTCTATATGTTGTATCACTTAGTAAAATATGAACTCCTAATGGGCAGTAACTGCTTAATTTTTCTTTTTGTGTCCCCCAGAAACTGGTACACTGCTGACATACATTAGGCACTTAGTACAAACCAACTGACTTTCATTGAGTAAGATGTAACTTTTTCCTGGGACAATCCAAATGATTCATCATAGAACATTTCTTCACATAGCCATCATGGTGCTTACTTTGGAAGCTAATTGACATTACCCAAATAGTATTTTTTTTAATCCAACATGTCATCTTTTAGAGGCATCAACAAGACAGGCATCTTTCTTGAGTCTTCTGTGACTTGGTTCCAAGCTAGAATAAAGAAAGCTCCTATCTATAAAGGGCAAAGGCTAAATGAAGGTAAAATAATCTCAAACTGAGTCTTCCCAAAGCTCCCACAAAGGCTGGAAGAGTTTATAGACACTGTGATATAATGGACAGAGAGCTGGTAGTGAGTCAAGAAACCTAAGTTGAAGTCCTAGCTATGTGAACCCTGGCAAGTCACTTTGCCTGTGTTGTAAGCAAATCTCTTAAGCCTATAAAGCAGGGCCCTCTTGCATTGGTAGAGGGAGTTTCCTCATCTAGGAGTTTTCTGCACTGATGAAATCACATGTTCAGTCCCTGTTCCTAACAATTCTTCCAGGAAGGTGGTATTGGTGTCCAAGAGTTATCCTTTGGGGTAGCAAAGTAGCAGGTCAAACAAAAATTAAAGCCCTTCATTACCTCCCACTGAATAAGCCATCAAAAGCCCCCAGTTTAGGCAGTCAGCTTTGCCCTATTCACCCTCAGTAAGCTAGCATCCAGTCTATTAACCACAAAAGAAGGAGAGAAGCAGAAAAGAGGCCCAATAATGATTACATGACAAAAGTTTTTCCTAGAACTGTAAATCTCCTTATGAAGCCCATCCCCACTGTTTTGTTCCAATGAAAGTTTGTTTAAAAATATACATTCTCTACCCCAGAGATGGCTTTCTGGAAAGGAGAGAAAGGAGGGATATATTTGGAAATTCAGGTAAAATAAAGATAGTAATTTTTAAAAAAACATTCAAAATATATTACCAAAAATCAGAATCCCCACTTACTAGGTAAACTTGGAGCTGAACTACATTTTCTTTCTGATAAATTAGGTACTGAAAATAAGTAAATTTAGTCCATAAACATATTATAAATAACACTCTGACCACAATCCTTTCCCTTTTCCTTGCTTCTGGGATCTGGGTTATGAATGCTGGTTCTGGAATTAACTGTGTGACCCCAGGCAAATCACAGCCTCTCAGAACCTCGATTTTGTCTTCTATAAAACAGATAGGATATTGCTTATACTTATACTACCTACCTCTCTGGGTTGGAGTGAAGTATTGTTTTTTGTGGGGTTTTTTAATCAGTAGTTGGGATGCTGGAGGTAGAAGTAGGTAAAAGGAGTTGAAAGGTAGTTACTACTTAATATCAGGACCAAAGAAATAAAAGGCCTTTTCTTAAATAAATTCTCCTTCAGCTTATAAAACACAAAGGTCCACAAATCCTTTTGTGATACACAGTGGCCAAAGACTTACATCAAATTCATTGTAACCAGATGAGTCAAATAATATATCTATGGGCCAACAACTGGAAATAATTTTTACACTGATCCCTTTTCTTTAAAAAAATAAATAAATGATAAGCCATGTGATGTGATCTGTGGGGAGTTCGGTTCCCAGGTCAGCCTAAAAGTCTGTGTAAACTAGAATGTTATATAAAGACAGTACCACGGAACCTTACCATGTTGGGTAACAATGTTTCTATAGAACAGTAAAGTTCTATGGTTCTACAGTTCAGAATTCCAACTTGGAGGAACCAGGAATACATCTTCTAATATAACTCCAGCAGTTGGGAATACATAGACAAAAAAAGAAAACATTACCTAATTCCTGTATAACTTGTAAAGAGCCAAATATAGTGGAAAGAGTCCTGGATACGGAATTTTGGCTTTACCAACAACTGGAAATGATCTTTCAGCTCCCTCATTTTACAGCCAAGGAAATTGGAGACCTAAGAGAGTATCAATGCCAAGTCCATATTGTAACTGGAAGTGTTTAAGTTCCCTTCTAGCTCTAAAATTCTCTGATTTTTATCCGCAAAAGACCCAACCCAATGAAATTCTCCTAATAAGCTGGAGAATGTTTCAAATACTATAGTGACAAGGTTTTGTTTTTTTTTTTTTGGGGGGGGGGGGGTCTAGAATAGACCCAAGTAAGGTGCACAGTTCCATAAGAAATGATGCTACCAGGCCTAAGAGATCATTGGTAACCATATGCCCCCAAACTATGCAAAGACCAGCTTCCAATGGCCTTGATCTCTGTTGAGTATCCCTAATTTCTCCCATATATAACAACTTATCCTGCAACTGTCCTATGTAGATGTTTGTTTATTGTCTCTCATTACATAGTGAACTCCTTGAGAACAGGGGCTACCTTTTGTCTTTCTTTGTATCCCCAGTGCTTTGGAAGGAAATTAAGAAAAAAGGATTTATTAAGCTCCTACTATGTGTCAGGCATTGTGCTGTGTTTTACAACTATCTCGCTTGATCCTCCCAACACGCCTAGGTAGGTGCTATTATTTATCCCCATATTACAATTAAGGAAACTAAGGCAGACAGTATTTTGGTGACTTGTCTAGGACCATACTGCAATTAGGTGAAGGAGTCCAATTTGAACCCAAGTCTTCCTGATTCAAGACCCAGCACGCTATCCATTGTACCATCAAGTTACCTGTATACGTACTATAGTACTGGGCACGTAGTAGGCTGCTTAAGAAAAGATTGCTGACCTGACTGGATTCTGTAGACTAAGAACCCATCACATATCATTCTTTCTGACATTTAATTTGCAGAATTTCTTCCTCAAGAAGAGTTATAGGTTGGCAGATTTAAGTAGAGCTAGACACTTTCTCTGGCCAGTAGGCAAGACATAGAGTGTGAGTAAAAAGATAACTTCATCCCCAAGAAGAGGTTGCTTTAAACCTTATCTTCAGCATCATTCAAAGAATTAACTTTTTTAACTAGTTCTGTTGAACAGGATGCTGGTCCTCTAGACTTCAGGTCTGATGCTCTGTCCACTGTGCTACCTGGCTGCCCCTCTGGCCTTCTTTCCTTATTGAAATGTTCATATGTTGACGATTTTCTAGCTCATAATAAAACTGTTTTTTAGGACCTTGAGGTTTTACCATACTCAGCAAACTGGCAAAGATGAGAAAAAGTTTGAATAGTCAGTATTGGAAGGGAAGTGATAAGACAAGTACACTGTTGGTAGAAGTGTAAAGTGGTCCAGGCATTTTGGAAATCAATAAGGAATTCTATGGAGAAAATATCTGACATGCCTATTTTGACCCAAAGATTCCACTGGTAGGCATATACTCCAAGAAGTAAATAACAAAAAGCAAAGCCTTATTTACACAAAATATCTATAGGTGCAAAAGAAACAAAGTAGATGTCCATCAATTGGGAGATCACTAAGCAAGCTGTACAACAGTACATGAATTTAACAATATTACAGCGCTATGAAAAAGAATATGATCAATACAGAGAATCACTAGAAGACACATGAACTTATGCAAAGTAAGTAAACAGAACCAAGAAGACAATATATACAATGACTACAGTATGCAAGGGAGAACTGTTGATCTAGAATAAAACAGACGGCTAACAAGCAGGCCCTGGGACTTTAAAGACTATATGACTAGAAAAAGGCCTATATGGTCAGTTTTAGAGACCATGCTGGGTTCTCCAGCAGTCCAATGATGGCTGACCCTCCTTCTTACAAACAACTTTGGCAGTGATTTGAAGACTGATCTTAATAGGGTACAGATTCCCAAACTAGTTATCAAGGCCAATATAGAAATGTTTTGCATGACTTCACATATATAATGGGTATCATACTACTTGCCTTCTTGGCAGGTGGGGAAGGGGATAGAGGGAGAGAATTTGGAACTCAAAACTTTTTAATGATTTTTTATTAAAAGTAGCCATTAACTACAAGTACAGTATTGGTCAGTGAGGGGAGGGGGGGCGGGGGGCGGGAGAGACTGTATTTAGGGTTTAGAGATGCTTCCAATACACAAATGTATTTGGCTTTTATTTAAACCCTCATCTGCCTTAGAATAGATATTGGTTCCTAGGCAGAAAAGCAGTTAAGTCTAGGGAACTGGGGTTATACAGCTAGGAAGTATCTGAGGACATATTTGAACCCAGGACCTCCTATCTCCAGGCCTGGCGATCCACAGAGCCACCTAGCTGCCCAACACAAATTTGTGAAGGTAAGTAAATACACCAGGCAGAAGTAAAACACAGATCAAACCTACTGCTGGTGGTTTCTGTCACAGGAATTCAAAGGAAGTCTTTGGATAAGGAGTATTGATAGGAAGGAAGGAAAGGGGGAATGAAACCATACTAACATCCTGCAAAACTGGGCAATTGCTGCAGGCATCAGTTGTGGTAGGAGTGGGTGCCCAACTGGTATAGATTTTTCTTAAATTTTCTGCCAATGTATACAGTAATCTGGGAATTTTCTCTTCCTACCCAAGCTGGTACTTCTCCAATTTGTCAAAAAGATCTAGAGACTTTAGTTGACTAGTATGACACAGCAACCAAAAAGCTAATGCAACCTTCTGCTGCATTAGACAGGTGATAATCTCACGATACTGTGTTCTGGTCAGACCATCCTTGGAATCCTGTTTTCATTTCTGGCTACCACATTTTAGCAAGAATATTCATTAATAAACTGGAGAGTATCCAAAGGAAAACAACTAGGATGTTGAATGGTTGATATCCTGCCACGTATACTGGGCTAAAAGAATGGGATATTTAGTCTAATGAAGAGAAAATTTGAGGAGACATGGTATTTCTCATGGTAGAGGAACTGAACTTGTTCTGCTTGACCCCAGAAGCAAAACTAGGGCTGAAATGTATGTAGAAGATGCAAACTAGCAAATGTAGGCTTGATATAAAGGAAACCCTAACAATGCTGTGCAAAAGTAGAATGGGCTGCCTTGGGAAATGATGTGTTCCCTTCTCTGTAGATAAAGAAAAGGCTGAATGGGGGGCAGCTGGGTAGCTCAGTGGATTAAGAGCCAGGCCTAGAGATGGGAGGTCCTAGGTTCAAATCTGGCCTCAGACACTTCCCAGCTGTGTGACCCTGGGCAAGTCACTTGATCCCCATTGCCTAGCCCTTACCACTCTTCTGCCTTGGAGTCAATACTGTGTATTGACTCCAAGACGGAAGTTAAGGGTTAAAAAAAAAAGGAAAAGGCTGAATGACTATCATGCCATAAAAGGGATCCTTAGTCAGGCTAGATTCAGCTATGTATTGGACGAGTGCATCTGTAAGTCTCTTTTCAACTCTGAAATTCTGTAATAATGTTCATAGATCTTGGGAAAACTGCAGAAATACCCTATTGCCTGAACCCATGTCTCCAAAGATCAAAATTGTTAAAAAATATACTGTCTAGTCAGGCTGATCTAGTGACTGGGTAGAGAGAGAAAAAGTCACATTCTCAATCTCAAGATTTGGATATTGAGAGTTCTCTAGTCAAGGCAAGAACCACAATTCCCCAAGCTTTCCCCCTAAAATATTTTAATTTTAAAAAACAGCATAGGAGTTAGAAGATCATATAACCTGCTCTTGGAAGTTTTTCAGGAAGCTGTAGAGTCATATTTCGAAGGCATGTTTGTGACTGCCTGAGGTTCCTAGGATCTGGTCCATAATTAGAAAGTCTGATTTCTGTTGCCATTCTGCCCAGAAAAGTCTTGGAAGGGATGGTATGGGGAGGGGCACAGGGATGGGGGGTTTAGCGTAAAAAGTAGAGGAGAAAGGTCTACCTTCTATGACCCAGTGGCCACATACTGCCATGCTCACCAACTGCACTGACAGATTCCTGGTAACCACATGCCTGAAAATCATGTGCTTTGACAAGTTCCTAGGGCCATTTATTTTCTTCCTTTGGAGGTGTTAACCCTTCCTCAGAGAGTAGCATTTTGTCTCAGGCTTCTTTCCAGTTACTCTAACATGGAATTGTGAGTCTATACTTTAGGGGCTACTACAGCAAGGATAGAACAACTGCTAATGAATCCACTGTGGTCCTATGCAGCTTTGGGGCACAAAGTAAAATTATTTTATTCCATCAACCCAGGCCAGAGGGCTAGGGGCTGGTCCTAGAAGGAAAGCAGTTCATCCTTTGAAGTAGTGGTTTTCAAACTTCTTTGATCAGTAAACAATTTTTTTTTAAACCCTTACCTTCAGACTTAAAATTGATACTAAGTATTGATTCCAATGCAGAAGAGTAGTAAGGAATAGGCAATAAGGGAATGTGGGGTTTTCCTTAATGAACTTCCCTGACCAGCAGGGTCCTACAAGGGAAGAGGCTCACCTTTGTGATGGGACCGAGGAGAGATAGGAACCGAGAACCAGGGTGGAGAATGAAAGACATGGACAAGTCAGTGTTTGGATAGGGCAGGCAACCCCTATGATACTTCCTTTGATAGGAAAGTATGAGTACAAAGGAACACAGGTGGATGAGGAGATCAAGATAGGGAATGCAGGCCAAGATGGTTACAGCCTCGGGGAAGGAGAAGGTTAAGAGGAGAGACATAGTCATTAAGGAGCCCAGTGGAGCTCCATGAAAGGGGAGAGAAAGCCAAAAGGAAGTTCATGGGTTTGCCTCTGAATTTAATCCTGTCCTGCTTGGGCGGTACTCCCAAGTAACCACATCACAAAGTATAGACAATTAAGATTGGGTGGCAAGGTAGAGGGAACACCTTTGGGCGTGTAGATTGCAAACGGAATTTTCCCAGGGAATTGAGTCCGAGCATGTTAATGAGTTTGTCTTAGCCAAGGGCCCCATGGCCAGTTCAAGGTTATGTTCACAAGCCTCATTGGTATAACCTTATGCTTGGAGACACAGTAATCATACAGTCATTTATATTTCATAGACGTGAATATGCTTGGGATGCTACAGGGAATTAAGTGACTTAACTAGTTTTTGAAAATGCAATTCCAAATGTGCATATTTACTTATCTATAGGTTATATACATGTACCCCTGTACATCACAAAACACAAAAATATAGACATTTTGTAAGGATGAGATATATTTTTTTAAATGTAATCTAGAGTCAAAGCAGCTGCTGAAGTTTACTAAGAAGATTAATGTGGCTAGACTTGAACTTTGGAAAACTTCTTTTAGTGGCTGTGGAAGAAGTGAACGATGATTTGGAGACAGACTTGAAGGCTGACTAATTAGGAAAGTACGGCAATAGTCTGGGTGAGACGTCATAAGAAGAGGGAGTAGGTATGATGCTTGTAAGGGAAAGGAGGAGCATTCGCATAGGTGGTACTGAGAGTCCCAGTGTTAGGTTATAACTGTCCTGAAGAAGCATCCTTCTCCAAGTTCAGAAGGGAAGCGGGGAACCTTCACTGCAGGAGGAGTGGAGTAGGAAGCACCAGAGATCAAGGCAAGAGTAGTTGTGCTTGAACCAAATCTCCAGATTGGCTTTTGTGAGAGAATCATCCACTTGGATTAGGTGATCAATTTACTCTGGAGAATGCAGGTGTGATAAAGTCCTTCACAAAACAGCTCCTTTTGAGTTTACTGTGCATTCTTCCCTTCCATGGACTCTATGCTTTAGCAAAATTATTTGCCAAATTCAGTCCTCCACCCTCTACTTTTAATCCTTTGCATAGGCCATCTCCTGTGCCTGGATTCTGCCTCTCACCTCCACCTCTCTAGATGGAGATCATCTAAAATGTTATATCCAATGGAAACATTTTCTGATCCCTTTAGATGTTAGAGCTCCCTCCTGAGCAGAATGTAGGCTCTTGGGAGGAGAGACCCAATACATGGCAGACATTTTCTAAATGCTTCTTATCATGCCATGGAGGGTGTGGAACATAAAGAAAATGTCAGGAATGCAAGGACAAGATAACAAAGGTATAGGTAAGACTTCTTCAGGAGCTGGAGTTTGTAATCACAAACCTCTTCACATTTTATCATTATTTCTGATGCAAGGCAGTATCATCACCTTCCTATATTACTACCATCATGTAAACACAAGCTGTCTAAATTCAAACTCAACCTCTATCACCTCCCCCTCATCAAGACATTTCTCTTTTTATCAATGATAGAATTATACTGTCAGTGACAAGCTCAAGAGCTTAGTATCACATTTAACTTCTCATTCTTCCTTGCCCCCTTAATATTCAATTGGTCGCCAAATCTTATAGATTATTCCTTCAGTATTTCTAACACCTGTCCCCTTCTTTCCATTCACACTGCCACGATCCTAGTTAAGGCACATTTTAATTCACAAGTAGACTGCTACAACAGCCTCCTAGTCTCCACTCTATCCTACACATAAAATCTAGATTGATCTTCCTAAAACACCACTCATATCATTCCCCGGCTGAAAAAATCTTTAAGAAGAAGAAAATCCAGACATCCATGTAACTAGATGTTTATGGTCTTCCACAATCTGATCCTAACCCACATTTTCAAATTTACACCCCCCACTTTCCCCAACAGCCCAGTCTATTCACTAGCCCTAAACAATTAAATGATTATTAAATACCAACTATATGCAAGGCACTGTGTTAAGTATTGGAATATACACCAAATTTGGAAGGAGACACAACCACTATTCCCACAATGCTTCCAGGATAAGTAGGGAATATGACACATACAAATATGACACAAAAGTACACTTTGCTTACACACAGTGTTGTGAGTTCTGAAGGGAGAACAATCATTACCAGTTAGGGAGAATTAGGAAGAGTGATTTGGGCTTTAAAGGCTTCACAGACATTAAACAAGAAAAGAGAGCATTCTAGGCAACATGAACCACTAGCATAAGCAAAGGAATGGTGATTTAAAACATAAGGCAAAAAGATTCCACACTTTACCCTGTAGGTGACAGGAAAACATTCTTACCATAGAAATATTCTTACCATAAGTATTCTTAGTAGAAAAGTGACAGAAATCTGAGAGAATGTCCATCAACTGGAGAATGTCTGAACAAGTTTTTATATATACATGTGAAGGAATCCTACTGTATAGTGAGAAGTGATAAAGAGGATACTTTTAAAGAAAGTTGAGAAGATATGTATGAACTGTTGCAGCCAAGTGAACAGAACCAAAAGACTTTATACAAAAAACAAAGACATTGTAAAGACAAACAACTTTGTCTTAGGAGCTCAGATCAGTGTAATGATGGACGATGATTCCAGGGGAGTAATGATGCTACATATTATCTTAATAGAGAGGCCAAGACTCAGAGGGCAGAATGAAACACAATGGCAATGGAAGAGGAAAGCAAAGAGAAACAATATTGTGTAGGCAGAGTTGAGTAGACTTGATAATTGATTAGATAAGAGGTTAAGAGAGAAAAAAGTCAAGAATAACACCAAGATTTCAAATATGAAAGAATGAACAAAAAGGTGGGGCCACTGAAAGGGAAGTTAGGAAGAAAATAAACTCAGATTTGGACACACCTTTGAAAACTCCTTTGTTCAATTAGCCACCTTCCCCCCTTCAGTATCTACTCATTTTTTTTTAACATCCCATCTTAGAATTGATACTAAGCATTGGTTCCAAGGCAGAAGAATGGTCAGGGCTGGGCAAATGGAGTTAAGTGACTTACCCAGGGTCACACAGCTAGGCAGTGTCTGAGGTCAGGCTTGAACCCAGAATCTCCTGTCTCTAGACCTGGCTCTCTATCCACTGAGCCACCTAGCTCCCCTTACCCCCCCTAATATCTACTCATTTTTTCTTTAAACCCTTTTTTTTTAAACCCTTACCTTCCGTCTTGGAGTCAATACTGTGTATTGGCTCCAAGGCAGAAGAGTGGTAAGAGCTAGGCAATGGGGGTCAAGTGACTTGCCCAGGGTCACACAGCTGGGAAGTGTCTGAGGCCAGATTTGAACCTAGAACCTCCCGTCTCTAGGGCTAGCTCTCAATCCACTGAGCTACCCAGCTGCCCCCATCTACTCATTTTTTAAGATGCTGCTCAAGTTTCTCTTCTTCCAGGAGGTCTTTCCTGAACTTAAGTCCATTGTGATCTCTGAACTTAAACCATCTGTTAGCCAATTTTCACCTGATGCCTTGTACTGTCAAATTTTCCCCGTGGGATATCCTGACTTACCTTTACTCTTTATATATAGGCCCCCTTCCCCATGCCAGCTATCCCAGCTAGACGATCCAGGGATCACAGGAATTCCCTTGTCCTCTGCATTCTAGATTAAACTTGGGGCTTCCCTCCTCTCAAATATCTGGCTTTTTACCTCAGGCTAATCAAGAAGAAAGCCTTAAATGATGACAACAGCTATAGTAAGGAGAGGAAAAACTTTAGAGGCAGTGCTCCTAATACCACCATTGCTATATCTCCAGTCCCAGGTCCATCTTCTACTCATTCCACGCAATAAGAGGGGAAAAGCCTTCCGTGAAGAAATGCTCCTGACAGTCTTAAGTCTGCTCTTCATTTCCTCCCTTTACCTTAAGTTACACATCTCTCCACTTTCTCCATTTCTATGTTTCTCTGCACTGCCTGGCAGGTAAGAGAAAAAGTTCACCACTCTTACTACACGGAGTAGGAGGAAAAGTATTTATGACAACTTAAAGTTGGAACAATGAATGAATGTTTTCCTAAAAACACTATTACACATGGCAGTCAGGATTCATAGCACTAGTAAAACATTCTCCTCAGGTTCTCTAATACTTCCACATATAGCAGTACTTTGGGCATACCAGGCATTCAATAAATATCGATTCATTTGATGAAGTAGGGGATAATGAAGGAGAATATAGAACTACATGAAAGTAAAAGGAATGAGATCAATCTCTGGCGTAAAAAATCAGCTTCAGGGATCTCTGTGCAGCCATGTTAACCGCAAGTCTTCAAATTAGAACCTCTAATTATTTCTTACCCTCTAATCCTTTCTGGGCCATATAGGTTGAAGTGTCCCAGGAACTACTCGAGTTTCCTACCTGAGTCAAATTGAGTGATCATCAGCCTAAGACAGAGTATCCATTGTAGTTTCCTTACACAAACCAGTCTCCAGGGGCCAGGTCCAACCTAGCCAGGACAAGATATTCTTTCTAGAGAGTAATTACCCATTGATTAAATCACTCTGCTACATTAATGAAGAATGTGGCTCTTGGGATCTGAAGTTTCCTTCCCTTCGGTCTAGGTATTTTCCTAGGTCACCAGGGGAACTCTGGACACAAAAACATTGAAAAATAAAATCTGCAATCAACAGGGTCTCTGAAAAATGTTTAGTATTTATAGCCAAGGTAGAATTGACTTACCTGGAGGTGACGAGAGTCAAATGGAGGAAGAGAGGAAAGAGAATGAGGTCCTATTTTTATTTGAGAGATAATTCCCAGGGTCCTCTTCCAATTAGAAAGTACATGAAGTAAAAAAAAAATGCAATTAGCAGCTTCTAGAAGCCCAAATGGGGAAGATAGGTCAGGGACATCAGGAGAAAATGCACTATCTTTGATTTTTAAGTAAGTCATAAACTAAGGAAGGCACCAGAGAGATAGGAGGTAAATCTCCAAATAACTGAAAACAAAACAGCCAGAGTTAAATATCAAAAGTTGAATCAGTTTCCTGATCCTAACCCTCAGATACCTAAGGGGTGAGATGGCCTCTCCCCAGTCTCATCCCCAGACTCCTAGCCCTTGTCAGAAACTTGGAGCAGTAGGGGGAAGGCAATAGGCAAGGAGGTATTAAGTCAAGTCTGGTAGGGTCACTCAAGCCAAGAAGAGAAAGTTAAAATTTTAATGCAATGGAGAAAACCTTTTTACTTAGCATTCTACTATCTGACCAAATCAGCTGATCATGTGTCAGTGAGGCAATCACCAGGAATTTCTAAGGCCATGAGATAATTGTGAAACAAAACCCAGCTTGAGTTCATTACCCTACAGAAAACTCCCCTTAAGGAAATAAATTATTACTACACAAAGGTCACAGAGATAGCTCTGTATCTTCCACACTGTAAGAGAAGTCTTCCCTTAAGGAAGGAAAACATCATTAGCAAAATTCTCAAACACAGAATACCTGAGTCCCAAAGACTCAAAGAACCCCTCTTCCAGCTATCTGGAAAGGGGCTGAATGAAAAACAATTTACTAGGATCCTAGGGTGATTTAACAACAAAAAAGTAGATCACTCATACTCTACTCCTTTGCTTTTGGGTTATATGGACAGTTGAGAAATATTTTTATGCCTTCCACTATTGCTCATTAAGTTTCTTGGGTATGTCCAGAACTTCTTTCTCATTAAAGTATTCTACATTAGAAATTTGTGTTTTTATCATACTTTACATGAAATAAACAATGCATGTGAAAGTTATCACTGTCCCAGAACTCCAATCTTATAGCTTAGCAAACTTTCTTAAATTCATTATACTCAAAAGCTGGCACCATTACGTAAGAATCTATGCCAGTGAAAAGTGTGCTGAGTTTTCTGGCTCAAATCTGCCTGTCATGAGCAAGGTCATTTAACCTACTCAAATGAAGCAGCTGAACTAAATTTCTCAGGTCCCTTTCCAGTTTAAAAAAAAAAAAAGGCAAAGAACCCCAATCCCAAACCATGATAATAAATTAGGTTCTTAAACTCCCCTTACACAAGCTGCTCCATGATCCCTTGGTCTGTTAACTCTTTTCTGTCCCTGGAGTTGCAGAACGGCAACAGCGGATAACCTTTCTACTAGTACTGTTACAATAAGTGGAATCGTGAAAGAAGATAAAAGTTAATTAGAAAAAGCTGGACTGACCAGCAGAAATAAAAAATGAACTAACTCTGAGCTAAAATCAAAGGAGCCAGAAGTGTCTTCTTCCTCTTCCTTATTGGATTCGAAAGACAAAACTTTGTGAATCTTCTGGTAGGTAGGTTTTGTTGTTCTTGTTTTAAAAGCCAAGACGGTCGATACATTAAATAGGGACTATAAGGAACTGTCCAAGGGTGTGGGAGGTGGAAGAAAGGGGTCCTTCTTGTTTTCTGGTTGGGATTAAAGTTGCCATGGATCGCAAACCGAGAAATCTAGGAGAGGCTAGGGTTGGGCGGGCGCCTCTTAGGGTCCGAGGAGTAGGATACAGGAATTTGCCAAGGGAGAACTGGGAAGCTGGGGCTCGCAGAAGTCCAGTTCTAGAAGCCTTCCAATCCCCTTCCTAGCTCTACTTTTTCCTGGAGGGGAGGCAGCCCGGCCCCCACTCTTCTCGGTGGAATGTAGTCTCCAAGACTGTCCTGGGATCCCTGGCTCGCACAGTGCAGTGTCCAGCACGGGCAGGCACTTAATGAGAGGGAGAGGAGGAAAGAGAGAAAGAACACACGCGGACACATACAGACTCTCAGCGGTCTGGGGCGGACACAGAGAGGCACGATGTGGTGGGGGAGGGGGTACCCCGGGGGTCAGGAGAGGCTGCGGGGGAGGGGGGCAAGAGGAATGTCCGGGGAGGGAGGTGGCCGGGGAGGGACGGGGAAGGAAGGGTGGGGGAAACCGTAAGCGAGGAAGGGGGGGAAGGGCACGGGAGTCAGACGCTGGGGGCGGGGCGGGGGAAAAGGGCACACGCTTCGGAGTCCGGACTGGCGGGAAAGGGAGCTGGGGATCGTGGGTCCGGGAGGGAGAGGCGGGAGCAGTGAAGGAGGACGCGAGGGAGCGAGGGCGGGATGGCGAGCGTCCGTTCCCGAGGCAGCTCTCGCCACTGCTCCGGCCTTACTCACCTTGCTGGCCCCCAGCTACGCCCCGGCTTCGGTGCCTGGTTCCGAGGTGCTCGTCCCTGGCCTGCCGGGCGGGCGGCCTCGGCGCCCTTAGCAACCACGCACCGCCACGCGACCCGCGCTCGCCGGCGCCGCCAGCCACGTACCACGTGCGCGCCCCCGACAGACGGATGTGAAAACTAATGAACGCGGGGAAAGTTAAATCCGGGGGGAGAGGGGCCGGGGGGGAGGAGGGAGGGGAAAAAAAAAAAGGGCCCACTCTCGACGAACTGCGCGTGCGCGAAGGCAGTCCACTGCTCCCAAGAGGCAATGCGAGCTGACCTTGAAGTGAAGTACTCTGGGACTTGTAGTCTAACAACTTTACTCTAGTAAGTCTACAGTGTAAGACTACAGTTAGAATACAGAGACGCTCTTCTAGGACCTCCCAGACTTCCGCAGTCTTTGCATTGTATAATGGGGTATATGGGGTGTTCAGGGAGAACTGGCATTTCTAGTAAAAGGGCTTCCCAAGCCCTTTTCAGTATCTACATTTCAGCCAACTCTCACCTATGTAGCAGGCTCACCTGGTAAACTATCGGCAGTGGGGCTATACCAGGTTGAGAGTAACCACCACCAATCATCTTGACTTTTGTCTGACCACTGGATGACTGGAAGAAAGAGTGAAGCTGAAGACTTTGTGCAACTTTGACTCTCTTAAATCTAATTCACATGGCATCACCTCATGATGCCATCAATCCTCTTTGGAACAAAGGAAGACTAATAATATGTATAACATTATATATGGTACTCTGCAAACCTTAAAGCACTGTATAAATGCTGTTATTGTTGGGATTGGGATTGTTATGTTAAAGTGCTTCTTTGAATGCTGGCTTTCAGGAATAAGTTTGGGGTTCACCCTTTAAACCAGTGTGGAAAAGCTTACCCAGCCCATCTTTCTCTAGCACCTACCACAAGGTACAGTTATAGCCCTCCCAATTTATTACTCTTACCAGCTGGGGATTTCTGCAACAGAGATTTTAACTGTTGAAAGGTACCTGCTGAGCTTAAGGCAGGTGATTAAGTATAGTTTCAAAGAGAGGGGGGCGCTCCTTGTGCATGGAGGGGCTCACATTCTAACAACCAACCAATCTTCTTCTCTGTGCTTGTGATCACTTCCCTAAATCCAATCCTGACCCTTTTCCATACTTGTGAACATCCCTCAAAACCCTACCAGTCTTATACACACCTCTAACCTAGGTAAACTTAGGTTTAACTAAGGTAAACTAAGGGTAAACTTAGCCTACGGGGAGAGGTGGAGGAGGGGCAATGGGGGAGATTGTTCTTGACCTAGTACTTTCTGACCTTTTCTATGTAGCAGGTGTGCAGAAAGAAAGAAAAAAAGGGAGGGGGAGTGTTGTTAGGGACTTTCTGCCTGTTCTAGCTGAACACCCAATATGAGTCCCCTTCAATACTAAGCAGAAGATAAGGGATTTTTTTTTTTAAGAAAAAAAAATTCAGAGGAGTCTATGAGCATTACCACACTGTCAAAGGTTAAGAACCCTTGAATTGAAAACTGGAAATGGTTTCTAAGCTATAGCTGGAGAATTGCTAGAACTAAGTAAGGAAGATCTAAGAAATAGAAGTATCTTGAAGGGAGGATTTGGGAGAACTAGCCAGGGTCACTACAGAAAGCAAAGTAGAGCAAAAATGACCAGTTGCAGCTTGTGGAAACCTCAAATCCTTGTTTACTTCCAGGTTGCATTCTTGTAGCCTTCAAACCTACCTTCATACTTTCTCCAAATATCTCATTAAAAATATTGCACTGCTGCAAGTATTTGCTGACTGGGCATTTGGAGCTCTGTGGAGCAGAGTATACAGAAGCAGAGAACAGAATACCACTTAGGAGGCCATGGAGAATGAATTCCTTGCTTGAGCTACTTAGCTTTCTGCCCCAGAGTGGTGGTAAAAAAGTGAGAAATGTTGATATTCCATCACCTTGGAATGTCTTCTTATCCTACTAAATTATCCCTAGTAGTACCTAATTCTCTTTTTTTAATCAACTGCTCCCTTCTTCTCCCTGTGGGAAGCTGGATCATTCATTCTATTGTAGCTCCAAACCCACTGCCAACATCATTCCACCTCCAGTGGATAAGAGGATTAAGCCCATATTTCACTAAAGCTGTTGCTAATGTTTTGAAAAGACTACTCTTACATTCCCTTGGGCCTTACAGACTTCAGAGGCTCTTTGTGATCCTGGACCAGTGTGTTTTATAAACCTTACTATGCAGGAATAAAAAGACAGCTAGAGAGAAATGTTTCTGCCTTTCTCTGCATGTTGGGGACAATAGCTTAAGCTGTTAGAATATGTATTTAAGTATGATGATGACAAGGGTATACCAGCTTCTCAAATAACAAAGAGCAAATTTAAAAATAATTATATATATGTAAATACATATAAATGGTACTACTTAAACCAGGAACTTTAGAAGTCTTTATGTAGTCATTTTATTCACTCTAGTGATAGTAATCACTGCGGTATTGCCTTCTACTACTGTCCTCCAAATGCATCCCACTTAGCACCATAGACAGCTGGGTCATCATTATTTATGTGCTTTCTGTTGTATGTATTGTAATATTTGGCTTCCAGTTACCTTGGAAAGCCTTTAGAAATGCAACTTCCTATTTTCTCCACTATAACTCTGAAGGAATTCCTGACTTGTCTTCTTCAGTGCCTCAGCAGATCTTCCATCTTGTTGAGGGTCTATTAATTGATGCATCACAGCCCTCCATATCACAACAGATCTTTGTTAGTTTCTATGGCCAAAAAAATGGGAGCCAACCTTCTGGTAATAGGCCATAGTAGAAAGTGTGTTGGACTTGGAGTCAAGAAGACCCAAGTTTGAATCCTGCCTCAGATACTTGCTAGCTGTATGACCCTGGGCAAGTCTGTTAGTTTTCTGTGCCTTGATTTCCACACCTGCAAAATGGGGTAATAGCCCCTGCCTCCTAGGGTTATCGAGAGGATACCATGAGAAAACAAACATAAATATACAGAAAGTGCTTGGCAAACTTTAAAGGGCTGGATAAATGCACGCTACAAAAGTGCTACCTCTTTAAACTTAGCTGTGTCCTGAACAAGACTGGGCACTCTTTTGAGGAGCACAATGGGACCTGCCAGAGCCTGCATTCTGTTGGGAATGTAGTGGAGGACCCCAGCTTTATAAAATATTCCTAAAATATCAAGCAGAAATGGAAGTTAGGGTAAAAATTTGAAATTTTGTAATGAAATTATTTAAATGTAGTAGCTAAATTTGCTATTTAAAAGATGGTGACTTTTTATAAAATGCGTTATCCTTTTAGGAAACAAAAGATCATTTCAAATCTAGCCTTTTGGGTAAATTCTGTTTTCATGTACAATGAGTTTGCTTAGAATTGTGTATACAATGCATCTCTTTAATGATGTCTGACTGATAGGATCTTGGGGCCAGTGGACACATGGGGATTAAAGCCAATGAGTTACCAGGGAGAAGGTTATTTCTAAACTCCCCCCCTAACTGGGAAAGAGTGCAGGATGTACAGAAATCTGAATTTCTTAGGTCATGAGGAGTAGATGGAAGAAAACTAAGTAGGTCTTTAAAATGTCTTTCTTTCCCAGGGAAGTTCTTCCATATATCGACTTCCAGCTAGGGGCAGTGGATCAAGCAAGGGAAGAATGAAAATGAAGGGGATAGTCAATTTAAAATTTTTGAGAGACCAGGGAGAAAAATAAGAACTCAGGAAAACTTAAGGAAACTCATAGGAGGATATAGATTGCCAGGACTGGAGTTAGGAGGATCTGGGTTCATATCTGACCTCAGCCACTTCCTAGTTATATGACACAGAAAAAAGCACTTACCCCATTTGCCTAACCCTGGCCCTTCTGTCTTAGAGTTGTTACTAAGACTGGAAGTAAGGATTAGTTGTTTTTTTTTAAAAAGGAAATTCATAGGAGGGATGAGAAACACTTTTTTATTAAAAGACTTTACAAACAAGGCTACAAAAAATTGATATAACACCCCTCAACCGTAGATGGAAACATGAGTACAAAACAGGGGCTAGGTGTCTGAGTAGAAAGTGGAAACTGGAGGTCAATGGGATGGCCCTCAGGGACAAGGAGACACACAGTTATTTATAAACATAGCCCCAGAACTGAGCATAGACTCTGCTCCCAGCTTATGATATGGGGTCTGGCACACCAAAAGCAGAACCCAAAGAGAATGAAGGACCTCCAGAAGAAAGACTAATTTGAAGTTCCAATTAGAAGACTGCTGGTTCCCTCAAATCCAAGAAACTAGTTCCAGGGATCAAAGGTACTTTACTGAGAAAATGTATCCCAGGATATGAGAAAGAAATGAGTCTCCTGTGGAATCAAAAAAGCTGCCAAGATTGGGAGGAGAAGGATGGAAGTCCAGTTTGGCCCTGAGAAGGCAGAAATCTTTCTGTGGGCTGGAGGAAAATAAGACTTTTTCTAATTGGGATCATTATGGATCTGGGATCATAAAAGGCCCATATCTCCCTCTTCTGGTCTCTTGGTAAACTGGTGGTTTGTGTGAAAGAGAGGAACAGGCAGATGTCGATTGGGAGAGACCTCCTAGGTGTCTGAAGAGGTTGGTGGCTTGGGCCCCAGGATTTCAGGCTCATGTGCTGTGAGCTGGTCTTAGGAGATGGATGAGTTTCTTGCAGTGCCTGGCAGAGGAGGGTCGGGGACTACCACTACTACTGTGAGGAGGGAGTGGACTGGCCGAAGAGAGTGAAGCTAATTTCTCACTGGCGTCCAAGGACACCAACACCTAGAAGGAGAACAGATGGAAAGAATGAGCTGTCAGATAACTCCTAATTACTCAAGGGAGTGCTGTCTTTGGCTGGCTCTCCTAGCACATCTTCCTTTTTCTCTATCCTTGCTTTGTTGCTAACTTTGAAATATCTAGGAGATGCATAACATGAAAAGATTCAGGTTCCCACAAGGTAAAGGGGGCAATGCCTCAGGCCCTCATGAAGTGGGTTATGCCCCTACATTCCTGCTGCCATTAGAAAGAAGAAATATCCTAACCCAGTCCCCACCGCTCCTTCCCCCCATTACAGATAAGAGAACATTAGAGACCTAGGCAATGAAAGGAACATCATAAACAAGGGACCAATCAAAGAAGCCTGATTATCTGTAATGTCACTGCAGTGATTGTTGTTGAGGTGATAAAGATGAGATGTGGTTGAAAATCTTATTGAAATCTAGTGTGTTATATCCCATAGAAACTTGGAATGGGTCCTAAAGGAACAGGATGTGCTTGGAAGACCTGTTCTCTTTTGTGCTATTAAATAGGCTCACTGAGGCGCTTTCTCCACAAGGAAAAAAAAAGGAAAACCATCAGTGGAAGGAACCTAGGTTCCCCCCTGATTTCCATGCCACAGGTTATCCTCCATAGTTTCCCATCCCCTCAGGATGAGTTTGAATCAAGGACTGAAATGCACCATTTCTTTCTCAATTCCTGAGCTTTATACTTCCTGATCTTATAGTCACTTTTTTGTTCTGTTGTTTTTTTTTAAAATAACTAAACACAAGCTAGGTTTTTACCCCTAGACTTTCCCTCCCCAATGGCTATTTGTGAGGTAATGAAGCCAACCCAAGAGCTTGGAATTCTGACTTTCTGATCCCTGAGGACATACCTGATGGATGCTGGGCTCTTGTCTGAGGCTTCGCAGGGCAATGAGGGCAGCTTCTCTCACTGTAGGTTGAGGATCTCCGCAGGCAGTCTCCAGGAGCCGATGGGGAACTTGGCACCTCAGTAGTTCCTCCCCCAGCCCTTCAGGGCCCAGGTTGCCCAAAGCAGAAGCCGCATTGCGCCGGGTCCCAGTCTGAGGGTCACCTAGCAGCTGGGTTACCCTAGGCACTGCAGGCACTAGAGCTGGGGCCAGGGGCCCAGCCTGATAGGCTGCATTTCCAACAGCAAAGCTGGCACTGCGCCGAACAGCAGGATCCTTGTCCCTTAGCCCCGCCAAAAGCAAGCTCAGCAGTCCTGCCTGGCTCTGGAGGGCCCCCCGAAGGGCAGTGCTCTGATGCAGCAAGTGGCCCAGGAGGCCATAGGCCCGGGCCCGGACTGGATTCTCCGGGTGGCCCAGGAGACAGCGCAGGGGCCAGTAGGATTCATCTGGCCCTGCTAAGAGGTCTTGTAGGAAAGGCAAGTGGGTGGGAGGCCAGGCCCTGGCTGCATGAGCTAAGAGAGAAAGGATATCAGAGGTCAGAAGGGGCTGGTCCCCGAGCAAGGCGGCTGACAGGAAGGTTATGGTGTTAGGCGAGGCTGCCACAGAGGCTACAAACTGATTGAGGGTGGTGGAGTCTGTGAGGGCCAGTCGGGCGAGAAGGCTGACAGGCAGTTCAGCCTGTGGTAGCAGGAGGTAGCGGCAACAGACCTGGGAGAACAAAAGTGAGCAGATGAAAAGAAGAGAAGGGTGTCCTTGAGCTCCAGAGAGGAGTCTCTCAGTAGGTTAAGACAAGAGAGCCATGTCACAGGGGCACACCAAAGAGAGAAGAGGGTGTCTGAGGCATCGTTTCCCAAAGGAGGCTGGACAGGGGCATGAATGGGCAGCCTGATGAGGGGGTCGCAAACTGGTCAGTAGATCTCCCAGGAACTCCGAGTCCAAGAAGAAGGGCAGCACCACAAAAAGGAATGAGAATCACCCCACCCCACCAGGATGGAGTGCTTTTTCAATGTACTGGCTCGTTTGAGCTGACTTTTTTTTCTTTTAAAGTTTTTCTCTAAAGACATGCTTGTTATATGGAATGGCTCTCTGGGAGGTGGAAGGGATCCTGGCAGAAATCTGAGGGATGTGAAAATAAAATATGATTTCTTCAAAGGTATCAAGGAGAATCCTGGCCCCAGCCCAGGGAAAGTACTCCCTCTGAACTTCTAGCAGCTAATGTGGAGATGCAGACTCTGGCTCCCACCACTGGTTTTTGTCCAGGCCTGAGCACCAGCATCAACTCCTCCTTGACTTCCTGTCCCTTTGCTAGACCTGGCCAAACACTGTCTTTGGCCTTAAAGGGCAGTATCAGAACAGAAAACACAGAAACAATCAGGAAAATAACTCATAGTTGCTGTGTATTGATGGATGGTTGCTAGAATGATTGCCACTACTAAAACCAGGTGAATTGCCTGAAAATTATTTCTGTAGGACAGTTTTGAACTAGGAAAAGGAAGGACATATTTGGAGAAGGGGAAGGACTTATGGAAAGACAGAAGTAATCAAAACCTGTTCCCCAATTGATGAGAAGATATGCTTTGTTGAAACTAGCCTGTTGGGGCAGCAAGGTGATACTCTGGATAGAGAGCCAGATCCAGAATTAGGAGGACTTGGGTTCAAATCTGGCCTCAGGCACTTCCTATCTATGTGGCCCTGGGTAAGTCACTTAACCTCATTTGCTTAGCCCTTGCTCTTTTATCTTAAGAGATGTTTCTAATACAGAAAATTAGGGTTAAACAAAAGAAAGAAAAGAAAAGGAAAGGATACTAGCTTGTTCCCTGCCCCCTCAGTCCTCCACTAGCAATCTTACATAGAAAAATCTCCATCCTATGCCAGCCTCTCTGAGGGTGAAGCTCTCCCTACATACCTGTAGTAGATGGGCTGGCACTTCTGAATCCCTAAGGTCTGCCAGGATATTTAGAAGAACATCAACATCCACGTCCATGGCAAAAGGGAAGCAGAGAAGTTGACAGACAGGGAGGACCACAGCAGGAAGCAGCTCAGACCCATGTTGGCTGGGGAGTGCAAATGGGCCAAAGGCTTTCAGTGTCTGCTAATCCCTACTGGGGATTATGTCCTGCCAGTTCCCAAACCACTGACTAGCTTCTTCTATCTAATTTCTTCCCCTCACACTGATTCAGTCCCCTACTTCTACCCCCACAGAACTCCCCTCCCCCCCCCCCACAGGGATATGGTCTCTCTCTTCTACTAGTCTCTCACTCCTGGCCCTTCCATCAGCTAAATCCTAGACTCACGTCTGTCCAAGCTGCTGCAGGAAGATGGGGGACAGCAAGTGCTTCAGAGTGGACATAAGAATGCTGTTGTGCTGAATCAAATAGGGCAGACACAGATGGGGCTCCTGGGTGAAGACTGCCAGGGCAACGTTGAGAAGAGCAGTAATGCCTGAGAATACAAAAGGGCAGAGTATGGGCAAACATCCCAGGAACTTGAGGAGAACAGTGACATTACTGTTTTTGGATGACTTCTATGGGGGAGGGCTGGTCACAGGCTTCTCAGGACCACAATGCTAGTACTTGAAGGGACCAAGGAGTCATCTAGTCCAACACTTTCCTCATTTTATGGACATGACAGCCAGGATGGAGAAGGAGTGAGCCCAGAGAAAGGAAGTAATCTCATGCCTTTTGACTGCAAATTCAGAGCTCTATCAACTCTACTATGCTGCCTCCACTCCCTGAAGAATTAGGAAGATAATTCTACAGTAGGTCCATCTCCATCTCCATCTCCATCTCTACCACCCTTTTTCCCATGAAACACTCCTGATCACATCAACAACAGCCTTTGCTTTCCAAGATATTCCAAGCAGCAAAGATGATCCATCATAGGGACCTGAGTTCATGGTTGGAAGGGATCTCAGAGGCCATCTAGTCTAACCCCTTCATTTTACAGATAAGGAAACTGAAGCCTAGGAACATTTAGTGATTTGACAAGGTCACAGCTGACCCCAAACCTCCCAGAGGGAAAACCAATTGGGCTTAGAATAGGGATAATAAAAAGGATGGGACTGGGCAGGAGTGAAGGGAGGTCTAAGGCCATGTGGATGTCACTGGCTGAAAACCAAAATAGCCCTACTGACCTTGAAGAAGTCAATGAATAAGCCATGGAAACTCTGGGAGTTCTACCTTGGGGAGAGATGAGAGTCCATTCAGGCTCTGGAACAGACTGGCTAGGCAGGGACATTTTATCCTCTGAGGTGGGTACTTCCTCAGACAGCCTCAGTGTCATGAAGAATCGGTGCCACAGAATGGTCCACAGTTCTGAGTTGGCCACATCCTGCACTATCTCAGCTCCACCCTGAAAGAGAAAGCATCCAGGTGGTAGCTGGGATTCAGGTGCAGAGGCTCTGGCTATGCTTCCCTGCTCCTGATACTCAGGAAAAGGGCCCCCCTAAAGACCATTTCCTCTTCTTCATGATGTCAAGATCAGCCCATGTCTCTAGCCTTCCCCGTGGCAATTCCCACAACCCCTAAAACTCTTGTCTGTCTGTGGAAAGGCAGGGGAATGGAGGAACTGTCTGCTGGGGTTAGAAATCTTTTCCTCATTTATTCATACTCGGTCATAGTGGCCACAGCTGAGATGATGCTTCAGAAGTGCCTGTCTCTGAGATGGCAGAATAAAGGGAGTAGCCAGTCCCAGGCAGGCATGGAAAATTAAATAGATGGGAATATGAAGTTCCTTTTGTCCTCTAGACAGCAGAGCATCCTAGTCCCTATGTCTTTATTTCCTTCCTATCCTGGGCTAAACAGATACCTGGGTGATAAGGTGCAACAGAAGAAACAACAGGCCATCATAGAATCCGGAACCACCAGGTGGAGTACGACGCAACTGGGAGAAAGATGGGAAGATGGTCAGGTGTGGGCAGAAACTACATACCCTCAGGAGCCTGTCTACCTCACCCAGCAGTACCAGGAGATATATCTGTTTAGGTCAGGTAGGTAGCCCAGAAAACAAGTGAAATATTTATCCCATCATTAATTCCATAGGAAATCTCCCACTATATTTAATATTTTCCTTTTAAAAATTGATGCATTTTGTTCTGACATAATAGATATTTCTCAACAAACCCCCAAACAAGCCTTCTTTCAAAAGTATGTGTCCCCAAAAGTTTATCAAGTGTTAACAGAATGAAGGAATGTAGCCTCTAGCTTGATTGGCCTGGAGCTAACACTGACCCCTGTGGTTGATTATATACTTCTTTAACTTGGTGGGCATTTTGTCCCCAACTAGCAAGAGCAAAGGTCAAAGTCAGAACCATGTTAGATAACCCTCCACAAAATCACAACATTTTCAACCTAATCTGTTCAAGGAACTATTGACACACAATAAAGGGGAAAAACTCACAATATTGACTTTTGTTATCACTATTTTCTAATGAAATTAATGATAACAAAAGTGAGGGGGATGTAGGAAAACTTGGGGCCTAAAAAAGAGAGGTAAAAGGCATCAAGATTGTTCAGCCTTGGGGAAACAAAGGGCTTGAGTGTGAGTTTTGAAGAGTTAACAGAGGACAGTGACCATTCTCCAACACCATGAGGAAGAGAATGGGTGGCGAGAGCAATGAGAAGAATTTTTCAGCAGTAACAGATATGAGATCTAGAGAAGGAAACTGGGAAGAGACCATGGTCTGGCTGGGGTAGGAAGAGTAATTTTCTTCCTCCAGATATCATCCACTTGCCTCTAGGGAATGCCAAATGGACAGTTGTCCTATTTCAGGACTGGCTGCATTTCAGTCTGTCCAACTGAGCTCAAACATCCAAAGAGCCTCGAACAGAGTCCTAACTTTTGCCTCCTCTGACAGCATCTCACCTCTGCCGGAGCAGACAAGGCATGTGCGGCTGCAGCGATCCACTCCTTGGGTTGGAGATTGAAGGCCACACCCTGTTGGCTGAGTTGTGACAGCAGACCAGCCGCCGCACTCTAAGAATGAGATGAAAGGGGTAAATGGAGAATAAGTAGCAGTAGCAAGCAAATGGTGCAGAGGATGGAATATATTGGACCTGGAGTAAGGAAGAGGAATTCAAATTTGGCCTCAGAAACTTAGTAGCCATGTGACCTTGGTCAAGTCACTGAACCTGTCTGCCTCCATTTTCCATAAAGTGGGGATAAAAATAGCACCTCCTTTACAAGGTTGTTATGAGGATCAAATAAGAAGTCTGTAATGTGCTTTTCAAACCTTACAGGGCTACTATTCAATCTGATCCAAGCCAATAAACATTAAATTAGCCTACCTCATGCCAGGCACTTCTGTAAATGCTATTGGCCAGCTATCAGAATTTGAATGCCTATGGGGTGATATGGGGAGAAAAGGATTCTGTCCACAGGTGGAACAGCAGAAACAGCCAAAGTTTGGACAGTGGTTCTTCCTTCCTATAGCTTCATGAGGACAATGGGAAAGAGCTAGATTAGACTTACCACAAGAGAGACAACTGGTGAATGGACAAAAAGGACAGCAAGCTCATTCCCTATCTTCTTCACCCTGGAAGAAGAGGATACATGAAGGGTCATAATAGGATTACTGTAGATTATGTCCAAGAAGAACCAAGACTCTTTCCTGACCCTAATAAAATTCTCCATTTTTATTTCCCACTATAGTTGTCCCTTGCTATATCGCAATTCACTTATATTGCCTTCACTGTATCACGAGTTAAAAAAATATATATAAAATTCTGTATCAAGGAGTTAACACTTATCGCAGCACATTATTGGCTGATGGAATGAAAGGCGACCAACCACAGAACTGTGTTCTGTATCCTGGGCACTGATTAGCTCAGTGACTGTAGGTTAAAAGAAGTGTGGAAAAGGTTTATAGGAGAGTGGGAAGGGTTTATAAAGCCTTAAAATATATAAAAATAATAAAATAAGTATAACTTTGTGAATTTTCACCTAACCAGGGGTCTGTGGAATGTAACTCCCACAATAGTGAGGGATCACTGTAATTTTATTTTTTAAGATTCTCTTTTTTCATTTTGAGTTACATATTCTATCCCTCCCTCTAATCTCTTCCCCCACTGAGAAGGCAAGCAATATGATACTCATTATTCCTAGGAAATCATACAAAATATATTTCCATGTTAGTTATGTTACAAAAAATCAATAAATAAGCAAGAAACATTAAAAAAGTGAAAATTATATGCTTCAATCTACACTCGGAGTTTCCCAGCTCTCTTTCTGGAAGAGGATGACATTTTTCATTATAAGCCCTTCAGGATTGTCTTGGATCATTGTACTACTGAGAATATTTCATTCACGGTTGTTCATCATATATTATTTCTGTTGCTGTATATAATGTTCTCCTGGTTCTGCTTCACTTCACTCTACATCAGTTCATATAGGTCTTTCCAGGTTTTTCTGAAACTCATCATCTCTTATGGCATAATAGTATTCCATTACAATTATATACCACAACTCATTCAGCTATTCCCCAATTAATTGACATCCTCTCAATTTCCAATTTGCCACCACAAAAAAAAAAAACAGCTGTTATAAACATTTTTGTATACAGATATGTCCTTTTCCTTTTTCTTTGATTTCTTTGGTTTATAAACCTAGTAGTTTTGGATTTGCTGGGTCAAAAGATATACACAGTTTTTGTCCTTTGGACATAATTCCAAACTGTTCTCCAGAATGTGAACTAGTTCACAGCTCCACCAATAGTGCATTAATGTCATTTTTCCACATCTCCAGCATTTATCATTTTCCTTTTTTGTCACATTAGCAAATCTGATGGGTTTGGGATAGTACCTCAGAGTTGCAGTTTTCTAATTATTAGTGATTTAGAACATTTTTTCTCATGACTAATAATAGCTTTGGTTTAGTCTTCTGAAAATTGCCTGTTTATACAATTTATCAACTATAAATTAAATATATAAATTGGCTCAGTTCCTTATATAGTTGAGACCACTAACTTCTAAGACAGGGCTAATAGGTGGTAGAGCCACTCCATTCATACAATGGTACAAAAGCATTGTCCCTCTCTGTTCTATGCTCTTCTCACTGTCAGGGGATGAAGAGACTTTACCATAAACCACATTGCAGAGTTGGGCAGGAAGGTTTCCATGGTTAAAACTCCACACTATGGCAGAGGTAGGCAGGAGGATCTGCAGATTATACCCTACACTGTGGCAGAAATGGGCAGAAGATTCTGCAGGTTATATTCCACATCATGGCAGAGGTGGGCAGGAGGGTCTGCAGGGCTAAATCCTATAAGATGGCAGAGATGGGTGGGAGGGTCTGCAGGATGAAACTTTAACACTCCATAACTTACCCAGGGGGTAAAACCTGAAGCCGAAGGACCAGGAGGGAAAGAAGGTGAAGTGTAGCTTCAGCAGTCTCTTCTGGATCTATTACATCTACCTGTAAAAGAAAGCAGGAACTCAGGGCACCTGCTTATACCAAGATGCCTGGGAGAATTGGATATTAATTTTAATCTTTACAGCTCCCAAGGAGACAACAGAACTTTGGTGCCTTCCCATCTTGGTGCTACCTACCTTACCCTGCACCAGCAAGAGTAGTGACTCCAAGGCCAAGGGTTCTTGGTCTAAACGCCTACAGAGATTTTCATTGACATGGCAGCAAGCATACAGCACCTAAGGAGGTACATGCAAAGAAGCTTAGCATACAAGAGAGAGGATGCTTAAGCCAAAGAACCAGCCAGTCCTACTCTCTTCCACTGTGTTCTATCTTCTAGGCTCCCAGGACTGGCCCCCCCAGCTAGAATACTCAAGAATCAAAGTACAGGGGGCAACTGGGTAGCGCAGTGGATTCAGAGCCAGGTCTAGAGATGGGAGGTCCTGGGTTCAAATCTGGCCTCAGACACTTCCCAGCTGTGTGACCCTGGGCAGGTCCCTGAACCCCCCCACTGCCAAGCCCTTACCACTCTTCTGCATTGGAACCAATACATGGTATTGATTCCAAGACAGAAGGTAAAGGTTTAAAAAAAAAAAGAATCAAAGTACATCTATATTGGGGAATGTGCTAGAGAGGGCAGGAGGGTGGGAAGGGAAGAGGAATTCTATATAAGGTTCAATGGGGACATCTGTTTGGGAGACAGTTTTTGAAAGAAGGGAGGTTCCTTCAAGGAATGATATATGGGTCTCACGTGGTTTTGTAGCAGGACTAGGCAGTTCCTAGTGGCAGAGGAGAGAGTCAATACCTTGAGCAGGTGTAGGGAAAGAGAAGGATGCTGCAGACTGGAGAAAAGGTAAGGCCGCAGCTGACTGCTGTCATCTGTCAGCTGATCTGCCAAATGCTTGGAGACCTGAAGGCGACATTGCCACCCTTAACTGGAGCTCTGCACCTTATGGATACATGCATACTCACCTGGATCTGCATCTGCTTTTAGCCCCCCCACTCACCAGCAAGAGAATTTCCCTCTCCCAGCACTCTATTCCATTCCACTAGACATCAGATACCACAGACCATTACCCAGGCCTTTCTCAGCCACAGCTGGGCCTTGGAAGAAGGTGTTGCTGACAAGGAGAGGAAATGCCCAACATGGAACATGCACTCCGAAGCCCCAGGGAAACAAATCAGTCAGGAACTTTATGTCCCTCTGGTGGGATTAGTTTCATGTCTTCCAGGAAGAGAGATTTATCTTTGAGCTCTGGATATCTCAAATCTCTCTTCTGAGCTGGTCAAAGATAATTGGGCTAGGAAGAATCCTGAGCAATCACAGTCTCACATCCCCAAAATGGCTCTATGGCAAAGGCATTATGTGAGCAGTGTTGAGGGGGAGGACCCAGTACAAGCTAAGTAAGGAAGGTTGGTACCAGAACCTCAGGCCCTTGGGAAATTGGACCAGGGCCCTCTGCTAGGGATGGAAGATGACAGCCAAAGCTCACACCTGTTCTTTGGCTTCCCAGCAGCCGGGCAGCCCCACTGGGAGAGTACAGATGGCAGCAAGTGCTGTTGCAAAGGCCCTGGGCAGATCTTCATCCTGTTCCCTCAGTGGCTGGCTAACTTGTGGTGCACCTTCAAAAATCAGAGAAGAAAGAGTATGGAGTGCCTAGCCCACTCATCTTCCACTGACACAGGGACTGAGAAATCTGGTGGAAGTTGGAAGCTGAATGAAAAGGTAAACATTCCCCACTCCCTTTGGTTACCTGGTGGTGTATGAAGAGGGAGTTGTGGGAGTGCCATTCCATGAAGGAGACCATCTAGCACAGGTTTGTGTGTGGTCAAGAAGCTGCAGTAGAAAGATTTGGAGATGGCAAGGTTGCTGCCATCCATGGTCTTACATAAATCAGTGAAGCACTAGAAGAAAGGATAGTTGGCATAGTTTTAGAGGACTCCTGACCCAGATCACAAATGGTTATGTGGGGGAATTCCAGTTATGAGCTCCCTTCTGCCCAGGCCATGAGGGGCCAAGAGCAAGACTCACACCACAGACACATCCTATTTTACCAGGTTTATCATTCTCAGCAAAGGTACAACACTGAGCCTGGGGCCTCCAGCCACCTGTCCCCAAGATAGAAAAGCTAACTCTGCTCAAGGTGAAGAAAAGAAGTTTACAATGGGAAAACTGAATGAATGTGGGAAAGTTTAAATAATTCATTTTCTTATAACAGACATTCAAATTACTTATGACTTATAATTTATCACATTTTAAATATTCAGGCTCTTACAAGAAAAAAAGGCCATAGATTACAGACTATTAAGGCTCTCACTTGATTCAGGTTCCAAGTTCTCAAGACACTAAAAAGCTTCAATAAGACACTAAGAAGCTTCAATTTACAGCAAGAGATTTAGGGTTTAGGTTATACATAAAGAACTTGACTTTCAGGAATGAGATACTTAAGGAAGTCAGAGCACCTTCCTCTTTGTGATCTTTAAGAGAAAGAGAGCTATATTTCGGGCTAGGAGCATTTGAATAAAGAACTAGCTGGAAGAAATAATTTAGATGATCTTTTGACCTTCTGATAGAAAAAGGATTTGGGGTTAGATCCTGTATAACCAGTGAGAAATAGAGCTAAGGAAAACCTCAAAGTGGACTGAAGAGGACAGGATAAAATAATAATCCAGGGCTAGCAGCAAGATTACCATAAGACTATCCCTCCTCAGGGTCTGCTCGGCATCATCGGGCTGGGCCAGAAGCTTTCCCAAAAGGTTCAGAAAAAGGTTGGCTGCCTCCTGAAATACGTGGAGGCTAGAAGAAATAAGCCTTTGTTACCTAAGAACACTGTAGGTTCCAGCCCTCTACTATACCTCCCACTCATATCTCAGTTTCACAGGATTCCCTAATTAAGAATTAGAAAAGACATACCATCAAATGCTATAGGTAGTTCTAGGCAGACACTAGGATCACCTCCCTTAGGAGAAATTAATGTGCCCTCCTGCCCTCCAACATGACAACTAGCATTCATGTAATGCTTTATTTAAAGTTTGCAAATATTATACGTGTTATCTCATTTGATGTTCAAAACCACCCTGGCAGATAAAGGCTATTATTGTCTCCATTTTGCAAATGAGGAAACTGAGGCAGAGGTTAAGTTAAGTTTGTCCACAGTCACAGTTAGTGCCTGAGGCTGGATTTGAACTTCAGTCTCCCTGACTCCATGCCTAACACTCTGTCCATTGTTCCCTGTAGCTTTCTAGGTGTTGGGAATCTCTATTAGCTGTGATCTCATTGGTACTGGCTGGGGTTTGCAAAGGTTTGGAGACAAGTCCAAAGTCTATGTCTCTGGGATTTCAGGATTTCTAGCTGGAATCCTAGGCATGTCACTCATTGGGGTGCTGAGTATTCTGACAGCTATCATCTTTCCCCATACCCTCTCCTAAAGTTCCTAGGGGGAGGGACAAATGAGGCTGAAGGCGTACTAAGAGTACAGAAGATGTATGTTTCCCACTCCTTCATCCTGTATCTTCAACATACCTGTCACTTGTCTGGCTTTTCTCAAGGTTGAAATTGCCAGCAAAGTAGGCCTGGATTGTAGCCACCAGGTCCCTCAAGAAAGTTCCGCACCAGGGCTGCTGCCAGGGAAGAGAAAGATTAAACTAGAGACAGAAAGCAGGAAGAAGCAGGCAGACAGATGGACCTAGCAGGGAAGAAGGGAGGGAGAGGAAGAGAACAGTTTCAAGGGGCTGAAAATGGAAAGCTATACAGGAGGGGACAGGGATAGGGCTCAGTCAATAGAGAGCCTGGCCTGGAGTTGGAAGGACCTGGGTTTAAATCTGGCCTCAGATACTTCCTAGGCATGTGAACCTGGGCAAGTCACTTAACCCCAAATGCCTAACCCTTGCTATTCTTTTGCTTTGGAACCATTACTTAATATTGATTCTAAGATGGAAGATAAGGGTGTTTTAAGAAAAGAAAGAAAGCTATGCCAGATCTCAAGAATCATCTTCTCTAAAACACTCTAATTTTATAGATAAAGAAACTGAGGCCCAGAGAAGTTAGTGACTTGCCTAAGGTCAGAGCAGAGACTCAAAGCCAGGTCGTCTGGGCTCTTTTCCATACCACACCTTACTCTGCCAAAGATAGAGGAAGGAAGACAAAAAGGGAAAATGTGGGGAGAGCAAGAGAAAAGAGCCTGGGAACAGAGGGCTCTGGGCAGCTGCTGGGTCTTCTCTGTGTGTGCAGGTATTCACCTGCTGGATGTTGACACTGCTCTGACTGTGTCTGAGAAGGTTCAGCAGAAGGCCTGGCAGCCCAGCCTCCCGGCAGAAGGCGTACAGCAGGGCTGAATCACTGCAGGTGGTCAAGAGGCTTTTAACAACCCGGAGGGTGGGAAGCAGGCGGGAAGCCCCATCTAGTATGCCCTCTAGGACCTAGGAGATGTTGGGGGAAAACAGATGTTGACAGAGTGTTATGCATAATGAAAAAAGAAAGGGCCAGAGTATCACTAAAGGAGAAATAGGATAGTCCACAGAGGCCCTCGTTCCCTCTGACCTGAGACCTTTGACTCCTAGGCAGAGAGCCACTAGGAGAATAAATCATATTAACCACATTATTTGAAGATTGCCCAGATGAGGATCACATTCCCACATCTGCCCAGTGGCCCTTCTTCCCTCCAACTCCCTCTCTTGTCCACCCCTTTTTTGCTGTCTCTTGGATCTATTGTCTCCACTCTGGACTCTTCTAGCCAACTTATTAATTACCTGACCCCCAGCCCCATGGAGCTGATTCTGTACACGCTGGCAGAAGTCAGGGTTGCAGAGTAGGGTGAGGGGGGCTTTTAGCTGGATGTCTGAAGGTGCTGTAGGCTCCAACAGGTGCTGCCACTCGCTGTCACTGTCTGGCTCCTAGGGGGAGAAGGAAAGGGGTATGAAGGCGCTGGGAGCCTCAGAGAGCTCCAGATTAGGAAATTCCCCAAGCAAGGAGTCAGTCACCAGCATCTCACCTCAGGCTCCAAGGTCCCAACACTGCTTTCCTCAGCTTCCTGCTTCAGTTCTGGGAACTCCTGATCGTACTCCTGGGTGACCTGGGGTTCCCTGTCGGGGAAGAGGCAGCAGAAATGGAGTTCCAGTTCTGGCAAAGTTCAGGGTACGTGAACTGTCCCCTTCTCCAAAGCCCCATACAGGAAGTAGGAAAGGTCACATAAGGCTATTGTATATTATATTATATATACATTATATAATATACATATAATATATATTATATTCCATATTATATATGGAAGTATCTTTTTTTTAAAGAGCTTATCAAGATAAGAAATTATAGTCCAGGGGAAGAGGATTCAGTTGGGCATAAGCCTGTGTACTCTCCTAGCTCAAGTCCTTTCTAGTATTTTGCATTTAAGGATTTCAATGGACTGATCTTATGATGGAGAAAATTGTCTCCCTTTCAATTGGGAATCCTCAGCCCCAAGGAATGCTGTTACTAGCTCCTAGAAGCTGGTGACCACACTGCTTCTTCTGTTCAGGGCCAAGCCTACTGTGGGTAACAGATCACTTTCTCATGAATTGACTACACCTGCTCCTTACCGTGTAGGCTGGGGAGGCTCACTTGCCTCCCATTCTGCCCAGTCCTTCTTGTCTTCAGGGGAAGGCGTTCTAGATAAGAAGTCGAGATCCTGTGAGGTGGCCCCCAGTCTGGGCAACAAGGCTGCCACAGGAACTGCCTTGCTTGCTTTTTCTACTTGCTCAAGGGAAGTTCCAGGGTTTAGATGTGTCTGTGGGTGGGGGTAGGGGGATTAGATCAGAGAGATTCAGTCACCACAGGCCAGCCTGGATCTTGTTTTAAGACTTCTCCATATTCTAGAAACTCTTGTTCCTTCTCCAATTTCCCATTGCTAATCCAGTCACCCTTCTTGCCACTCCAACACAAACTTCCTCCCTTCCCAAGAAAATATCCTGGGCTTCACTCTGTCCCAGATACCTTTTGCCTAGTATCTTCAGCCATGCGCTTCCTGGCCTGGCGCAAAATACGAGATTGACCACCCTTGGGGGTCAGCCAATTTGTTTGTTCCTCCTTTAGGGCCTGAAGCTCTAGGGGTAGTCGACTGGTGAATGGGGTTCCCAGATCAGAAGTCACTGTTTCAGAGGTCACTGCAGGGTAAGATTTGGAAAGTATGCAATTTTGGAATTCAAGAAGATTATACCATTTTGGAATTCAAGGAGAGCAAAATGGCTGTTAAGGCTCTAACCTAAGAAGAGTTGAGGTGGAAAAGAGAATAAAGGTTGGTACAAAGAGAAAGGGTTCCCTTCCAACTCTGAAATTCTGTGACCATTAGGTGATGGAATCCAGGGAATGGAGGTAAAATGAGATCCTGGAGATGGAATAGAACTCACTGGTGACTCGGCCAGCAATGAATGGATGGTACAAGAGCTCAGGCCAGGACAGACGCTGACGAGGATCCTTAGTGAGCAGTCCCTGCAGGAAACTCTGTGGGGAAAGTACCCTGTCACTCTCCTGCCTTCAGCATTCTTCTCCCTGAACCAAGAAACACTCCACCCTCTCTCCCTCATGTTTAGAAGGTTCTTCCCCTCTGACTCCTAGAATTTCTGAGTAAAGGACTACCTTCAATATATTTGGGTTTTTTTGTGGCCATCCTCTCCTTACCTTTAGCAGCTGTTTGCCCTGTCTCTTCCAAAGCTATTTCGTATCTGATTAATACTTTGTGTGTGTGTGTTATGTGCATGTTTTCACCTCTATTATACATTCCCTGAACACAGGGAAGATTTCATTACTGTCTTTGTATCCCCAAGGGTATTATACAAAGTAGAGACTCAATCAGTGCTAGACAGATTATTTCCTCAGAAGTTGAGCTG